>NC_091455.1:58587074-58900977 GCF_027789765.1 Dendropsophus ebraccatus
CCTGTAGTACCCAGTTAAACCAAGGAATGCCCTGACTTGTTTTTTGTTTAAAGGCTTGGGCCAATTCTGAATAGCCTCAATTTTATTTATTTGAGGCCTGATAATACCTCGCCCAATTGTGTACCCAAGGTATTTGGCCTCTTCCTGTCCTATGGCACAGCAGGTTTGCTGTCAAACCTGCTTCCCTAATGGAGTTCAGAACCACTTGAACCTTGGCTAAATGACTCTCCCAGTCAGGACTATGTATGATCACATCATCCAGATAGGCTGCTGCATATTTGCGATGTGATCTTAAAATTCTGTCCATCAACCTTTGGAATGTGGCTGGGGCTCCATGTAAACCAAATGGAAGGACCACATACTGATAATGGCCATCAGGAACACTAAAGGCTGTCTTTTCTTTTGCCTCCTCTGTCAGTGGCACCTGCCAGTAACCCCTTGTAAGGTCTAATGTAGTGAAGTACCTAGAGTTACCAAGTCTATCAATTAGCTCATCCACTCGAGGCATTGGATAAGCGTCAAACTTTGACACAGCATTCAACTTTCTAAAGTCGTTACAAAATCTCAACGTGCCATCAGGTTTTGGGATTAGGACTATAGGACTAGACCAGTCACTATGAGACTCCTCTATGACCCCCAACTTTAGCATCATCTGCACCTCCTTTGCAATTGCCTCACGCCTGGCCTCAGGTACTCTGTATGGCTTTTGGTTTACTCTGACCCCTGGTTCTGTAATGACATCATGTTTGATCATATTGGTCCGCCCTGGTAGATCAGAGAACACATCCCTATTTTCCTGTACAAATTCCTTTACTTCCTGAATTTGGGATACTGACAACGTTTCTGCAATCTTTACCTCTGGTATCCCCGCCACACAATCTATTTTACATGTACTGTCTGCTAACAATACCTCCCGATCTTTCCATGGTTTAATTAAATTTACGTGGTAAATCTGGAATGGTTTACGTTTACCTGGCTGATGAACTCGGTAGTTGACTGCTCCAACCTTTTCCACCACTTCATATGGGCCCTGCCATTTAGCCAAGAACTTACTTTCCACGGTAGGGACAAGGACCAGTACTCTGTCACCTGGGTTGAAGTTTCTTGGCTTTGCAGACCTATTGTAAACCCTGGACTGACTCTCTTGGGCCTGCTGTAAGTGATCTTTAACAATAGGCATAACTTTCTCAATTCTATCCTTCATTTGTGTGATGTGCTCAATAACACTTGTGTATGGTGTAGCCTCTTGTTCCCAGGTTTCTCTCGCTATATCCAGGAGACCTCGGGGGTGTCGACCATACACTAACTCAAAAGGGGAGAAACCTGTGGATGCTTGGGGTACCTCCCGTACCGCAAACATGAGATAAGGCAAGAGGCAATCCCAGTCCCTCCCATCCTGTGCCACCACTTTTCTAAGCATCCCCTTGAGTGTTTTATTGAACCTCTCCACTAAGCCATCTGTCTGTGGATGGTAAACTGAAGTACGCAAGTGAGTTATTTTCAACAGTTTGCACAACTCCTTTGTGACTTTGGACATGAATGGCGTCCCCTGATCAGTAAGTATCTCCTTTGGTATCCCGACCCTGGTAAACATATGGAATAACTCCCTTGCGATGGCTTTAGCTGTGGGTTTCCTTAGAGGGATTGCTTCTGGATAACGGGTTGCGTAATCGAGGACAACCAAGATATGCTGGTGACCTCTAGCGGACTTAACAAGAGGTCCCACCAGATCCATTGCAATTCTCTCAAAGGGGGTCTCAATAATGGGGAAAGGCACCAAGGGACTTCTAAAGGACGGTACAGGATTATGTAAATGGCACTTTGGGCACGAGTCACAGTACTCTTTTACCTCTTTATGTACCCCTGGCCAATAAAACCTTTGCAACACCCTGTCTTTTGTTTTATCATAGGCCAAGTGTCCCCCTAGTACATGTGTGTGGGCTAAATCCATCACTTTCTGGCGATGCGATTTAGGGACTACTAGTTGTTCCAGAGCTTGTCCAGACACTCTTTCAACCACCTGGGCTGCCGTGGAGACCTCGGGTTGCAGCCACTTTTTAGCCAGGTGGATTAGGTCATACATTTGTGACCTCACGGGTTTATCCAGCTGGAAAGTCCAGGTATGTACCCGCTGGGCTCTGACAGCAGGTGTAACACCTAAGCGAGAAAGAATTTCTGCTTTCAGTTTATGATAAAGTCTTGCATCTGGCTCACCCAAATCAAAGTAGGCTTTCTGAGGTTCTCCACTCAGAAAAGGAGCAACTGTGTCCGCCCATTGGTCCACTGGAAGTGTCTCTCTTTCAGCAGCTCTTTCAAAGATGACCAGGAACGCCTCCACATCGTCCTCTGTAGTCATTTTCTGCAGAGAGGCTTGCACTCTCCTTGCAGCAGATACAGACTCGGCCTGAACATGAGGCCTTTCCGCCAGCAGTTTCATTTGCTCCACCAGATTAGCATTAATCGCTTTTTGCTCTCTGAAGGCAGTTTGCGTAGACTCTATGAGCAAGCGATTGGTTTCTTGCTGGTTAGCATTGGCTTTCTGCAGCTGAATGTTAGCCTGGATCAGTTGCTTCACCACTTCATCCATATCTGCAGTCTTTGGTTTTGCTACAGCAGCAGACTTAACCCACGACATGCAACTTGTTCACTTTTTGTGCCCGCATCCTCCACCATTTGTGAGGGGATTAGCTCATGGGATCACCATCTCCTGGGTTAGATGGGCGCTTTTTGGCACAAAACACAGTCCACACCAGCAAGTAAGGTGCAACTGGCCGCAACCAGTTTTATTTTTCTTTGCAGCAGATAAAAGAAACAATAATACAAAAGAAAACCTACGCCGTCTGGCAACTAACTAAACAGTTATCAACTCACTAACCAGAGCTGAGCCTACTGCACAGCTCTCAAACAAAACATGCAGCACTTTGTTACTTACAATGAAGTTTTACCCAGGAGCAGAGAGAGCCCTCAACTTCTGTGCTGTCTGCCCTCTTATAGCACACACAGGCTTGCACCTGAGTAACCAGAGTCACTCCCAATACCTGGAGTGGCCAAGTGGAGTAGGAGCCTGCCCATCTCTCCCCTACTCCAAAGCAGCCAGGCCCTATTTTCTAGTCTTTGACAAAACCTATAGCAAGGAAACATATTCTCCTTGCTATCCTTACTCCCTGCCTGCTTATTTAACACACATATGACAGGAACCTAGGTGAAACATACATTCCATCCACTACTTTGCCCCTGGTCCTGTCACAGCAATTAAAAACCATGTAGAAAAAAAGATTCAGACAATGCATGTGGCCGAAACCACGCGTCCATACCTTCCCCAGTAGCCAATCTCTTTATCGGGCCCCGACTTCTGCATTATAAATAGAGCCGTGGGTATGGCACGTGACACGTGGCTCTACTCATTCCTATGGATCAACGTTAAGAGCAGAGTATGCCGGAACAGCACTGTACTCGACTCTTTCAGTCGGCTCAATAGAAATTTATAGAGCAGCAGGTCAAAAGCCATACCCGCTGCTCTATTCATTACACAGAAGCTGGGGCCCGGTATGGAGATCGTGTAGGGGGGGGGGGGGGGTCAGAGGTCGGAACCCCCTGTGATCTTCAACTTTTCACCTATCCTATGGATAGGGAAAAGTTCAATTTCCGCTTTAATTCCTCTTTAATTCACAATTTATCAAATCAATTACTAAGTTTACAAATATTCATAATTCATAATGTAATCATTTTGTAATTTAATGTAATTTTTCATAGAAATTTTAAATAGCTTTTTAAAATAAATGTAAACAATTTTCTTAATTTATTTGACTAATAAATACCCACTACTCACCTATTCCTTTATGTTACAGCTTTGGTTTCTTACTTTGTTATTGCTCTTGCTCTGTAAAAATGGAAATTTCATGAAAAAGTGTAATTTGTTCTCTGTGATTGAATTGTGATAGAATGTTGAGAAACAACATTACAGCATTAGAAAAGCAAGTAGCTTGTGGAGATAACTGCCTAAAACATTCTGTCTATGATGTCTATTCTTCACATATAAGTAACTCTATACTCTTTAGATTTGTATAACTCAATATTTCATCTCAAATATTCAAAGGAGAAGTGCTTTGTTCTACGTCATTTTTTCTCTGGTGCAATCTCCTTCATCCAGCAATTTTTTTCCCCAATGAAATCTATTCCATAGTCTATTATCGCCCCAGGCAAGCCTCAAGCTTGTTTATTTGCACTGGAGGGGAGCATAGAAAAAAATGGTGATAAAAATTATTGTTTAACAAATCACATATTCTTCTCTCCAGTAACACCGTAAGGTTAACTGTTGCCTATGTTTACTTAAATCTTGTATAAATATATTTTTAATATTATAAAACTTTTTAGCACTTATTAGCACAACAATATGTCACAATATGATTTTAAGGATTGGTCTAGTTTAGAAATGACTCTATTCGGATAGTTTAAGTAAACAGAAGTGTTTGCTGAAAAGGTAAGTTCTGCCTCATAACAGGAAGAAGAATACCAATTTGTAGTGGTATCCATAAGCAACCCTAAAGGCAGATTGGCAGGGGTTAAATAGTATATTGACGCTGGAACCAAGATGAACTAACTGAACTTCCCGAACCAAGATTTATCCCAAAGTTTAAAAAAATTTGGAACAAGTTCTGAAAGATGGTAGCTGCACATCTTAAAAAAAAAACAAAAAAAAACAATAATTGTGTTTTTCTCAACAGTCCGTGCTACCCTGGTGTTCTTCTCCTAGTCTCTACTGTCTCCAGCCAATCACTGACTGAGACAGGACAGTGTTGCAGCCAGTCATTGGCTGAGCGGCCTTTCAGTCTCAAGACATGAGAGTCACTGGCTGTGGTGCTGGCCCATCAAAGTCAACCAGTGATTGGCCGACTCAGCCAATCACTGATTAACTGAGAAGGGGCAACACCACAGCCAGTGATTGGCTAAGCTAGCTGTCACTCTTGAGACAAGAGTGACAGCCTGCTCAGCCAATAACAGGCTACGATGCTGTCCTGTCTCAAACAGTGATTGACTGAACAAGATTTTTGTGGCTGTGAAGGACTACAGACACCAAAGAAGGAGGACACCAGACATGTGACTAAAATTTTGAACCACACCAAAACAACTCAACACCAGCAATCATTTAGCTGTTTTAGTGTGGTCCGTTCAAGCCTTGGGCTGAATGAACTCAAACCTGCTGTAACCCCCAGAAACAAGTTACAAATCTGTGGAAACCTGGTAGCAGGTGTTCAATCCCCTTACAGTGCCTCCATTTATGCATTACACATTAGATAATGATGTGATTCTAACCTTCAATAGATATAGAATGAAAATTTCATAAAGAAACATGTTTATTATATGAAAAGAGGGCTATATAAAGGCAAAATTCAAGGGGAATGAATGCATTATCGGATTTGGCACATCAGAAACCACTTTTTTTCTCTTTTTGGATAGAAACATTATTTACTTCCCTGCTGCAATGTTGCAATGTTACAGTAGTTAAAAAATTAAATGACAATATACCAAAAGCACATAAGGATAAATAGTCCCAAATCCTCACATATTGTGATGCCCTTTCCACAAGTGATGATGCTCCTTGACAAAGAGAACTAGCTCAACCATATACCACACTGGGAGGAAAATTGTAAACAAGCAAATAAACAGAATAAAAAGTCTCCAGACCCCGGATTGTGTTGATCTAAAACCTTTTAATAATTTATAGCAGCGTGTAGTCACAGCAGCTCACAGATAAAACCTTTTCGATGCAAAAACATGTTGATTTTAACTTGGTGTCAGATAAACAAAGAATCAAGACAAAGTCAATTAAGTGATATTGTGTGGGGTATATTTACCGAGCTGTTTATTACGGCCTCTCAGAATAGTGACAGATTTTATGTGCATCATCTACCAGCGCATTTAGCAGTATGACATGCTGCACATTCTGGGTTATGGCGACCTTGAGGCAAGTAAGTTGAGTATTTTGCCTAAAGCAGCACTTTGACAGAGGTGGCGGATGTATTTATATGAAGTGTAACAAAATCTTTCAGCCCGGGTCTCGTAACTGCTTGTAATAATGATTTTGTTAATGCTGTTTTTGTTTTTTTCTTTGACTGACAATATAGTCAGAGAAGACTAGAAGGAAAGGTCCAATACTGCTATACAGACAGCTAATGAGCAATAAATCATCCACTAGAAACAAAAAAAAAAGTGCATAGTATAACATACTAGAAGCAAAGGTCCAATACTGCTATACAGACAGCTAATGAACAATAAATAATCCACTAGAAACTAAAGAAAAAAGTGCATAGTATAACACACTAGAAGGAAAGGTCCGATACTGCTATACAGACAGCTAATGAGCAATAAATGATCCACTAGAAACTAAAGAAAAACATACCTTTATATAATAACAAAGTTCAAATTGGGAGCAAAATTCAGTTACCATTACAAATCAATAGAAGATAGTATCTTGGTCAGTTACATTTTGATAGTATTAAAGGTGTTAACAACCACTTAAAGGGGTTTTCCATTCAAACATAACTTTTAATATGTTGCTGCCCATGATGAGACTTACAATTAATTATCTTAATTAATTATTATCTATTCAGTCTCCTTCCCCCAGTTCTGGGCTGCTGCTTTCTACTGAAGACAAAAAAATCTGTGAACTTTTCTCTGCATCTCCACCTCCTCCCCCCTCCCTTCAAGATGGCTGATGTAAGCAAGCCCCTGGCCTGCTGTATCTGCAACTCTGTATCTTTGTAATGCTGGAAGGGTTATTCTGAGGTCAGGTTGCTAATAAACTTACTGTGAGTAACCCTTCAGCATTACAAAGAAGCTATAATGTTGCAGATAAAGCCAGTCAGGGACTTGTCTTAGAAGGAAGGGAGGAGGAGGAGGCAGAGAGAAAAGCTCACACACAGAGTTTTGTTTTTTTTCAGCAGAAAGCAGCATCTGAGAACTGGGGGAAGGAGACTGAATAGATAATAAAAAGTATGGAAGGAATTGTTTGTCTTATTATATGCAGCAAAATATAAAAACTTATGTTTCAGTGAAATACCACTTTAACTTTTTATATGTTGCTGCCTTTATATAAAACATAACAAACATCTTATTTTTACCTCACTACGCTCCCTGGTCTCCTCCTACGGCATCTCCGGGTCCCCTGCATACCACAGCCACTGCTATTTTAAGATGTTACCTATGACTAAATATCTGGGTTTGCATTTATCAATACTTTGGGGTATTCTAAAATAGTTGGAGACCTATGAATTAAAGAGAAAGTGTAATCCCCGTGTCGGGGCAGAGCCCGGCCGACCCCTTGGTGCAGACCCATATACTTACTGCTTCCACGAAGTCTCGCTCCTGGAGCCAGTTCCGCCACTTCGGATATCTCGGCGGCAGGACCGGCTCCAGGAGCGGGACTTAGTGGAAGCGGTAAGTATATGGATCTGCACCGGGGGTTCGGCCAGGCTCTGCCCCGTCACGGGGGGTGACAGGTTCCCTTTAAGCCTTACATCCTAGTTATAAGAAGAGCTATTAATTTTTATTGATTAATTGTAAAGGGCTTTTAATATTCCTCAGTATCAGTATTGTTTTCATATTCAAATAATTTCTTATCTTAATAGTCGGAGAGTAGATAAATCAAGAGCTTAAACCAAGTAAGACATTGATAAATTGTTCCCTCCAGCCTCCAATGTATCTATTTTCATACTGTGTTGTTTTATAATCCCCTCAAGAACTAGGTCAAACTAGCTAAATATTGGAAAGATGTAATAGGGTCACGTCTTATAACAGGAGAAATGTTGGCTCTATTATTATCAGGGTAATAGGGTTAGAAAGAAAATTATATCTGATTTTTGAGAAGACCTATGTTGTCTTATAGATGGGATGTTCTAGGCATATAACCCTCCCCTGGAGAGGTATATATCAGAGGTTTAGAACCAGTGTCTAACATGTGGCAACATGTGGTTTAAAGAGTGCCACCTTGTTCTATAGGTTCTGGGATTGTATGACCAAAGCAACTTTTTAGAAGAAGTTAGCTATCTTTCTACAAATGTCAGGTGAGTGGATACAGTTGGATCCATGGTGATACTTATTTCATGATCCTATATGACCAGATATGAAATTTATTCAACCTTTTGCTAATAAAATTTTGATCTTGGTTAAAAATGTATGTTAAAACAATGGATTTATTCAGAGAGACCCAGAATAAGTATAGTGTGTGATGATAGGTCGACTGGTATACTTGAGAATAAAAATAGAGACGGAGATAATTCATGCTGTAAAAAATGAACAACTTTGAAAAAAAAAAAAAAAGTGGAAAGTTTACAATAAGAAAATAAATGCAAGGGAGAACAATGATTCAGAACCAATGTTTAAAGGGGTTTGCTATTATATAGTAAAAATGTTCAGTGTACAGTATTAGGCTGGGTTCACACTATGTATATTTGAGGCTGTATTTGGTCCTCATGTCAGGTCCTCATAGCAACCAAAACCAGGAGTGGATTGAAAACACAGAAAGGATCTGTCCACACAATGTTGAAATTGAGTGAATGGCCGTCATATAACGGTAAATAACTTCCATTATTTCAATACAACAGCCGTTGTTTTAAAATAACAGCAAATATTTGCCATTAAATGGCGGCCATCCACTCAATTACAACATTGTTTGAACAGATCCTTTCTGTGTTTTCAATCCACTCCTTGTTTTGGTTGCTATACAGCCTCAAACATACAGCCTAAAATATACGTAGTGTGAACATAGCCTTAGTAAGTGTATTCACATTACTTACTGACAGGAGCTCCCTGTGTACCTCATAGAGATAAAATTAGAATCCCCTACTCCAGGCTGAGCCTGTATAATCCTATAGAGGACACTGGGGGCGAGCATGGTCACATGCTCCTCCATGTCGGCCATTTTATGGACAGACTCACCAAAGAGCAGGGCAGTCTAGAGGAGGAGAGTCTGATTTTAGCTCTATGAGGTACACAGGGAGCTGCTAATAAGTGCAATACATTGAAGTCAATGGAATGACAGACAACGAATGCACAGTGTATAAAATAACGGACATTGCCTGCACAGAGGCCAAAATAATGATCATGACAATTATTTACATTATTTTTTAGTTGTTCACACACTGTTTTTCATTTCTCATCACCCTTTCACAGTTTTTACTATTAAATTTTATGAACTTTTTAATTAAAGACACAGCCAAAGGGCAATTAGTACACATACTGTAAAGTAGAATAATGTACCAACAGCTGTTATTGCACTGACAGGCAGCCAAACAGTGAAATGACGGACGGACGTCATCTTAAACTCAAAATGACAGATGTAGTTTTTTCTTTTTTAAAAACGGGGAGGAAAAAACGCTGTGTGAACATAGCCTAAGGGCACCAGGAATCAGTAACAAATTATATTATTGGACATTTTATTGGCCCATAAAGTATTTGATGATTTGATGGCATGCTGGTCTATGAGAATAATTCTGTACAATGGAATAATTTTATGTACACATTATTTAACAGACGATCTCTAGCTATGAATCATGCTGCTTTTCAACAAGGGTCATACTTTTACTTTTCTAGGTAATTTGAAAATTATTTAGGGACTTTTCTCCATTTATGAAAATGTCTCCCATTTCTATTCCAAGACGTGCCATTGTCCCATAAAATCTGGAAGGATTATTATGAAGTAAAGCTTCTTGTTTATTTCACCATTTACAATAAAGTTTTTCTGCTCGTAGGGCATTAAAACCAGTAAGTGTCTGATAACACTAAGGACAGCAGCTTGTGTTCATGCTAATCTCCTCACAATAAAATCTAAATGATGGTTACCATTTTGCAGCAGTCTCGCAAATGTAATAAAGCGGTGTCATAAAAAGGAAATAGTCATCTGTTGTTGATAGGATTAGCTTCTCACCAATATGCTCAGAAAATGTATTTGAATATTGATATTTTTGGAGGTGAGGTTATCGAGAACATTTGAGCTTCTTATTAGAAGAATATTTAATAGACCTGGGACATTGTGACTAGAGACAATTTCAACAAATTAGTCAATGTTCTTGTAACAAATGTAATCACTCGTTGAATAATGGCTTCCCATTACACCTCCTTAGGAAAGGTAATAAGTGACTACAATAGATAGTCAATTCCTTTTACGATTGTGTTTTAATCACTATTCATTGCTTCTCAGATTGCACTTAGCAGATGTGTGTGGCAGAGTTTAATGTATCAACAATATTTTAAGTTGGCAAAAATGGAAAAAAGTTGTAAAATCTGCACAGCCACAGAAAATGTTCAATATATTATTTCGCTGAAGCATAGGCTATTCATAGTACTACTACTGTGTTATGTAACTACTGAGTTAAAAATGCTATTGTCTTACAAGAAACCTGTCTGGTTTCATATGCAACATATAAAAACAAAAGGTCCAGTGAAATTAAAAAAAGGGGAAAAAGGCAGGGGGTGCAGGAAAATAATAAACAAAGTAAACGTACCTGTCCCTGTGCCTCTGTAACACTGCTTCGGCCACTGCTGTTGTATTGAAATAATGGCAGTTATTTACTGTTATATGGCGGCCATCCACTCAATTTCACCATTGTGTGAACAGATCCTTTCTGTGTTTTTAATCTACTCCTGGTTTTGGTTGCAATACTGACCGAAATATAAGTAGTGTGAACCCAGCCTGAAAGTTATAATGACAGTGACACTTTAAGGCTATGTTCCCACACAGTATTTTTGCTTAGTAATTTAATCAGTAATTTGCAACCAAAACCAGAAGTGGATTGAAAACACAGAAAGGCTATGTTCACACACAAAATACTGAGCAAAAAATACTGTTTGGGAACATAGCCTAAAGGAAATTTCCTTGAGTAAGCAGTTAAATAATAAGAAATGTTAGTGATTCCACCTCATCCTTACCCTGATTATATGGCACTCTGTATAAAGCTATGTTCCTGGCTATTGTTTTAAAACGATTTGCCAATAGAGGCCAGCCACTAAATTTCAACAGTGTGTGAACATAGCCTTTCTGTGTTTTCAAAACATTCCTGGTTTTGGTTGCAAAGTACTGACCAAAATTCTGAGCAAAAATACTATCTGGGAACATAGCCTAAGACTTGGTTCCCACATTACAGTTTAATTGCATGATTTTAAATAGCCGAAAATATAAACCACATGCAGCACTGAAACAATAATTAGAATAGCTTGTTTATTTTCTCAGGCAATTACTTGCAAGCTCAGTTGTGTGCTATGAAATGGATTGCTAGGTAATTGCTTTATAAAGTACACAGGCCATGTTTATATACAGTAAAAGTGGCAGCTTCTTATAAGTTTATGTGTTTTATGGAAAATAAAAAAAAATGTTATTTTAATATTATAATAATAACAATAAAAATATACCAGAATCTGGCTAAAAATATCAGTGTTTCCTACACCGGTCTTAAAGCGAATGTACCAGCAGTACATTCACTGTAATATTTTTACATTGATGCCGATGCCACGGCCCTTTTTTTTTAAGCTGTTCCGCCCCCAGTGGGAGGAAAACCCTACCCCTCTATGATATGGCTCCATTAGAATCAATGGAGCCGCATCATAGAGGGGCAGGGGTTTCCTCCCCTAGGGAGCAGTTTGTTAGGAATGAAAAGTGGAAACCAATTGGTTGCTAGGGGCAACTGAGCCAGTTTCAATTTACACCATGTTTGATAAATTTCCCCTTATGTAAATATTTGCTAGAGAATAAATGTCCTCCTAAGAGTAGTTAGTCTTTGGGAGCGACAGATTTATCAAACAGTCTGCGCCACATTTATAGCTCTGGCACATTAAATGATTGTCTAGTCTAAGTTTGCACATAGAAAGCTTTGCCATGCCTGTTAAATTCTTTTGTCCTATATTATCAGCTAATTTGGGGTAAAAAAAAATGCAGCTATAAAATGGTAAAAAAGTCATCAGTTTCTAACCAATCTCCAAATATCAATGTAAAAAAAATGATCATGCAAAAACCATCCGAAAAAAATTTGTGAACATAGCCAGAGACTCATAAGCTCCTCTTTCTACACAGGGCTTTATGAAACTCGATTACTATGAAAGTATAAAACTATATTTATTATTAAATCTAAGGTTCTGTAATAAGAAATTTAAACCTATGTCATAATTTGAGTACTTGCCATTAAGTAGGCTCTAATATTGCAGATAGTATAGATTGATAGTGTAAAAATATGACAGATTGGTCAAACAGTTTGAGCCCATGTTGTAAATGCATTTTTAAGCTATGTTCCCTATGGGTGTCATGTCATTGCAGAAGGAGGCTGTCTTTTCATCATTTACAGCCATTATTTCTGGCCACCATCATCAATAGATGGCCGCCTGTTGCTGTTAGATAGTGGCCGGTTCTCAGAGCAAGAACATAGTCTGTCTAGTCTAAGTTTACATTCTGTTAACCTGTATCTTTAAAATAGAAAGTACACAGACTATTCTAATTATTCATTCGCTGTTAGCTGTTAATATTTTAGGCACTAAAAAAACACAAATCAACTGCAATGCGTCAACCTGGCCTATGTTCTATGAAAATATATGACAAAGCCTGGAGACAAAACTAACATACTAAAGCACTAACCACAGAATAGAACAGGCCAGAACAGAAATCTGGTTTTAAACAAGGAAAACAGTTTCCAGATTCCAGGTATTCAGAACTAGATAAAAATATAAAGAATCAATGAGCTACACAAAAGTGAAAACCAGAGACACGTCAAGGAAAATAGGACCTTAGACTATTGTGACTATGAATCATCGGTTCCTGAAAAGACTGGTACCGCTATAAAGAATGCAGGGGTTCTCTTGGCTTATGATATTCAAGGAGATGCAAAATATCTTGGCAGGCAGATCCCAGCAGTAAAATATGAAGGTGGTAGAATTAAACACAACTAACCCAGAAAACTCGGCTGCATTTCTTTTTGTACACCTCCAGATTTGGCAGAGGCTTAGTGAGCAAATACTCAGAAGAAAAACAAAACAAAGGGATATTGTTTATGAATCCTAGAGAAATATTTATTATTTTTTCTCTAAATGTTTAAATTGACTTGTTTGTATCTCCTTCCGTGTTATGTAAACTGTTATATTGTGTGGACTTATTGAGTGGATTTTTCTTGTTTTTTTTTGTAACACAGAGAAAGGATTTTTTCCCCCTAACGTAAATTGCTGTGTATAAGAAATGTGAATAGTAAATTATCCAGATAAAAAGAATCTACCATAAGGTACATTCGCTTTAGGCTTTGCACATGAATAGAACCGTGCAGGCGCCAGTCTATCGCCAAGCACCATCCCGAGCTGAAGCACTGGAGGTGGGTTAGCCCACCCCCACTGGGAAGAAACCCCTGTCCTTCTGTGACACTGCTTCTTTAGAATCAATGGAGCCACATCATAGAGGGGTGGAGGTTTCCTCCCACTGGGGGTGGGCCAGCCCGCCTCTGGTGCTTCAGCCCGGGCGGGTAATAGACCGGCACTGTGCTTCCCCGTGCCTGTGGTGTTCTATTCATGTGCAAAGTTTAAAGCGAATGTACCTTATGGTACATGCACTTTAAGGAGGGTATACCCATTTTGGATATACCGTTACTATGCATAAAAAATTGAGCCATATATATTACAATGATGTTTTTATTTATAGTCTTTAAAACAGTTAAAACACTTCTAGATGTTCCTTAACCACTTGTACAAGGTACATCTCTTTTGTAATGTACAATTTATTGCACGGGTATTGCAGGATACCCATCGTTTTACAGGAGATATATGTGTTTATTTTCCAAGAATTTTCCCCCATTTGAGTTTGTTTTTTATACATAAGCTACTATTCCATTTTAAAGTACAATAAACACTTGCTGCAAAGGGCCAATACATTCGGTTATAGAGGAACCACAATAAAGTATGTTCCATCTATTTATTAACTCCATTATGTATAGTGTTCTGCTGTTAATGTTCAACTAAGTGACTAGTCAGGTGGAAAATGTGATGTTTTATTGAACAAGTGGGTTTTTAAAAGGTTCTAGTAGGTAAGCATTGTTATAGTCACTGCGGAAAAGTCAGAAACAAACCTTGGGTTAAGTCACACACTCATGTAGCCGAACAAATATTCCTTCCTGTTGACTTTAAAGAAAAGAACAGTTCATAAATCCTTAGTATATACAAGCAGGATAAAAAAACATAATATCATGGTTTTACAGGTAAAGACATAATAAAAAGCATTGGGTCCTTAGAATTAGGTGAATACAATCTCAGATGAACAACAACCCCAAGCAGCTCCCACCATGTCACTATTTATTTAACAAAAAAGATGCCACAATGAAAAGGTAATTTATGAATACATTAGAGCTTTAAAATACAGCCCAGGAAGCAGGAAGCCTTCAATCCAAGCTCATAATGTCCTCTCTGTATCTAAATATATATATGTATAAAATCTGAATCTTGCTAAAACTGAACGTCTTGTATTTCTCTTTCCACTTACCTACCTAAACTTAATATTGTTCATACAATTAGAACCTCTACAATTAGAACCTCTAGGTAGCAAACCCATTGTTTCGGGGTCATGCAAGATGCAGATCTGTCTTTTAGTCCCTTTTAGAGATGAGCAAATTTTTGCAAAAATTTGGTTCGCCAGGTTTGGCTCAATAACTCATCTAGCTATCAGTAGCTCACTGATCCACTTCCTCATACATTTACCATGTCAGTACCTGTAGTACCTGTAACTACCACATGCGGTACTGCTGAGCTAAGTCATATACATGGGATTGAACAAAACTTGAATTATTGTTCGAACAATGCGCTGATTCAGCACAATGCCTGACTGCTGAGTGAACACTACAGTGACTAATAGCTTCACAGTTCTCTCCCTCTCCTTTCAGGCACCGATCTGAGAGATCAGTGGTGGACAGGAGAGGAATCTGGAGGTGATATGCATCAACTTAATATTTCTGCATGTAAAAGCCCCTGGGAACTTACCAGGAGCAGTGCTGAAGGACCTACAGGACCTACAGGTCATGGTCATGCAGTCTAGATAATGATACTGTAGCTAGGGGCAATCTACATTAAAAATGTGTGTGTGTGTGTGTGTGTCTGTGTATCTGTATGTAGCGGAGCTGAGCATGTATGATGAAGCAGAGCTGTGTGTGTATTATGTAGCAGAGCTGGGTGTATATGATGCAGTAGATTTAGGTGTGTATCATGTATCGGTGCTGAGTGTCTATGATGGAGCAGAGCTGGGTGTGTATGATTCAGCGGGGTTGGGTTTGTATGATGTAACATAGTTGGGTGTGTAGTGTGTATACTGCAGAACCGTGTATGGGTGGGTACAATGTACTATTAAGCAATGTGTTAAAGTGGCCGAGTCTTTTAAATAAATTTTGACCTCTTCAATTTCCCAACAGGAACATTTTTTTTCCTTTTTCAGTTGTCTAAAGGAGGGATGCGTCTTATAGTCAGGTAAGTTTTATAAAGCGAAAAATAGCTGCCATTATTTTAAGTAGTCAGAAATTTTTGGGGGGATGTTTTCAATGTAGATGTCAAATACATGAAAAAGTTTTGTCTGTGAAAAGTTCTGTGCTGTAGGAAATTGAAGCACTGTTAATCACCAGATCACACTGAGTCCCATATATTTAATTATTGAATCATCCAGTTTAATAAGAATATTGACTGAGGAGAAACATGGTTAAACCTTGCAGTTTATACATCATTTAGCAACACAGTTCACTGGATTTTAATTTGCATGCTCAGAATTTATCGCTAATTCCCAATAGATAAAGTCTCAGCTGAATTAATATAATGCATAGCTTCAGATCAGAAAGTTTAAAATATATGTTGCTAACTACACAGAAGTGTTAAATTTGGACTATAGGGAATTATATCAAGTTGTTTTGCAGAAACTGAATTTATCAGATACAGCAAAACGCATTAGCGTTAATTTATGATGACGTATAAAAAAAGATTACTTTAGAAACCTTTAGACTCTCCAATCTGTTTACCAGAAAGACAGCAAAATTAGAGGCTCTCATTGGAATAAACTAAGTGACATAATCACATAGACATGCACACATAAATTTACAGGAATAATCCATATTCCTAAATTTTACATCAGTTATGTATTTGCTATTCCACCCATAGAACCTGTATATCAAATGCTTTATAGAGATTACTTTAGGCAGGCTTTAACCCTTATTTAAAAGCTCCAGGTATTTGGGGAATTGGTGACACATCCTGAATATATTTGCATACATTTTTCATGTACATTATTGTACACTATAACACTTGTAAACCTTTTAACCTTTGCACATTCCTCCTTTGAATAAAATAAAATTGGAATCAGGACAATATATAGTGTAATATTTTCCAAGGCAAGGATTTTAGAGGGCACTGCAGAACCCTTGATTCCAATACATTAAATGTGTAGGGTGAACATTTATTTACTTGCCCCATGTCACCCTATTGCCCCACCAATCCCTAGCAATTTAGGTCGTGAAACACATTCTTCTTTTCCTCAAAGGGAGCTGCGCTGTAATAAACTGGCACTATACAATGAACTAAGCCATCTGCTTTTACTCCTTTCATTTTGTATAGGATGGAGCCATGGCTGCTCCGAACAGCTGGTCTGTGGGGACGATCAGTTCTGTGGGGACGATCCTGGAAAAGCCCTTTAAGGCTATGTTTACACACTGTGTTTTGGGGGGTTTTTTGGGGACAATTGAGGGCTGTCTTTTAGGACATTATTTTATGATGGCATCCTTTATTATACAAATAATCACCATTATTATAAAATAACGGATGTTATTTGGCCTCAAAGGGCTACATTGTCTTTTTTGGCTTTTTGACAGACCTCTTTTAGGAAGGCCATAATTTTGTGGCGAAATACAACCCTTATTTCACAATGACCGCCCTTTTTTGTGTAGTATCATTATGAAATAATGGCTTTAATTTGGCCACAAACAAAAGATAAATGTATTTGTATAGCGCCAACAGATTCCGCAGCGCTTTTTTTTTTCTCTGTGCATACAGTACAGAGGTACATAATACACAGTTAAATTTAAAAACCTAACTGGGTTTATCACAGTTTTTCACAATAGAATATGTGATTAAAAAGGCTTTAGCCACTCAGTTTGGGTCCTAGAAAAATCCAAATCCAAATACTTGTCCAAATACTGTCATAGAGACATGTCAAAAGTTTTGATCGGTCTGGGTCTGAGTGTTCAGACCCGTACCGAGTGGGAGAACGAGCAGGGAGAGGACCACGCATCCTCTCCCTGCTCTGTGTCAGCATAATCAGTCGGGCTCCATAGAACTCCATTATAAGCTTCACTGGTCTCATGACACAAAGCAGAGAGAGGACTGTGCTTTGTGCAGTCTTCTCCTGTCTCTATCTCCCGATCGGTATGGGTCATGTCAGACTTTTGACATGTCTCTATGACATGTCAAAATTTTTGCAAAACGACAATGAAACAATACTGTAATTAAGGATGCTTAGCATCCCCACTTAGCCCCCTTGGTGGACAGACTGTGTCCCATCATCTGTGCTAAGTGCATTGCACCCAACCCTTCCTTGTCGCGGTGGGCACAGAGAGCTCATCACAGAATTTTAGGCACTGTCAGGGAGTCCTGGGGTTCGGGAAGATGGCAGTCCCTTCTCTCGACCCGCAACCCCTGTCCCTACCTGCTTGCTCCCCTAGGCTAAACCCTAGGGCAGCAACTGGGCGACAGTCCCTATCCTAACTAGGGATACGGGGAGGTAACAGAACACACAGACAGGTATATACAAACAGGTCAGGCAGTCCGAGTCGGCAACAGGAGGTCACGTCAAAATCCAAATCAGCAAACAAAGGGTTAACAGAGTCCGGTCCAAGGTCAAGCACAAGAGGTAACGCAGTACAGAGGATGAGGCAGAGGCGAAGTCCAAGTCCAAATGTCAAATAGCAAGCAGAACAATAAGATATGCTGGTGTAGCTGGAGACCAAACATACACTGGCAACTACAAGGTGTAAATCACCAGCTTAAATGCTACCAAAGCTCCCGCCGCAGCCCCTGATAGAAGCAAGGAGTCTGACAGCAGCATGAGACACCAATAGCAGCCAGGGAGCCCTCCCCTGTACTCAGACAGGAGCAAGCCTCAGGAGAATGCAACACCTGAAGGCTTAACCCCACGAGCACCAGAGAGGAGTCAGGAGAAAGGCATGAGACTGGGTGTCAGCTCCCTGGCAGCAGAGCAAGAAGTGTGAACAGGTCAGAAAGAAATCGGGCGTCGGCTGATTCTTCCAGCCGAGTTCATACACACAGACTAAACTCTAACAGGCACATTCTGGTTGCTAGGGAGTTAACCCCTGGTTAGACTGTGCTCTTTTAAGGGGTAGGATTATACTTAATGGACACTACTGTAGCCAACGCTGAAGAGAGAAGACATGAGACGAGTGCTCATTCATACGTATAATCCCCCCTCCCCAAACAGAGCACAGTCTGGCCACCAGGGGGTTAACTTAGCCCACTTGGGGCCAGACTGTCACTTTCAGAGAGGCACCTGGTTAAATATTTGAGTGTCCTATTGAATTCAATACTTTTGAATTCTTTATTTGAATAGAGCACTCGAGTATTTTGATACTCGCTCTTCTTTATTAATTTCTAATGATACATACCCTTTAAAACCACTGCAATAAAACAGTGATAAAAAATGACTTAGATCACCATTTCATGTGTCATTCTAATTGTAAAGTGTGCTGGTCCAAGATGCTTTAAGGTTATTAAGAGATTCGTACTTCTTTATAATTTTGGTGCCGCTTTTCTCTATACCAACTGGAGGAAAAACGTTGAAAAATAAAACACTTTTCCTTCGATGTAGCTTGTATAAAAAAAAAATATGATTTTTGTATGCCAGAAGACTTGGATTCCCCACAATATGTATCGTTTCTGTTTAGAACAGGAAGGTTTCATGTGTTTTTTTTGTGATACAAATTTTTTGCATATCCAATTTTCCCCATCTAAGTACTAAGAACATGAGATGTCTTCAGTGTCTACTCAGTATCTTTGAGCACTCAATTGGTTAAAAATGTGTAAATATAGATTTTGCTTTCAGCACTCCAAAGGATGTAGAGTAGTCAAGTTCCTATAATTAAAAAAAAAAAAAAGAGTAGACCAAGAAATCTACAGTCAATATTCAGTCTTTCGGCTTTCATCTTCATTCAGTCTCCTTTTGCATAATAAAGTCTTTCTTTTGCATACAAATGTGATGAAACCTCACTTTCAACTTAATTGCTAGAATCGTTGATTTACCCATTAACACAGTTCCTCTTGTGCAAATATCTTAATAAACATCAGTGTTCTTAAGAAAAAAGAAATACAAACCTTGATGTGTCATACATATTTACATAGCTGATAAGGTAAAAAAAAAAAGACAAGGGGCCAACATACAACTGCAATCCAAATTATTCAACCCCAATTGCTAATTAGGTCTACAAGGTCTACTAGGTTACAAACTTTAACCCCTTCGTGCTGCAGCTAGTTTGGGCCTTAATGACCAGGCTAATTTTTCAAAATCTGACCTGTCTCACTTTATGCTCTTATAGCTCAGTGATGCTTTAACGTATGCTAGCGATTCTGAGATTGTTTTTTCGTCACATATGGCACTTTATGTTAGTGGCAAAATTTGGTCACTACTTTGTGTGTTTTTTGTGAAAAACATCAAAATATCATGAAAAATTTAAAAAATTTGCATTTTATGAACTTTGAAATTCTCTGCTTCTAAAAAAAGAAAGTCGTAGCACATAAATTAGTTACTAAGTCACATTTCCAATATGTCTTTATTCAGGCATAATTTGGTAAACATATTTTACTTTTTTAGGGTGTTATGGGGCTTAGAAATTTATCAGCAAATTATCACATTTTCGTGAAACTGATTTTTTTAGGGACCAGTTCTTTTTTTAAATGGATTTAGAAGTCTAGTATCCTGAAAACCCCCATAAGTGACCCCATTTTGGAAACTACACACCTTAAAGAATTAATCTAGGGGTATAATGAGCATTTTAACCCTACAGGGGCTGGAGGAAAGTATTCACAATTAGGCAGTAAAAAAATGGAAAATTTAAATTTTCCAATAATATATACGTTTAGATTAAAGTTTCTCATTTTCAAAAGGAATATGAGACAAAAAGCACCCCAAAATTTGTAATGCAGGTTCTCTTGAGTATAACGGTACCCCATATGTGGGCGTAAACCACTGTATGGGCACACAGCAGGGCTCAGAAGGAAGGGAGCGCCAATTAGCTTTTCCAATGCAAATTTTGCTGAAGAAGTTTCTGAGCGCCAGGTGCGTTTGCAGTGCCCCTGTAGTGTCAGCAGAGAGAAAAAACCCCATAAGTCACCCCATTTTGGAAAGTGCACCCCTCAAAGAATTCATCTTGGTGTGTGGTGACCATTTTGACCCCACAGGTATTACAGGAAAGTATTCAAAAGAAGACAGTAAAAATGAAAAACTCAAATTCTTCCAATAATATGTTCGTTTAGTTTGAAATTTCTCAATTTCACGAGGAACAAGAGGAAAAAAGTACCCCAAAATTTGTAACGCAGGTTCTCCTGAGTACAATGGTACCCCATATGTGGGCGTAAACCACTGTATGGGCACACAGCAGGGCTCAGAAGGGAAGGAGCGCCAATTAGCTTTTTCAATGCAGATTTTGCTGAAGAAGTTTCTGAGCGCCAGGTGTGTTTGCAGAGCCCCTGTAGTGCCAGCGGAGTAAAATCTCGCCATAAGTCGCTCCATTTTGGAAAGTGCACCCCTCAAAGTATTCATCTTGGTGTGTGGTGACCATTTTGACCCCACAGGTATTAGAGGAAAGTATTCAAAAGTAGACAGTAAAAATGAAAAACTCAAATTTTTCCAATATTATGTTCTTTTAGTTTGAAATTTCTCAATTTTATGAGGAATAAGAGGAAAAAAGTACCCCAAAATTTGTAACGCAGGTTCTCCTAAGTGAAAAGGTACCTCATATGTGGGCATAAACCACTGCATGGGCACACAGGAGGGCTCAGAAGGAAAGGAGCGCCAATTAGCTTTTTCAATGCAGATTTTGCTGAAGAAGTTTCCGAGCGCCAGGTGCGTTTGCAGAGCCCCTGTAGTGTCCGCAGAGTAAAATCTCCCAATAAGTCACCCCATTTTGGAAAGTGCACCCCTCAAAGAATTTATTTTGGGGTGTGGTGAGCATTTTGACCCCACAGGTCTTTGAGGAAAGTATTCAAAAGTAGACAGTAAAAATGAAAAACTCGATTTTTTTCAATAATATGTTCCTTTAGTTTAAAATTTCTCAATCTCACGAGGAACGGGAGAGAAATGTCACCCCAATATATGTAAAGCAGGTTCTCCTGAATAGAACGGTACCCCATATGTGGGCATAAACCACTGCATGGGCACACAGCCGGGCTCAGAAGGGAAGGAGCGCCAATTAGCATTTTCAGTGCAGATTTTTCTGAAGAAGTTTCTGAGCGCCAGGTGCGTTTGCAGAGCCCCTGTAGTGTCAGCAGAATAGATTCCCCCCAAAAGTCACCCCATTTTGGAAAGTGCACCCCTCAAAGAATTCATCTTGGGGTGTGGTGACCATTCTTACCCCACAGGTATTAGAGGAAAGTATTCAAAATTGGCCAGTAAAAATGAAAAACTCAAATTTTCCCAATAATATGTTGGTTTAGTTTGAAATTTCTCAATTTGACGAGGAACAGGAGAGAAAATGTACCCCAAAATCTGTAACGCAGGTTCTCCTGAGTACAACGGTACCCCATATGTAGGCATAAACCACTGTATGGGCACACAGCAGGGCTCAGAAGGGAAGGAGCGCCAATTTACAGGAGCAAAACCGCAGCTAGTAATAGTTATTAGAATAGCGCAGTTACTAAAATAAAATAAAAAAAATGAGATTACAGGTAATGTGGGGTGGTTACGGGCAACCAGGGGTGGTTATGGGCAACCTGAGGTGGTTACAGGTAATCTGGGGTGGTTACGGACAACATGGGGTGGTCACGGGCAACCTGCTGTGGTTACGGCAACGTGGGGTAGTTACAGGCAACGTGGGGTGGTTACGGGCAACGTGGGGTGGTTATGGGCAACGTGGGGTGGTTATGGGCAACGTGTGGTGGTCACGGGCAACCTGGGGGGGTTACATGTAATCTGGCATGATTACGGGGAACCTGGGGGGGTTATGTGCAACCTGGAAGGGTTACAAGCAATCTGGGATTGTTACTGATAAACTGAAGTGTTTATAGTTAATCTGGGGTGAGTACATGTAATTTGGGGTGGTTACGGGCAATCGGGAGGGGGTCACTGGCAATTTGCGGTGGTTACGGGCAACGTGCGGTGGTTACGGGCAACGTGCGGTGGTTACGGGCAACGTGCGGTGGTTACTGGCAACGTGCGGTGGTTACGTGCAACGTGCGGTGGTTACGGGTAATCTGGGGAGGGGTTAGGGGTAATTTGGGAGTAAACTGCAATTATTACTATAATAAAACGTGTGTGTTTTATTTTTTTGTATGTTTGTCACTTTTTGTACTTTACATATTCATTTTCACTGTATTACTATGATTACTGTGATATTTTCTATCTCAGTAATCATAGTTCAGTGACAGAGACCAAATTGGTCTCTGTCACTTTAAATTTTCAGAGCTTGGCTGGTTGTGAAGCGCATGCGCACTTCATAACCAGCCAGGACGTCGAGGAGGAAGGAGCTCCAGGATCAGGTGAGTATATGGGGAAGGGGGGGTGACTGGGGGACTGGGGTGACAGGGGGGGTGGGGGGCGACTTGGGGGGTGGGGGGGACATCACTTTTTATCCCCTGTCACCAATCATTCATGGTGACAGGGGATAAAAAGTGCCAGGAGCACATGGTACAAGCGATCAGCGGTATATAGTGTATACCGCTGATCGCTTGTACCGGGACCCAACAGGGGGGTCCCCGATGACTGCCCCATGCTCTCCGCTACCTCCGGTGACGGAGAGCATGGGGCTTTCATTCATTTTAACTTTTCCATCGCTGTGAACCGACATTAGTCGGTTCACAGCGATGGCGGCGGCCATCTTGGAAATGATGGCCGCCGGGGGAGGGGGGTTAGTGATCGCCCTACTAGGGGGGGCTGATCTGAGGTCTGGGGGACACTTATTTCATCTCCCCCCGCCGTAGATTCACGGCGGGGGGAGACGAAAGGCGGCGGCAGCATCGGTAATCCCCTTTACCGATGGCCGCCGCTATAATGTTAATAGCGGCGATCGTCGGTTAGGGGGGGGGCCGGGACGGACCCCACACACTGCCCCAAACCCTCAGCTACGTCTGGTAGCCGGGGGGATGGGGTGGGGGCCGTCCCGGCCCCTCAGCCTTATTCTCTGCCATCGCCGTAAAAAGCTGATGGCAGCAGAATAAGGACCCTTAGTGACCGCCGTAAAAAGCCGTATCGGCGGTCACTAAGGGGTTAAGCTGTTTGTAAAAAAGAAATCAAACAAAAGCAATGTAAACAGTTAAAAAAAAAAAAACATAACACAAAATGTCACTTTTGATGGCATGCTCGAGTTCATCCGAACCCGATCGTTCGGCATTTGATTAGCGGTGGCTGCTGAAGTTAGATAAAGCTCTGAGGTTGTCTGGAAAACATGGATACAGCCAATGACTATATCCATGTTTTCCACATAGCCTCAGGGCTTTATCCAACTTCAGCAGCCACCGCTAATCAAATGCCGAATGATCGGGTTCAGATGGACTCGAGCATACTCGAGGTTCACTTGTCTCTAATACAGGCAAATGTCATTAATGATCACAATCATTAAAAACATGTCTTTATCAAAAAACAGACGTTTTTCTGCATAAAAAAGACATTGTGGGAGCATAGCCATTTACATATTAGGTCTCATGTTTTAAAGCATATTAACCCCTTCAAGACAGAGAGAGCACTTTGATGCCCTGATGTCCTGGTCAAATTAATGCAATGTTCCTCCCCGCTTCTAAGAGCCATAGCGCTTTTATTTTCCCCCCTAGCATAGCATAGATCAGTGTTATTGGTGATCTATGTATAGAGCCTGTCTGAGAGCAGTCTCTATCGATGGATCACCGATCCGACAGGATGGAGGTAAGAAGCTTACCCCCGCCTGTCGGTACATGCAATCGGGACCCCCGCAGCATGGCTGTGGGGGTGCCGATCACTCAGTAACAGATGCTGGATCTGTCACTGAGTTCCTTAAACCCCACGATCTCAATAGATCGCAGTGTTTAAGGGGTTAATGAGATGCAGCTGCAGCATCGCAGCTGCCTCTCATTACCTCCGTCCCCAGACACACTGATGTGTGCGGGACCGCTCTCACTGTAGCGATCCCGCACATATCTATAGCCCCGTCAGTGCTGGAACGTATATATAAATAAATTCCTACTGCACTGGGTACATGTTACTGATGGGAAGGGGTTAAATAAAGTGAACATTTCCTGAAAACGGCAATGAGGATAAAGGTAAAAAAATTCTATAATATTAGTTTACATTTAAGTGAAAAGATCATTACCTTACACAAACAAGGTAAAGGGTACAAAAGCATAGCAGAGGTACTGATTGTTACTAGACATACGGTCCTATAGACAAAGCGATTTTTAACGATAAACGATTGCAAATTAGATTGTTTATCGTTAACCTGAAATCGGTCACCATGTTACTCAGAACGATAGTCGTAAGTTACGATTGTAACGATCGTTTACTCCATCTGATTGCAGCAAAAGAAGAAACGATTTGGAATTACACTGAACGATAAGGGAACAAATGCAGAATCACAGTAAACAGTCAGATCTAAATCAATGATTAACAACACACAAGCGATTTTTCAAATTACACAGGTCGATTATCATTTAAGTTTGAACGGTAACGGTCCCATGTAATAGGGCCCATAGTCAAAAGCCTGAACACATCTGAACACGGCAAAAAGAGGAAACTGTCTCCGGCTTTATCAGATTCCAGAGTAAGCTTGTGGTTAAAAAAACTTTGGGAGACTGAAAAGTACCTGCAGCAAGATTTGGGTACGGCAGGCATTGACATTTCCAGTTAAATATTAAAGGACATACTAAACACTGAATAAGTTTATGCTCAAACAACTCTACTGACCGAAAAGCGTAAGAAAATGTAGCTTTAATATGCTCAAGCCTATTTTGGGCCAATGGATTAGCAGTTTGGAGAGAGAAGTATGAGGTATTACCTAAATGGTACATCTTAACTATAGTGAGTCTTGGTGGTGGCTCTGTGATTTGACCATGATCATTGTTTACTGCCGTACTTCACAAAATACTACCATGCTTTCACCTCAAAAACATTTTGTGAAAAAAATATATAGATATTATTTTTAATGCTAAGGCCTCCCTTAAATATGCAGAGAGTCCCGTGGTCAAACTGGTTTTAAAATAACCCTTGTCATGTTTACCGATGTAGATACAAAGGGTGTTTTGTACATCACTATATGGTTCACTTTGTAGTTGTGTAGGTCTGTGGGTAAATGTAATTGAGCATTGTTAGTTGGATAGATTCTTCATTAGAGTTTCCTGAGCCACTTTCTACCAGGTTTCCCAAATATGTACATCTGCTCACTTGGGATCGCGGAAGCATTATAGTGTTTAACTGCTTATTATCTAGGGACCAATTTAACAAGAATCGGCCATCCATTATTAAAATGATAAATCTTTACCATGTAACTCAATGTTTTATTGAGCTTCATGGTATTTCATGCATACAGAAGACAAATCAACGAAAGTATTGTAGATAGCACTACGCAGCTTGTGTAAAACTGTGAACTGTAGCCAGCTCTCAAGATGTCTTAGTGGAGCTCTGCGACACTGAGAGATGTCAGAAGTTAGAGGGACATCTTTTGTGCTGACTACATCTGTAAATCTAATATGGAGCATATTGTGTCTGACTTACTCAATTCAAAGGATGGTATATAGTTCAAAAATAACAAGTTCTGTAATGTACAGTAGTCCTGGGGAAAAAAAAAGGAATGGAGCAGTGCTGGTAAATTTTACTGCATGCTACCGCTCAAGGTGCAAAGGCACAAAAACTTGGGAAGAGCAGAGATGGGCTATATTCACACATCGTTTCTTCAGCTCCATTTAAAATGACGTCCATCATTTTGATTCTAAATAACGGATGTCATTTAGCTGTCTGGCAATGACAGCTGTTGCTACAGTACATTATTCTAGTTTGGGGTTACTAATTGGCTTTTGGGTGTATCTTTAATTGAAAAGCCCATTGAATTTAATGGTAAAATTGGTGAAAAGATGGTGAGAAAAGAAAAACTGTGTGTGAACAACTAAAAAATAACATCCGGTATTTGCAAAAGACGTCCGAAAATAACTGTCACGATCTTTTTAATGCATCCGCGCAGATAACGTCTGTTATTTTATACATTGTGTGCAATAGACGTCCGTCATTCCATTCACTTTAATGTATTGCATTGCAGTCAGTTAAATCACGGCAATAATGGATGTATTTTTAAATAGAAAAAGTGGGCGCCTTTTCTCTCTTTTTTGACGTTGTGTGAGTATAGCAGTACACGGTATTTTAATCCTATTAGTCCAACAATCTATCCTTAAGTAATGGCCCTATTTCAGGGGTCATCTAGAGGAGCAAACGAGCGCTCTCAGCACTCATTTGCTCCTCGTTCCCTGCTCGCTGCTGCCGCTATTCAACGCGGCTGCAGTGAGCAGGTAAGTGCGGGAGGGTGGGGACCTGCGGGGGTGCTGCCCGGGTGATCGCTGATCGTCCTGGCAGCCCATAGGATACAGAAGCATCTGCTGCCGATGCTCCTATTCAACTTAGCGACGGCAGCAGATCGTTGCTGTATCAGTCGCTTGATTTTCAACATGTTGAAAAACAAGCGACTGCAGCGATCAGGCGACATGAACGATGTTGGCTGATCGTTGCACTCTATTCCACGGGACAATTATCGTCCGTAGCGGCCGATATCGGCCAAATACGGACGATAATCTTTCCGTGGAATAGGGCCTTAACATGGACAGAGCCAGTCCTGCTTTATCCACACCCTTTGCCTTTTAGTTGCCTTTTTCATAGAGGCTATTCCTATGTACACTGACCAGCCTTAACACCTTATACCTTAAGCCTTAATATTAAGAAGATCACTCTCATGCTGCCAATACAGTTCCAAAGGACAAATGGCCAACTGGATTGAGGATTGGGGACTTCGGAGGCCATGTCAACACCTTTACACCTTGACCTCTTGTCATGTTCCTGAATTATTCTTAAAGACTTTTTTAAAGTAAGCTAAGGTGCATTGTTGTGGTAAAAAGACCACTGCCTTAAGGGATTTGTTTTCTATGAAGAAGCATACTTGAGCTGTAGATATGTTCATGTAGGTTGTACATGTCAAGCTGACATCTACATGAATGCAAGGATCCAAAGTTAAGTAGCATAACATTATCCAGTATCATGCTACTTCTGCCACTCTACATTTTCCCCCATAGTTCATCCTGGTGCAAACTCTTCCCCAGGTAAGTAATGCATTTACACACTTGGTTGTTCATGCAACATAAAATAAAACACAATTCTAGTCCTGATACTCATAATCTCATTGTAGAAGCCTACAGCTCTTTTATGGAAGCTCTTTTATGACTTCACTAATGACAATATAGCACATCACTATGATTTCAACTTTCTCTGAGTGATTGACAGATCAATTCTGAAGCTTTTCACGTTGGAGCCATATCATGGACCAATGTCTCAGTAACACGTCAAAAGTATTTTTGATTGACAGGGAAATTTTATAGAAAATAACCCATACAACTTGTGTATCCCAAGTGCAAAAACAAAGATGCCCAGATAAGGCTAGGTTCACACTGCGTTTTCAGCATCCGTTTAACGCATCCGTTTTTTGCAAAAAACGCATGAAAAACGGATTGCAAAAAACGGATTCATTTGTGTGCATCCATTTTTCCATTGACTTCCATTATAAAAAAAAACGGATCCGTTTTTTTTGGCGGACCAAAACGGACCGAAAAACGTTGCTGACCCTATTTTTCTGGACGTTAAAAAAAACGGCTCCGTTAAACGGATGCTGAAAACGCAGTGTGAACCTAGCCTAAGCAGATTTTAATTGTTTGGTCTATATAGCTCGTATATAGTTTTATTATCCATATTAAGTACCAGCTTTTGACAGGGTTACTTTAGGATAGGAATAAACCAATTTAAGTGGCAGACTATCACCCATATCTGGATATGTCCTTGGAATTCCTATTTGATTGATGCTTATAGTTGCCACTATGTTTATAATGTTTCTGATATTGAGTTTTTATTATATGTCTTACTGTTAGATATTATAAATCAGAAAACTCTTGAGAATAGATATTTTTTTAGGACTGTTCTGGTTTACTCTAATTTGATATTGACCTTCACTGTGTGATAAATCAATGTTTTGTATTTTCTGTAATTATTTTTAATGTTTGCATGTCGCTTATCTTTCAAGCTTTCAAATTTAAGGTCCTTATATTTTATTTTCTCCTTTTATCATTTGAAAGGATTTTAATGTTCCCCTTCATCTTTGTCAGGGTCTAATCAGCTTGGTGTACTTTAGTATTTTTGCTTTCATTTTCTTTTACTACCTAGAGCACAGTGTATGTAATGGATTTGCTCATTGAACATGAAAACTAAAAAAGAGAAAAAGAAGTATGAATGAAAAGTTTGAGGTTAAACCATGGTAACCTGCTGTTAATATTCTATTCATATATTAAGTTTCTAATAGGGATGGGACAGCAAGACAAAAACCCCTATTTCACGTGCCTATCAGTAGGGGCAAGCGAGCGCTGCTCTCCCTCTCCTCGTTTCCTGCTCGCTGCCAGCCATATTACATGCGCCGACAGTGAGCAGGTAAGTTTGGAGGGGGGGGGGGGGGGCTGCGTGGATCTCTGGATCATCTGAGGAGCTGCCACCGCTCTTATCACAAGGGACTGCGACAGCAGATGGTTGCCATCCTAGTGGTTAGTCTTTCAACATGAGCTAACATTGACAACGATACATCGGTTGTTCGTTGCCTTTTATTACACTAAGTGATTGTCGGCCGTAATGGCCAATAATCGGTCAGATACGGCCAATAAAATAAAAAGTGATAGGCCCTTTACACTAAAGAGTTATGGGAAAAATTTAACTTTTATTGATATGTAAATGGGGATGTTCAATTTACTGGGGGTGACCCTTAACCCTTCATTGTACTGAATACCTGGCCCTACAGAATGCTTACAAGTTAATATTCAGCAAGATGACTATTTATCAGTAGGCATAGAAGATGATGGACAGTTTCCTATTAAAATGCTTCCCTCCTCAATCTAATATAACCCTTCAACATAGGCAATTTCATCATGTACCAAAAGGATCACAAAACTCATTCTAACATATGATAATTTGTTTCTCTCTACTTTTCTTGTTTTGCCACTTACATTTACTAATGATATAATTTTCTTCCTTCAACTAAAAGAGGTGCGAATGTTGTGTAACAAGGCTAATTCAGATTGAAGCAAGAACTTAATTTTAGATGTAATCACTCACAGTGCTTAGGATCACATCTATACTAAATCCAATTGTGGTGAACAGTAAAAAACAAAAAAGGGAAATGAATACTATACATTTTTAGTTAAGGCCTATGCACATCATATTTTGGGGTTATGTTGAACATATGTGTCAAAATAGGTCAAACCTATGTTTTCTTTTGCCAAGGCAAAACCTAGATTGAATACACAGAAAGACTATGTTCTCACACTGTTTTTTTTTTTTTTTTTTTTTACCAACCTTTCCCTTTTTATACTATTAAATTCAATGCACTTTTCAATTAAAGACACAGCCAAAGGGCAATTAGTCCACCCAAGTTAGAATAATGTATCAACAGTCGTCAAATACACTAATGGGCGGCCAAAGAGCAAACAGACGGATGTCATTTTTAACTGAAATTGATGGACTTATTTTTTTCTTTTCAAAAATGGTGAAGAAAAAACGTTGCATGAACATAGCCAATGGCAAAAAAGTTCTGCCATGTTATCATGATTGCACAATTTTCAGCAAAAAAAACCCCCATCAAAATTGCAGAAATAGTGCATCATTATGTGAATGTGTGAATGCAGCCTTCTAATCAGGTGCATAATAAACCAATCATTCCAAGCAAGTTATAATAATCATCATTCTTATGTGTAGGCAAAGTCATTAACTTAAAATATCTGTATAGGAGGCTTAAAATTGGGTGAAGAACAGCCAAACTCTGCTACAAATGTGAGATTGTGGAAGGTGGTCATACACCAGGGCAAGACTAAGCACAGCAACAAGACACAAGGTAGTTAGGCTGTATCAGCAATGTCTCTCCCAGGTAAAAAAAATTTCAAGGCAGGCTGGGGTTTCAAGGTGTGCTGTCAAAGTTCTTTTGAAGTAGCACAAAGAAATGATGGTCGACTTAGTGGTCAGCCAAGAAAACTTAGTGTCGCAGATCAAAGACACATCATGTTTAGCTCAGAACTGAAAGGAAGGAGTGGGATTCAGGCATGCCCATTTGCTGTTCAGAGCCAGAAGTGGTCTTCATAGAAGAATTGTGGCCAAACAGTCACACCTTTCATATTGAAACAAAAAATGGCAGCAGGTGTCCTGCGCCGAGTCAAAATACTAAATATTTGGTGTTAACAGAAGGCAACTTGTTTACTGAAGGGCTGAAGAGCAGGACAATAATAAGTGCCTGTAGGCAAAAGTGAAGCATAGTGAAATAAGTTTTGGGCTGCATTTCTGCAACTGGAGTTGGGAATTTGGTCAGGATTAATGGTGTCCTCAATGCTGAGAAACACAGGCAGATACCTATTCATCAAGCAAAACCATTAGGGAGGTGTCCAAACATATAGTCAATGCTATTAAGAACTATCTTCAGCATAAAGAATAGGATATAGCCCTGAAAGTGGTGATATGGCCCTACAGAGCCCTTATGTCAATTTCATTAAATCCAGAAGCTGAGAGTCACTTTAGCAATACAGGAGAGGGTAATATGGTACTAACTACGGTCATATAGTACCTATTTATGGGTACAAGGACTCAGTTGTGATATCATATGTCTTTTTTGTTGAATGTGCTTCCACATGTCTTTTTGTAGTATGTGCCAATTAACCATATCTTGTTCCTCATAAAGGGTATCATAGCATATAATGCAAAGATTTCAGTAGCATTACTGATTTCTTCCTCAAGAATTGTTCTAACGTTAAATATCTTAGTGTTCTATGCGGCAGATGGTACATAAGAATATCTGCAGAAATAACAGTTGTTCTCTGTGCGATTGGTGCAAAACATTGTCTATAGCAGAAGAAAATGATGCCATACACATAGCTGGTCAATCTGCCCATCCAGCTGCTGTCATTAAGGACTATTGTTATTGCAGCGCTCCTCAATCCAGTATGTACTTTCATTATCTTTATATAGAGTGGTGATTTGCATGAAAAGATATCTGAAGTAAAAACTTCTGAGGATATCAGAGCAAAGTTACAGTAGCAGAGCCATCATGTTGTTTGATATCCCATGATTAGTTGTCTTGTTTTTAAAATTCAGCTATATTTCACAGTATTTTGAGGGGTTGTTCATACTGGATGTTTAAACATACAGACAGAATGATGGTGGATACCTACTCAAACAAACCTAAATCACAAGGAGAAGTAGCTAGTGTAGTGTGTGTGTGTGTGTGTGTGTGTGTGTGTGTGTTTGGGGGGGGGGGCAGATAGTATGAGGGCTGAGCATGTAATAGTATTTTTCTTTAAAAAACTTACTTTGTTTTATTAAAAACTACACTAAATGAGGGGCTGGTTATTAAATATGCTTAGAAATGCATGAGATTAAAGGTGAAGTCTGGCTAGACCGGCCACCAGACCGGAGGATAAAAGAAATGACATGCTCTTACCTCCCCCGCTCCAGCAATGGCAGCTGAGTACCACTGCTCCTGTCCCTGGGTCCCTGGCCACTTCCTTGTTTGAGCAGGGACTCGAGTCTGGCCGGACTTCTCTTTTAAATGAGAATTTATCAAATTTAAAATTTGGCTGTGTCTGCTGCACCAGAATTTACTATTTACAGGATACATCTGTGTGTGCAAGTGTAAATTGTATTAAATTAAATGGGCACTGTGAAAAACAAATAATTTTAAATCAGCAGGGGAGGTCATATACATTTTTGCTATGTATTAGATTTTTTTTGCTGTTTTCTATATAAAATAAAATGCTATACATTCAGCTGCTATGTGTCTCACTTTATGGAAAACTGCAATCCATCAGTAAGGCTATTTGGTCTTTAGTAACGGAAAACTAGAGACCAAATGCAGGAATGCACTCACCTCTTCATACAATGTGGTCGTTTATTGTGTAGCAAATCACGTGTGTGAGACAGAACAAAGATAGCAGGGGTGTTCCACAGGCGACGACCAGTTTTGAAGGGGCGAGTGCTGCTGTTTTCATCTACCAACATACTGTAACCAAGTCTTAGCACAGCAGAGCACCATGTGGGTCTACCGACATTTGGTCTCATGGAGTTGGCTACAAGTTCCCCTGCACATCTCTTCAATCAGCGATTGATGTGATATAGGCTGTGCCGGATTTCCATTTTGTCCTTTCTATATATTACAAATGCAGGAAATGATGTCATCTATCCTAGTGAATGCTGATTGGCCAGCTAATGATGGGTAAAATAGCTGATAAAAGGCCCGCCCACCAGCTTAGAGTTAAATGCAAAAGCATGAGCAGCACAATGGCCACTAAATGAACCACTGGAGTTGCAAAAATTAAAACAATAAAAAAGACAGTATAGATAAGGCAAGCATTAAATACATAAATTAAATTGTACATATTGGCTGGGATTTTAATTAGGGATGGTCCAAACCGAGTTTGTACCATCCGCAATGATTGGATGGTCCAAACCGAGTTTGTACCCGAACCATCTGCAATGATTACCGCTGTCTGCCCGCTCCGTGCAGCAGGCGGATCCAGCAGGAGGAACGCCTGGAAAACTGGGATACAGCCATAGCCATAGGCTATCCCAGTTTTCCAGGCGGTCCTCCCGCTGTATCCGCCCGCTGCACAGAGCGGGCAGACAGCGGTAATCCAATGCCAAGCGTTCGGGTTCAGCCGAACCCGAACCTCGGCCGGTTCGGACCATTCCTAATTTTAATGTGTCATGACAAATACAGTTTATGAAAATGGAGGGACACCCCCTTTCAAACTATGTTACCACCCTTTCCCCCTTTAGCTCACTTGACAAGTGTGGTGCTGAGCAGGGAAAACATTTTTCTAATACCAATTTGAATGATACCCCTTCATCTAAACTGGGTTTTCAAAAAATCCATGTACATGCTGTGAACATACTCTAATGTGAGTATGAACATACTTCAATGTGAATGTGAACATGCTCTAATAAAGTAGAGAGACTTTAAATTGTAGGTTTTTTTTTATTATTTTAATATATGCATGTGCTTAGAGTCATTCCAATAATTTCCATGGTTATATTCTACGATATATAGTCTTTCCTAAATTGTTTTGAACCTGGGAAGATTTAAGATTCGTCTTGGCTTTGTTTTCTCAGATGAAAAGTCACCTTGCTTCATCTAACACAATATTTGAGGGATACATTTGAGGGAAACATTGATATATTGAAAGCGGAGATTTTAATCTATCAATTCAGAAGTTGTGGGAACTTTTAATTGTCCTTTAGGTTGAGATTTGAGGTTTTCACTCCAGAGTAATAACATGATGAATTGCTGTGATTGTCATTATAGCCTCAGATTTCTTTTTACTGTAGGTAAGTGGAGGGCATATTCTCCCATAGGTTTAAGATTTTATTTTGTCCTCTAAAATAAAGGTATATCCAATCGAGCTGTAGAAGATATCATGTCTGTCAGCCACACAAAAAGTTGCATTTTTAGCTTACAGACTAACAGACTTTGTATCAGAGGAATAAAAACCCTGGAATAAAGATAACCAGAATTGGTAAAATTAAAGCGCAATTACTAATACATGGACATTTAAATAACCCCTTCCTATATGGAATATTGGGGCAGATACGGTAGGGGCATGTACTACATAAATGGGGATTTTATTATAATAGCCCTGTGTAATTCTACATCCCCCCCCCCAGCAGCTGCTGCAGAGAAAATGAGAAATTTTTACAGTGTCAAAAGGTAAGAAAAGGAGGAAAGAGTCCCATTCTGACTCCAATATGGAATACAGAATAAATTATTGAATCAACAACAAATCCCCAGCAGTGTGATACTGTACACTGTGTACTGTATAACTTGTTATATTGCTTTGTATGTGAGATAAGAGAAACGAGTAAGAAGAAAGGGAAAACACCATGGGATTCTTTTATGTATCATCACAGACAAGACAGCAATGAAATGTAACATCCATATACAGATAATTCAGGATCTACTCTCCATTGTAAGGGATAGTCACAGCTCCTCTCCTCCTCCTCCCTGCACACTAACCTGCACAGGTTGCAGAGGAAGAAAATGGGGGAGCAAGGCTGCAGGGTGCTAGATGTTTTGAACCACACAGGGTCAGAAAGGTCAGTGCTTATCTAGGAACTTGCTGAGAGAAGATTGCAGGGTGCTGTGCTGTGCAGGACTGCTCTGTGCTCCCTCACTCCTCTAAGCCCATCCCCTCTCCATAGACACATAATAGACACAGAAATACTGCTTCTTCTAAAATGAGGGGAGACGTAATAAAACAGATTTTTGAGTACAGAAGGAAACTTGGTGTTTGGTAAATAAAACCTATTACAGAGTTTCTTAAAATCGCTTTTATTATAGATATTTATTGTTTTAAAAAAAAATGACCCTGAAATTACAGTTACGCTTTAAGTTTGGGTGATTTTAATGGGCAATGTCTGTGATGCCAGCATGTGCCTACAGGCTCTTAAAATGTTAAGCCAGTGGTAAATACATGTAGTATATGTAGTAGTATTTGGCTGTTTAAAAGTATGCTTTATATATCATAAATTCCCACCAGTTTCTTTTGGTGTGGGGATAGTTCCTCAAATTTGTAATGAAAAAGAAGGTTTTAGGAAACTTGGGCTACTAATCCCTGACAATAGTTGGAGAACTAAAAGCTTACCTGTCGTATCTAAGGATTAAAACAAACAAAAAAAAACCTTTATGGTTTGGTTATATTAACCCTTCAGAGCAGTGACAAGGTAAGTTTAGTGTTCTAACTGCTGTCATTGAGTCCCAGATTGAATCCCCTTCATTGTGCCCAGCCTGTTTTCATTATCACCACTTTAGGGTGCAGCACCAAAGCTGGGTGGTTTGCTAGTAGTACTTGCAGTTAGATCTTTTCTTAGTTTACTATCCAATCAAAGCACAGGTTTTGCTCTGTGCTATGCTATAACACAGTGCAGGTCTAAGTGCACTGAATAGGCTGCACGTTATGACTTACACAGTAGACTACTAAAGGTGCCATGTGGAAGGAGAAGAGGTTACTGGTACACTATTTATGCAAAGTGCTATGTGAGCAGATACAAGAAAATAATAGCAAGACAGTACAGAAAGGGTATCAATAAGCATTGTAATGCTGCTGAAGAGAAGCTTTCCAACTAAACAGAGAAAGATACAGAAAGCAGCACTGTGCACATAAAGCAATTGAGAGGGAAACCTTGATTTACCGCTCATGAACAGTGCAGATCCCTTGGATAATAGACAAAGCTTTCAGGTAGACAAAGCTTGTCTCTCTTCTGCACAGAGGAGTAGCCATGCCCTGTCCTGACTCCCTGTATTTTATTCTGTCAGATACTAGAAACAACATTTTTCTCAAAACAGGCAATGGGCAGCAGATTGCTGGGAAAGGAGGAGGTTAAAGGGCTTGGCTACTTTATAGTAAAATTGTTTTGAGTGTAGTATAAGTAAGTGTATTCACATTACCCACTGACAGCAGCTCCCTGTGTAGCTCACAGAGCTAAAATCAGACTCCCCTCCTCCAAGCTGTGCTGTCCTGCTCTGTGGTGAGGCTGTCCATAAGATGGGCGACATGGAGGAGCATGTGACCATACCCCACCTCCAGTGTCCTTCATGGGCATATACAGGCTCAGTGGTGGATACGCAGGGCAGGGCATGGTCACATGCTCCTCCAAGTCGACCATCTTATGGACAGAATCACCACAGAGCAGAACAGCCTAGCCTGGTGGACGGGAGTCTGATTTTAGCTTTATGAAGTACACAGGGAGCTGTTGTCAGTAAGTGCAGTGAGTACACTTACCAATATTGCACACTGAACTATTTTACTATAAACTGGCAACCCCTTTAATGATCAAGACTTACAGCTGTTTTGGGGGGTAAAGGAGTTATTTTTGGTAAATTAAGGGATTTACAGAAATGTTAGAAATCACCTAGGCTATGACGTGAGGGAAGATGTTTGAGATGACAGTGATCACTGAAAGTAAATGTACAGTGCAGGTAGACTAATCTAGTCTAAGTTTAATTAAATTCCTCCAATAAACAAGTAAGTATTGATTGGAAATCATTAAACATATAACTCACAGGACTAATGGAATTCTGAGAGCAATCGAGAGTAGCAGGTAGACAAGAAATCAAACATGACCTGCTTCACAGGAGCGTATATAGCTTGTACGCATTGCTCGCCCTCTTTTGTAACACACCATTTGTTTTCCACTAACAAGATTGCACACGGGATTGCCATTGCCCTACTCCTTTTTATTCTTCATTTATTTTTGAGACATTCAATAGTAAACATTAGATTGTTATCAATACTATCAACATATGATGGATGGATTCTTTACCTAGACAATGATATATGGACATACAAGACTGCTTATACGTGAACCGACAGCATATAGTAAATGGTTACACTCGTTCCTATCACCAAGACCCGAAGTTGTAGCCTACAGTGGAAACTTGTCGTGAAACTTTACAAAGTTACTTTATATTAATAATGGGAAAGGAATACTGAACACACTGTATGCATTAGAGATGTGCATATGTACTTAGTATAATGAGGACAATTATGGCGCAGTCATGACAAATGCTCTTGTCCTAATAAAAGAATTGATTTGTTTAATGTGAGCATTAGTAACATCAGGACAGGATACTACGCAACTCATTGATGTATGAATTTCTAATTATAGAACGGAGTGTTCTGGTGAATACAAATAGAAGAATATGAAGAAAATGGAAGGAATAGGAAAATATAAGACTATTTATTTGTGAAAGCAAAATTTATGATAACTTATGCATGGAAAGTGCTCTTCATGTGAACACTTTTTGAATGTTAAGGCTATGTTCACACAACATAAGTTCCGCAGTAACCATGGCCGTTGTTGCAACAGCCATGACTAGTACAGAACTTACGTTGTGCTGAAGGCTGAGGGAACATAGTTTACACTCCGGGCGGGATCCTGAGCGGCGCTGCAAGAAACTGACATGTCAGTTTTCAGCAGCCGCAATTCAATGAATAGTGACCGCAGAAAATCTTGTCGGTTCACACAATGAAGCATGTGGCTCCGGTTGCGCGCTCCATTCTGATGTGGATGCACACAGATGCGCCCACATCAGAACTCAGCGGCACTAAAGATCATGCGGCAGGTGCTGCAGTACCGGCCAGGATGATCTTTTCTGAGACCCAGCCAGGTCACGAAACGACCGGTCTCATACAGCGTCTGAACATAGCCTAACAGCTTAACCCATAGCTGCACCAGGACGTTACTGAGACCCCCCCTCTGAACTGCCGCAATTACGGGTGCTACATTCAGCCCGGGACCACGGCTATTAGCGCGCACGGTCCGTTCGCCGTGCCAGCTAATTAAGTATTTAGATGCAGCTGTCAAAGTTGACAGCTGCATCTAAATACTTATTGTAGCCCTTCCCTGGTGGTCTAGTGGGCGGATTGCCCCGTCTCCCTGTGACACGATTTCGGAAGGGCGATCTCCACATCTCAAGTTGGCTGGGGTCTGTGCCGTAATGGCGCTGATCCCGGCTCAGCACTGTATTGCTTTTGGCCCAGATCTTATTGATCTATGCTATATAACTATACTGCTTAGATCTCAATGAGAGATCAGAGCAGGCATACTAGAGGTATTTTTTTTTTTTTATTAATACAAAATCCCCTCCCCTAATGAAAGTCAGAATCACCCCAATTTTCCCATTTTAAAAATAAAAATAAATAAACATGCTTGGTATCGCCGCATATGTAATTGCCTGAACTATTACATTATCACATTCCTGATCTTGCACGGTAAACGACGTAAGCGGCAAAAAAAGTGCAAAATTGTGCATTTTTGGTCGCATCAAATCTAGAAAAATTGTAATAAAAAGTGATCAAAAAGTCGCATATACGCAAACAAGGTACCGATAGTAAGTACAGATCATGGTACAAAAAATGACACCTCACAGAGACCCATAGACCAAAGGATAAAAGCTCTATAAGCATGGTAATTTAGCAATTTTAAGGAACATATACATTTTTAAAAGAATTTAATTTTTTAAAAGCCATCAAATAAAATAAAAGTTATACAAGTTCCATATCATTGTAATCGTAACAACTTGAGGAACATGTATAACAAGTCAATTTTACCCTAGGACGAACGGCATTTTTTTTTTTCAATTTCACCACACATATGATTTTTTTCTGGTTTCACAGCCTTTGCAATATACAAATAGTGGCACAAAAAAATAAGGACTCATCTGGGTCTCTAGGTGGAAAAATGCACACGCTATGGCCTTATATATACAAGGAGGAAAAACTGAGAGCGTAAAAATAAAAACTGGCTGTGTCCCCTAAGGGTTAGGGATCAAATCTAAGGTCCATATACTGTAGCATTCCTGTATTCTCTTTGCCCTAATTTTTCTATTTTTTAAACTTATTTAGTTTGAAGTGTCATTTTCTTGCTGGAAAAATTGAATATTAAAGGGAATGTTAAAAATGTTGAATAACTTTTATTAGCACTTTGTTTTTTAAAAATATGTTTCTAAATCTCATTTAGTGACATTCACATTGGGTGACATTTAATATCTTAATTATAATGTTAGAATTCGAAATGACCTTGGATTACTGTTTGCAGAAATAAAATGGACATCTGTTAGAACATACCTAAGGTACAGTACATTTTATTGATCTCAATGAGACACACAAAATGCAATCTGGCAGATAGTGTAGCATTCATGGCTAGCAGAAATAAAAGAAATGATGTAAAATATTAAACTTTAGAGACAACTTGGGTGTCTTCATCAGGCATGATAGAAAATGATGAAATTAAATATTTTGGAGAGCTTTAATGATTGGACCCAGCATCTAAATACTGTGGTGGGCACAACACGAGTTCCCTCCATTTTATATTACACTGATCACCATCAAAGGGGTTAATTGTGATAATCACAAGTCTAGTGGCTTTTTATTACTAATGTGAGAAGTAAATAGACAATGAGAAAGGGAAGCAATGGGACACTGTGAGAAGTGGAAGAGGATGATTATTTATCTCCTAGTAGAATGCTGCACAGTTTATCAGGATGGGAATTTTCTATGCTGTGACGAGCATTGTTTATTACTTGCAACTAGAAAGACACATAAAGAGGTGTGTATCTGTTTACAGATGTGGCGCTATTTATGCAAAAAAGACTTCTCATAGTCTTTTAATAGACCATTCGGTAGCCCTGAATAGCTTACATGTCGTACCGAAAATTCTTTCATAGTCTATTTGAGGGCACTATATGGTCGCACTTTTATAGTAAAATTCAGTGGCGTAGCTACCATGAAGGCAGGGAAGGCAGTTGCTATGGGGCCCTGCACTGCAGGGGGCCCGGGGGCCCGCCTGGCCTGTCTCCCCTGTCTTCAAGGTAGCTACGCTACTGATGGTTAAGCACTCTGCCAGAGACGCAGAAGGGAGCGTCTGCAATCCCCTCTGAAACACCTCCGCACCTCCCTCTGACACAGGCTCAGAGCGTCCTGCACCAGTGTCCCCCTCTCCACAAGTGGAACAATCCCGGGATGTTCCGCTAAGCCCCGCCCCCATCGCGGCAAGCCCCGCCCCCAGCGCCCACCGCGGGTGGGATATTCGCTCATCGCACATGGCCTGAGGAGGAGACACAGCAGGAAGATGGTAACTATCACTGCCAGCTGGAAGTCACCAGCTTCCCTGGCATCCTGTATAATGGGGTCACTCAGCTTCCCTGGCATCCTGTATAATGGGGTCTCTCAGCTTCCCTGGCATCCTGTATAATGGGGTCACACAGCTTTCCTGGCATTCTGTATAATGGGGTCACCAGCTTCCCTGGCATCCTGTATAGTGGGGTCACTCAGCTTCTCCCTGGCATCCTGTATAATGGGGGTCACTCAGAATCAGCTTCCCTGGCATCCTGTATAATGGGGTCACCAGCCTCCCTAGCATCCTGTATAATGGGGTCACCAGCCTCCCTGGCATCCTGTATAATGGGGTCACTCAGCTTCCCTGGCATCCTGTATAATGGGGTTACCAGCCTCCCTGCATCCTGTATAATGGGGTCACTCAGCTTCCCTGGCATCCTGTATAATGGGGTCACCAGCTTCCCTGGCATCCTGTATAATGGGGGTCACCAGCTTCCCTGGCATCCTGTATAATGGGGGTCACCAGCTTCCCTGGCATCCTGTATAATGGGGGTCACCAGCTTCCCTGGCATCCTGTATAATGGGGTCACTCAGGCTCAGCTTCCCTGGCATCCTGTATAATGGGGGTCACTCAGGCTCAGCTTCCCTGGCATCCTGTATAATGGGGTCACCAGCTTCCCTGGCATCCTGTATAATGGGGTCACCAGCTTCCCTGGCATCCTGTATAATGGGGTCACTCAGCTTCCCTGGCATCCTGTATAATGGGGGTCACCAGCTTCCCTGGCATTCTGTATAATGGGGTCACCAGCTTCCCTGGCATCCTGTATAATGGGGGTCACTCAGGCTCAGCTTCCCTGGCATCCTGTATAATGGGGGTCACTCAGGCTCAGCTTCCCTGGCATCCTGTATAATGGGGGTCACTCAGCTTCCCTGGCAGCCTGTAAAATGGGGTCACCAGCTTCCCTGGCATCCTGTATAATGGGGTCACTCAGCTTTCCTGGCATCCTGTATAATGGGGTCAGTCAGTCTCCCTGGTATCCTGTATAATGGGGTCAGTCAGCCTCCCTGGTATCCTGTATAATGGGGTCACTCAGCTTTCCTGGCATCCTGTATAATGGGGTCAGTCAGTCTCCCTGATATCCTGTATAATGGGGTCAGTCAGCCTCCCTGGTATCCTGTATAATGGGGTCATCCCGCTTCCCTAGCATCTTGTATAGTAGTCAGTATAATGGAGGTCACCCCCTGGACTCAGAGCTGCCCCAACCAGCAGGGACTCCAAACGGCCTGCTACCACTCACCCCCCAAACCCCCCCCCACCCCACCCCAGGGCACAGCGTCTCAGAGCTGCCAAATGCAGGGGGACAGCTCCATATCGCTGGTACAGGTAATATGTTGGGGGGCCCTATACACTTTTTTGCTATGGGGCCCCATGAATCCTAGTTACGCCCCTGGTAAAATTGTTCAGTGTACAGTATTATTAAGTATAGTCCCAGCACTCACAGAGTGCAGCTCCCTGTATGCCTCATAAAGCTAAAATCAGACTGCCCTCCATCAGGCTCTGCTGTCCTGCTCTGTGGTGATTCTGTCCATAAGATGATCAACATGGAGGAGCATGTGACCATGATTTGCCCCCAGTACCCACCTTTGAACCTATATATGCTTATAGAGGACACTGGGGGTGGGGCATGGTCACATGCTCCTCCATGCCGGCCATCTAATGGACAGGATCACCACAGAGTAGGACAGCCAAGCCTGAAGGAGGGGAGTCTGATATTAGCTCTATGGGGTACACAGGAAGCTGCTGTCAGTAAGGGCTATTTTACTATAAAGTGGCCAACCCCTTTAATCCTTAGTTGTTAATACCTTTTAATGATGACAAACAACAAACTTTCAAGGCTGCTTTGTTTTCCTCAGGCCTAAAATTACTCTGCTTTATTGAATGGCAGGCACTTCAATGGTGAATGTGCACACGGCTCTACACAAGGTCATATCAGAGTATTAGGAGTAATGGACCAGGAGCTATATGCCACATTTGAAGTCTATAGCAGAATGCTTCCTTAATTGAGCATGTGTTGAAAAGAGTTGATAGTATATACGCAATGCATAAAAATGATTATGATATACTTCATGGTAAAACTCCTGTGCCAAAGTGCTTAAATATCTAATATTTTATATTCCTATTATTTCATTTTAATTGGCAGAATGAATTATATGTCACTTGAACTTCTTCCATGATTTCATTTAACCTAATGATTGGCAACTCTTAGTTCTGCTTAGCTGAATTCTTTACCGCTATGTCTATATATATTTGTCATCTCTAATAATTGCTCAAAGAGTCTTCTGTTTATGCAGTCTTTTTTTGTTTTGCTCTCCATATAACCTTGTCCTAGTTATACTGCAGTGAATAATGTGGTCTGTAAATTACTTACCTTTGTACAATGTAATACGTTCTTTTTAACCTAAATTTGTTCTGTAAGAAGAAAAATATAACATGTCTAAAAAAGATTAAAAAAATATGAGGAATACATAAAATATGTTTATACTGTCTTGGATTAAAGACCTCTACATCATCCTAAGAAACATCTGTGATATGAAAGGAGATCGGAAGCTGCACCATGGCTTGACATCTACTGTATGAGCTAATACAATGCTAGTTATATTATCTGACATTTTGAATTTCCGAGTACTCTTTTTGTAACTTGACAAAGATCTAGGTTGGGCTGAAAGCCTGAAATGTTGGTGGTCCTTTAATAATAATAATAATAATAATAATAATAATAATAATAATAATTTTTATATACAGTATATAGCGCCAACAGATTCCCCAGCACTCTACAATTCTGAGGGTACATACATAGATATCATACATAGACATAAATCAGACATCACAGAGATACATATAATTATCCATCCATGGGGAGTGAGGGCCCTGCTCGCATGCATGAGCTTACAAACTATTAGGAGGGGTTTTGAGACAAAATGGCAGAGGGGCAAAGTCCTTCCATTTTAGCATGGTCTGGCCATCTTTATAAATAAGGCAATGCAGGTAAAGGTTGGTGAACCAGTCACCAACCAATGCCTGCCTGCTACAGGTCTAAGTGCTTAAATGCCTGGCGTGAGAATCAATTTAGGGAACCTGGTAAGACTGTTTGAACAGATGTGTTTTGAGGGCACGTTTAAAGCTTTGGGTATTGTAGGTGAGTCTAACAAACTTGGGTAATCCATTCCATAGAGCTGGTGCAACTCGGGTGGAACCCTGGAGACGGGAGTAAGAGGTGCGGATCAAGGTGGATGTTAGTCTTAAGTTGTTAGAGGAGCATAAGGCATGGGTAGGGTGGTAGACAGAGATGAGGGAGGAGATGTAGGGAGGTGCAGCACTGTAGAGAGCCTTGTGGTTGAGCAAAAGGAGTTTATATTGTAACCTGTATTTAATAGGAAGCCAATGTAGTGACTGGCACAGGGGGATGGCAACGGTATAGCGGCTGGACAGGGAGATGAGCTTGGCCACTGTATTAAGAATGGACTGGAGAGGGAAGAGTTTAGAGGAAGGAAGGCCGATTAGTAAGGAATTGCAGTAGTCTAGACTGGAATAAATCAAAGCAACAATGATAGTTTTAGCAGATTCGACAGTAAGGAATGGATGGATTTTAGAGATGTTTTTAAGATGCAGGTGACAGGAACGTGAAAGGGATTGAATATGGGGAATATAAGACAGATCAGAGTCAAACATAACCCCAAGGCAGCGGGCTTGTTGTGTAGGGGTTATGGTTGCGCCACAAACAGAGATGGAGATGTCAGGTGGGGGGGGTTAACAGAGGGAGGGAATACAAGAAGCTCAGTCTTAGCAAGGTTTAGTTTTAGGAATAGGGAGGGAAGGACATATTGTTAGAGACGGCAGACAGACAGTTACTGGTGTTTTCTAGAAGAGTGGTGTTATCACGGGAGGAGGTATAGAGCTGGGTATCATCAGCATAGAGATGGTACTGAAAACCAAACTTGCTGATGATTTGTCCGATGGGTAAAGTGTAAAGTAAGAAAAGGAGAGGGCCGAGGACTGATCCCTGAGGAACCCCAACTGTAAGAGAAGATGAGGTAGAGCCGGAAAGTGATACCCTGGCTCAGGGAGCGGTCAGAGCTCATGCTCTGTGCCGGGGCTCCTCCTTCAGCTCCCTGTCAGCTCGACGGACGCGCCCCTGGTCAGTGTGCCTTTAATTGGCTGCTGCTCTGAGCCTCTAAATGCTTCCTAGTGTTTTCAGTCCCAGCTACCTGTTGATTCTGCCATTGTTCCTGTCCGTTGTTCCTGCCCTTTGTTTCTGCCACCTGCTGTTCCGCTTGTGACTGTTACCTGTGTGTCCAGCTGCCTACCTGCCTGCCTGCCTGCTTACCTACTGTTCCTGCTACACCTTGTCCGCCGTCACTAGCAAGCCAAGCCGGGGATAGCGACCTGGGGGTCGCCTGCCGCAGCAAGTCCATCCCGCGGCCCCTTAGACTCCGATCCCTGGTATGGCTTACACCATTGCTAGTGACGGTCCAGTGGATCCACGACTCCAGTCTTTACAGTAGGCTCCAACCATGGATCCTAGCGAGCTGCCTGACATCCGTGACATCGTCAGAGTGGTCGCCCAGCAGGCTCAGCAGATTCAGCAGCAGTCCCAGCAAAGGCAACAGCTAACTGCCGCCTTACAGCAGCGCACCGCAGCTCAACGGTCGCCTCCAGCATCACCGCCTTCTGAGATTGTGCCTTCTCCTCTTGGCCCAAATCTATGGCTTGCACTTCGATCTAAATATGGTGGAGATCCCAAGATGTGCAGAGGATTCATCACCCAGTGCGCTATGCATATTGAGCTTCTCTCCAACCAGTTCACCACTGAGCTCTCCAAAGTGGCATTTGTCATCAGCCTCTTGGAGGGGAAGGCCCTGGCCTGGGCTACACCGCTGTGGGACCCAGACGGCCCCTTAGACTCCGCTCCCTGGTGCGGCAGTGGATCCACAACTCCAGTCTCTAGAGAGATAGGAGGAAAACCAGGAAAGAGCAGAGTCCTTGAGGATGATAGAGCGGAGCATGGAGAGGAGGAGCTGGTGGTCTACAGTGTCAAAAGCTGCAGATAGATGAAGGAGAATGAGCAGAGAATGATCACCTTTACATTTGGTGATTATTAAGGAGATTATTAGTGAATGTCAAAATAAATTTTACTATATGAAATGCTGTACAATTTTAGAGTTAAAGGGGTTGTCCAGCGGAAATTTTTTTTCTTTCAAATCAACTGGTGTCAGAAAGTTAAATAGATTTGTAATTTACTTCTATTTAAAAATCTCAAGTCTTCCCATACTTATACACTGTTGTATGTCCTGCAGGAAGTGTTGTTTATTTACATTCAGAAACAGTGCTCTCTGCTGACATCTCTGATGGAGTCAGGAACTGTCCAGAGCAGCAGCAGATCCCCATAGAAAACCTCTCCTGCTCAGGACAGTTCCTGACTCCGCCAGAGATGTCAGCAGAGAGCACTGTCTCTGAATGTAAATAAACACCACTTCCTGAAGGACATACAACAGTGTATAAGTATGGGAAGACTTGAGATTTTTAAATAGAAGTAAATTACAAATCTATTTAGCTTTCTGACACCAGTTGATTTGAAAGAAAAAAAGTTTTCGCTGGACAACCCCTTTAAATACTGAGTGTCTAGAGATTGCAAAACCAACAACTGTTTCTAAAGACAGTGTTCTTCCACCATAGTGATGCTCTATGGGCTACAGAGTATTTCAAGCAGTCTGTAATATCTTACAGTACAGTACTATATCATCATACTATCGTACTATATCAAGTTTTAAAGCTTTTTCTACATGTAGAGATGCCCAGTCAACAAAAATTTAGGATTTTAGAAAAATCCAAATCTGCAAATCTAAAATGAAACTCTTAATTATAAATATCTATTTCGACCAAAAACATTTTCTTTGAATATATTACTCATTTACATTTTTTAGTTCAGTTCACCTGGGCAGCCCCCTCTGTGCAAAGATTAGATATAGGGCAACATACAATTGAGATCCCGCGCAGATAAATGATTAAAATTTAAATGTTTTATTCCATGCACACACTTTCGGGAATCTGAAAATTATGCATTTTAGGCATACATGGCACTCTGAGATATTTTACTTGATTATCTGTCCTGCATGTCATCTTTTGCGTTATTTTTTACTATTTATAGATATTATATATTTATTTTAGCAGATCTGATGTTTTGTTGATAAAGGTAAATGAATGTGAATATAAATGTACTTTGTCTTATTAAAAGCCATGTGCACTTCAATTGAGTAAAGTAAGCCTAGTCATTAATATCGTGGAAATTCTTGTTCTATCTCTGATATAGACTGAACATAAAAAATTACACCTCCTGCTATACAACTATCATTCTAAGAGATAATTAGGAAATGTTATTCATAGAAATTTCTGACCAATTAATAAATATCAATAAATTGTAAAATCATGGCAATTCAATTATTTTTTTTAATCTTACAGTGAATCTATACTCACCAAACCACCTCCCAAAACCATTGATACCGTTTGATTGATGACAGTAAATACTTTCCAGGCGCGTGACTTAAAATCCACCTGGTGTCATGGTTGGGGGTGAAAAACAATTTTCATTCATGAGCAGCGGTGATAATGAGGAGTGTCCGGAGGTGTCCGCCCCCTAGGCCTCCAACACCTCTCCTCCTTCTTTCTCCTGCCCTCCTTGACTTTTGTTCCACAACGTGGCTGTATCTCTTCTATAATATAATACTGCGCAGGCGCTGGAGCGATCAGGTGCATGAGGGGGTAGGTAATCAGTAAAGGAAAAACCAGTTGAAATAATTTAACAATTGGAGAATAATAAAAATATAACGTATAATGTATACCTTTTTTAAGATTTCTTGAGCTGTACATCAAGGAGTGTAAACTTTAACACCACTATATAAGTTACAGCAGGTTATTGTTGAAAACATTAAATACAGAAATAGCAGTTCAGATGGCACAGGTCTGCAATAGGCAGAGGTTAATATACAGGACCTGGCAACATTTGTCCAGATCCAACATGGCCACCGTTTATACTGTGGAAATGCACTATGCAGGTACAATAGTTCTACCCTTTCAATGACATGGAAATAACCGCAGGTCTCCAGTCTTGAAGTAGCATTAAATATATAAATAGTATGTTATTACTGCTGTAGAAAAGAGGAGAATGTTAACTCATATGGTCTTCTTCAAGGATTAGAGTGCCACATAGACATTAGCATAAAATCCCTGTTAATTGAGGAATTCCTTTATTGCTTTTAAAACTATAATTTCCTCTATTGTATTACAGAATGACACTTGCCAGCATTACACCTTTAAATTTTCTTGTTTTTATGTCATTAGATACTAGATCCACTTCAAGCGTATTACACTTGCAGGGTTATCAATAGGGATGGTCCGAACAGAGTTTGGTTCGGGTTCACATGAACCCAAACCCTCGGTAATGATTCCCGCTGTCTGCCCGCTCCGTGGAGGGGTGGATCCAGCGGGAGGACCGCCTGGAAAACTGGGATACGGCCATAGCCATAGGCTGTATCCCAGTTTTCCAGGCGTTACTCCCGCTGTATCCGCCCGCTCCACGGAGCGGGCAGACATCGGGAATCGGGTGGTAGTGTTAGAACCTTGATCAGGGTCAGTAAATGTTGCAGCTAATGTTGCACATAGGCTTCTTGAGATACAGTTTTTATACATTTTGACATTTATTGTAATAGTTAACAAGTGATGTTTGTGTCTGATCCCACAATGTCATAACGGTCCCACCCACTGAAAAATTTGGATATACCTTTTATCACATTAATTAAAAGTTAAGATTTATCTCCAACTATTGCAGTGAACCAAGATCCATGAAAAGTCTTCTGAACAGCACCTGCCAACTCAGCCAGTCACTGATTGAGGAGATACCCCCACTGCAGCCAGTTATTGGCAAGTCCCGCTGAGAATTTTTTTTTTCAGATGAAGCAATAAGTGTTGATGAGTAGGGGAATGGAAGTAGCCGTAATGATGGGCGAGAATTATTATTTTCTAATCTTTAATCTGTCCCTTTCAACAGATAAAAACATTAAGGGAACTGGAATGCCCCTTTAATCTTATTTCTTTAAGCATTTTTCTATTTGGTCACTTGAAGGCTTCTACTGTAAATCACTGTTCTGTAAAATGGTTCAAGCATTTTGTAGTTAAGATGGAAACAAAGATCTTGGGCTTACTGAAGAAGAGACATGTCAGCAAAAAAATATTTTATTCTCTCTTGTACGTTACACAGCAGTGAGCAACCTTTCCTCAGTGTAAAATCAAGTACATCAATAATTTCTGTATATATCCTATTCTGGTGAAACATTCGGTGATCTGTACAGTTCCACAAACCATCTTAAAATATTTCTATCTCATGATCATTTAAAAAAATAAAAATGAAGTCAATTTACATTGGGTCAATTCGCTTTCTCAATGTTTCTTCAATTTTACCCAAAATAACAGTGGATTACAGTGATAGTTCAATTTATAATGATTGTTACTCTCAATATTGCTTTATTCTGTACCAGTCAGATGTTGTATTAATTCTATTAATGTAAAGATGTTAAGAATAGTATTTACATGTTTTCTTTGGAAATACATCGCCTCCTTACTTTACACCCATCATTTGTAATATTTATAAAGCACACATGTATTATAGTGGTCTCTCTGTACAGTTGGGAACCAATAAATATACAATTGTTATGTACAGAAACGCATACAAATTATGGAAAGGGTCTTGTTCCTGAGAACGTACAATCTATAATAAGGAGTAGAAGGGGAACATGTATTGTAGGGAGCATGTTGGGTTACAGTGTTTGTGTTAGGAAATCTTCAAAGATGTCCTGTGATGAGATATCATACATTAATATATAGTAATGGACTCAAAACATAAGTCATTTTATGCATGCCAAATGAGGATGAAGCATAGTTAAAGAGGACCTGTAGCGAATCCCTCGAAAATAAGATTTTACTATCAATAAACAGCTTAGGGTACCCTGATTACAAAACTTTTTCTTTTTTTTTTACAGTTTTGTGATCTGCTCTGCAATTTGAGTTACTGTATGGATTTATAGATTGGTACAAATGTGAAGAATCAGATGGGCAAGTACAGAGTTCTGCTATGTTTGGCATTCCCATAGAGAATTAAAGAAGAACTCCAGCCTGTAACCTTCTTTTTAAAAAGCCAGAGGAGGGAGTGGGTGAAAATAAAAGCATTCACTTACCTCCCAGGCTCTAGCGCTGATGCCCACAGCTCAACACTCAAGTCATTGCCGCTTTCTGGTGTTGAGAAGAGACATGGGATGTGACATGACGGCAGTCTCCAGCCTCTGCCACTAAATGTTTGAGTGGGTCTGTCATGTCACATACCAGGTCCCTTCTCAACACCAGGAAACAGCCGGGGCCAGAGTGGCAGACTACGAGCATCAGAGGTGGAGCTGGACAAGTAAGTTCATGTTTTTATTTTCATCCACCCCTCAAAGGGTATATTAAAAAAAAATACCTCTGGCCAGAGTTCTCCTATAAAAGAGCTTTGGTGTACATGTGTGACAGTCACTCCATTTTTAGGGAGACCATTACATTTTCAGAGGACACATGATTTCCCAGTCTGTTCTTAGGGGATAACTTGTAACCCCTTTAATTTTAATAACAGGAGTGTATGTGATTATACAGCCAGAAGGCATGTATACGTTATACACAACTCTCAATGTAAAACACCACCTGATATTCACTCCTATTATTAAAATATTTTCACACCCATATGGCAATTCCCAGAAACTATAATCCACATATCTTGTGTATGGATTGGCATATCATATAATTCTGAGAGAAAAACATGTTGTGGGACTGTATTTCTCATTGAATTCTGCATGTATAAAGGGATTCTCTACAAGAAGCAACACTTAAAGGGGTAGTGCACCAAAAAATTTTTTCTTTCAAATCAACTGCTGCCATGAAGTGCCAGAGATTTGTAATTTACTTCTATTAAAAAATCTCAAGCCTTCCAGTACTTATCAGCTGCTGTGTGTCCAGCAGGAAGTGGTGTTTTCTTTCCTGTCTGACACAGTGCTCTCTGTTGCCTCCTCTGTCCATGTCAGGAACTGTCCAGAGAAGGAGCAAATCCAACTAGAAAACCTCTCCTGCTCTCCAGACTGGAAATAATACCACTTCCTGCTGGGCATACAGCAGCTGATAAGTACTGGAAGGCTTGAGATTTTTTAATAGAAGTAAATTACAAATCTCTGGCACTTCATGGCAGCAGTTGATTTGAAAGAAATTTTTTTTGAGTGCACTACCCCTTTAATGTGAATAGTATTTTTCTGAAATACAAACTGGCACGATACATGTCAACCAATGTTGGATTTCTGCCACAAATTAATCCTGCTACATCAGTCATTTTTACATACTGTAGATGCAAAATCCTTCATGCTCAACAACAGATCTGCATCCCATTAATAGAAGCTTAGACTAGTGCACCGTTCAAGACAGAGATCAATCGATGTTTTGACATTTTAACTTAGCATTGACATCCAAGACAACCTTGACAACCTTACTATGAATGACAAGTCATCCAGATAACCACCATCTAAAATTCCTACATCTCTAGTTGCAGTTGACGCATCTGTTTAGTTGTCAATAGTTTTATGAAGCTTAAATCTGAATAATGATATAACATGGAAATAAAAATGGATTGATGAGAAGATAGAACCTTTGCTAGGATGTAGATGTGTGTTAAAATGGAAGAAAAGTAATGATGAACAGAAAAGTGTTTGTTTGCTTTGTTTTTGCTTTGACATATATATAAAAAAAGCATCTATTGGCATTACCATAATAAAGCACAAAATAATTGAATACATTGTATCATAACACACATACATTGTCATATTAGGAACTTTGTAGTTGGTTTTAGAATTCCTATATGTAGTCAAGCAGTATCACGAGCGTGTAGTTTAACCCTTTCAAAGGTCATTGATACCATTGATTTTTGTGCCATGATCTACTGTTTTTGTTAGTATCATATTGGTGTAGAAGCAAATTAATGATAATTTTTTTATATTCATATATATATATATATATATATATATATATAATTTTTTTTTTAAAAAGCACTCCTGGTGTGTTTTTTTTTCTCCTCCTTCTCCTTTTGTTTACGGTGTTCAGTGCATGGGAACAATATTATAGTTTAATAGATCATGCAATCCTATCCTATGCACACTATCATACCAAATATGTTTAATTATTTTAACATATTTTATTTGTATAATGGGAAGGGGGAGATTTAAACTTTTATTGGAGGGAGTTTTTTTTTTTTTTTTTAACTCTCCCCCCCCCCTTCCCACACACACTTTATAAGTCCCCCTAGGAGACTTATATATGCAATTATTAGGTTGCAAATACTAATCAATGCTATGTCATTGCATAGCATTGATCAGTGGTATCGGTGATCTGCAGATAGAGTCTGCCTGAGGGCAGACTCTATGGTAAGATCATCTCTTTAATAGGACAGAGGTATGTATTTCTCCTCTGCACACAATAAAACTTCTTCTGTGAAGGGTTTAAAGAAAGCAGCATCTTCAAATTTAATTAATTACCATACAGACCTTTCAACTAGCTGTGAGGCAAGGGTGTCTATAAAACTCAGATGAAGATCAAAAGACCAATGAATATATCTTGGAGTGCAGATAAAGCCCCTATTACACGGGGCAATACAGAGGAGCAAACTAGCGCTATTAGCGCTCGCTTGCTCCTCACTCCCGGCTCACTGCCAGCGCTATTACATGCGCCGGCAGCGATCGGGTAAGAGCTGAGGGGGCACAGGGAGCTGCAGGGGGTGGGGCTGCAGATAGCAGTGGTCTGCTGCCACCGCTCTTATTCTGCGGAGCAACGACAGCATATTGTTACTATCTTAATCGTTTGTCTTTACACATGTTGAAAGACAACGACAGACAAAGATGAGCCAACATTGTTCAAGTCAGCTGATTGTTGTCTTCTATTAAACAAGACGATTATCGGCTGCAACGGCCTATATAGGACGAATACGGCCGATAATCGTTTCTTGTAATAGGGCCTTAAGGCTTGGTTAACACTGGGTAAAACTGTCAATTGCCACTTATAAACTACAGTGGGATTTTCTAAATGAATACATTGCCCAGATTTTAAGAATAAATTAGCTTACGGTCAAAATAACATCAAATGCACATTGGTGGAAGTTAATGTTCAAATTAAAGTTTCATATGCTTCAAATGATCCAGTTCTGGTTATAGGGCAATTTTATTTTTATCATGAGCATTAAGGGGCAGATGTATCAAGAGGCTCCTTTTTTGCGCAGCATTTATTTTACATTTTCCTCGGTTATCGCTGCTGGATTAATCAAGAGGTCAGCATATCGGAGGCTGCTGCGAAGCAGGCAAAAACATCTATGCCAGCTACACTGTTAGCACAATATTTTGGTAATCGCAGCACAAATGTTAATACATTTTGCGTACAGGGAGGACATGCCTCCCTGTGCCCAATTACGTGCCCCCTCTCTACCTACATGGTGCAAAAAAAAAAGTCGCACAATTTTTTTTATCCAAGGTGAGCCCTTGAGCAAAAATGTGCAACTTTTGTGTGTTTGATGCATTTGCCCCCAAAGCTCACTAAATATAAGCATTTTCTGACCCCCACTGCACCAGATAGTATAAGGCTAGGGTTACATATGATATCCGGTTACATAAAACATAATAAATTCTATGAGAGGGTTATACCTTTTGGCTATGTTCACTACGGCCACTGTATTCAGCAGCAACCTACGGCTGCTGTTTTACATGTTCCTGCAACTCTGCCATAGCGACCCCAGGAACATTACCTTTTTCCCATTTAATTGTGGGCACCTTTAGGTGTACAGTACGGCCAGCAGCCTTACTTTATATTGCGTGCACAACATGCTGTATTTACATTGTGTGCACAATTATTCAACAAAAAAAAAAAAAACCTGGTAGAACAAATATAGAGTAAAAATTAATAAGGAAGAAAAAAGGTTAAAGTTGACCGGTCTGCAACTTTTTTGCTGACTAAAGTAAAGGAAATGTTCAATATGTCTTTGCACCCTGAACCATGAAGTAGCCCATGGGATGTTCCTCTGGCTGTGAAAGTCCAGCAATGTTCTTCTAGAATATTTTAAATGCCCACTCTGTTTAGATTAATTGGCTGAACCTTGCTTGGCTTTAGTAGGTCAGAGAGACTCCATGTCGGCTTTATTTCCTAAAGATTATATCTCAACACTGGAAAGACAGATTGAAATAAGAGTTATATGTCCTGGTTCAGGGTAAGACTCCCTTCTATACACTACCTTTACTTTAGTAGGCAAAAAGCTGCTGACCCTCTTTAAGATTAGGAGCATTCAAAGGAAAGCTTATTCTAGCGTAACATAACTTCTCAATCTCTGAAAACACTGAATGTGCTAGCATTGGATTTACTATATACACAATTTAAAGGGAAACTATCAGCAGGTTACAATAATCTAACCTGCTGATATGGCCCTATAGCGTACAGGACACTGAGGATAAAAGTCAGTTTCTTACCTTCATCCTCAGCACCATCTCTGTGATATTAGCAGTTTAATCCAAATGGTTTTAGGTTCTTCTAACCAGCTGATAATTTCCCTTTAAGGTTGTAACAGCTATTTTTGATTTTTATTCTTGTATTAGTTTTAATTCCAAACATTAAATTTTTGGTAACATGTACCCGACCAGTCATATCTATGCTAAAACAAAGTGTCAGTTTTTAAGAAACCCATCAGTATGTATAACAAATAAATGAATAACAAATATGGTAGATGATTACATAGAAGGGGTAAGTATATGGGGCTCCACCAGGGGGTCGGCTTGCTCTGCCCCGGCAGGTGGAGTGACAGATCATCTTGAAGGTAAAAAAAAGAGTTGCATTTTCCATTAATTACAATAATTAATGCTTAGATAAGTCAGGTGCTAATTTTTGTGTTTTTCCCCAATACATTATCACCTTTCACAACATTTCACCTACTATTAAAGATGTCATGATACAAGAAGATCCGTAGGATTAGCTTCAATCACTGACCAAAAATGTTATAGAGTTGAGGTCCACTCAGACTCTACTGGACTCTATTAGACAGCATAAAGTTTGCTGTAAACAACCATTGACCTTGTTGATAGATGCCCCTTTACAAAGCTTATTACAGTAAAACCACTTCAAAAAGACCAAAGTGTTGACAAGAAGCACCCTTTCTTTAAAAAGACCGCCTCCCCCTAGAAGATTGGTTTTGTAATGCAGTTTTGGTGGTCTTTTCGGACTCGAGCCCTGTGCAGGAAGATCTGCATGAATGACTGTTCATGTGGCCCTTTGTTGTCATTATGTATGGTAAAAAAAGGGTGCTGATCATTAGCCCTGATGCACTAGCATCATAGACCATTGTCAGTTCAACTCAGTGGCCAGGACAGGATTTGCTTCTGAAATAGGAATAAAAAAATGCACCTGTATATGAACTTGGCCACAGATAAATAAGTGGATTTTTGAGAACTAACCCCTAGGTCTTACATGACCACATTATGGTCTTACCTACAGACCTCTCTATAAGAAAATAACATGGCATCCTGCATTCAATTTAAATGGAAATATTCCCCCATATTATGGCATTGTACTGAGCATAACAATATGACCCACAGGGACTTCTGCCACTGTACAGGTTTCATGCATACCATTTGTGTATGAGATCTAATTCTTGCATAATTTGAGTTACACTATAGAATAGAAATGTCAACATGTATTGTATATACTAGAGATGGGTGAATCTCGAGCACACTGAGGTGTATCCAAACCCGAACTCTCAGCATTTAATTACCAGTGGCCCTAAGTAGAGATGATCGAACATCGGTATTTTGCCGGTTAGAACGAACTCGAACGTTCTGGAACCTGCAGCATTTGATTACCGATGCCTTCCCGGTCTGTGGGGAAGGAGGAGACAGCCCGAGTACCCCCTGGAATTTCCTAGGCTAAATTCCAGAATTCCAGGTGGTACCCGGGTGTGCTCCTCCTTCCCCACGGACCGGGAAGGCATCGGGAATCAAATGCTGCAGGTTCGAGAACGTTCGAGTTTGATCGAACCTGCAAAGTACCGATGTTCGGTCATCTCTAGCCTTAAGGAGTCCTGAAAAACATGGATACAGCCTATGGATATGTTCACATGATGTTTTTTCTGTCCTCCCCCCCCCCCCTCCTCAAAATGACATCTGTCATTTTAAGTTCCAAATGCTGTTTGCCATTTCACATTTTGGGCACCCGTTATAACAATGATGGCTGTTGGTACATTATTCTAGTTTAGGCCCTTTTGAATGTGGTTCCTTATTGAAGACCCAATGAGTTTAGTAGTAAATACTGTACGTTGAATGGATGGTAAAAAACAAACAAAAAGAAAGTGTGTAAACACAAAAAAAATTACGTCCATTGTTTATAAAAAAAAAAGTCTGTGAATAATTGTCATGAACATTAATTTGATGTCTGTGAAAAAATACACTGTGAATTGGGCGACCGTCATTCTATTAACTTCAATGCATTCTATTGACAGCAATTACAATTTGGTGATAACAGACTTTCTTTTTTTTTTTTTTTTTAAAGAAGAAGTGGATGCCTTTTCTCTCTCTCTCTTTTTTTTTTTTATTTAACCTAGTGTGAACATAACCTATGGCTGTAACCATGTTTTCCAGGGAGCTCTAGGGCAGCATCAAACTTCTTCAGCCACCGGTAATTAAATGCAGAGAGTTTGGATTTGAATGAACTCAAGCATGCTCAGGATTTGCTCATCTCAAGTATATACTCATACTTGCTGGTGGATTCGGTTGACACTTTTTTTTTTTTATAGAAGAGAACTTATATAATGCTGTTTGAGGCAACTAAAGGTTGCTGGTGTTACCTTACTGATCAACATGTTGACCAAAAATTCTAGGACAGATGTCATTCTTCAAATAACAAGAAAAGTGGCATGCTTATGTTGGCAGGAGAAAATCATTTTGACAGGAGAACTACCATCAGATACTTCGTAGTTTAAGTCTTTTAATGTGTTTTAAATCACATTTCAGACCATACAAGGGATATTTCATGCACTTTTTGTCATCTGTGTAAAAGGAACACATTAGAATAGGTTCATATTTAATTAGGGACAAAAGATTTTGTGACACAGGGGAATTTAGTTCCTCAACAAGGATGGATTCTACATGATCATAGACCATTTTCCTTTCTCTGAGTATGAATCTCTCTACTTTAGGGTGTGAAGGTGGTTCATTTGTTAAATAGGTTACATGGGTGCTGTCACTTTTAAAACCTTTTCACATGAAAACATGTCAATTATTTTAATCGGTTGGGATCTGCGTGTTCAGGCCCTCACTGATTGTTGGAGCTGTAAGAAGCACTTGACTATGCTAAACGTTTCTCCTGGATTTATTTAAAGCAACTCTTCACCCACAATCTGCTCCCCACCCCCAACCTCTTGTACCGTTAGATAGCTGCTTATAAACCAAGATCTGTCCTGGTGTTCGTTCGGCAGGTGATGCAGTTATTGTCCTAAAAACAACTTTTACACTTGCAGCCCTGTGTCAAATTGGCATGGTCTAGAGTGTGTGTGCCCTAGGCTTGCACCACCTCTCCATCCCTCCTCCCCGTTCTCTTCATCACTAGGAATGCCCCCGGGCAGGATTATTTCTATTCATCGCCTGTCTGAACACTGCACATGTGCTTTAATGATCCAACACATGAGCAGTGTTCATACAGGTGATGAATAGGAGAAATTGTTCTTGGGGCATTCCTAATGGTGAAGAGGGCAGGGAGGAGGGACGGAGAGGTGGTGCTAGCCTAGGGCACACAGTCTCTAGGCCACACCAATTTGACACAGGGCTGAAGGTTTAAAAGTTGTTTTTTAGGACAATAACTGCATCACCTGCCGAACGGACCCCAGGACAGGACTTTAAAGATGCGAGGGCAACACACAGATTCTCAACAAATCAAAACATTTTACATCTCTCCAGGACATGTATTAGACTTGTTTTTTACAGTAATATTAGAAATTGTAGACTCATTGAGATGGGTAATTGTTCCAATAAGGTATTCTCATTACCATATTTAAGTTAGGAAGGTTTTCTTCTCCAAAACATAAGGCTTCTAGCAAATATAGGTGAGTTTTGTCGTCTATTTCAAAACTGTAGAATAATAAGAATTTAATAGACTTCTATATTTTTAACATTATTATGCAAATTTATTTACTATGGCAGGTGGCCTGATCATATATATATATATATATATATATATATATATATATATATATATATACACATATATATACAAAAATTAAGTACAGATTGTGATTGTCATGAGCCCTATTGTTCAGATAAATAGCCCTGCGCTAAGGAAAGTTTTATTCACACATGGAAGATTTATTGAAAACATGTTTGTTGCCTAAAAACAGTTTTATAAATCTGGGGGTAGGGTTTCCAGAAATCCAACTTTCGCTACAGAAACAACCCCATTCAGATGAAGGAAACAGATTTTTAGTCACAGAATTGTCTGCAATCAATCTGCCATCTTATAATTGAAATGAAAACATTAAAAATAAAACAAAGTTTTTTTCTGGTCAGACGTCACATTTTGTAAATTACCCTGAAAAGGCTTTGTAATTATTTCCAGTCAGTTGTAAATTACAGGTAAAAAAATAAATATCTAGACTAAATCTATATCCCAATCGTGTTCGATCGGCGGAGGAAGGGGAGTTTTAAAAAATAAAAAGTTTATGAATGAAAATATTATATTTTCCTTATTATCATCAATTCAACCTTTTTTCTACTCACATCTGATACCTTTTTTCCACAATGTGGGTATGTGTACACTGAGGAATTTAAAGTGGAATACACACTTAATTTCCTCTTGAACTACCTCCCGTAAAACATGAAGAGAACAATGTCTTGTTGTGTTGTATGGGATTTCCACATTGTGGTTTACACGGCCAAATTGTGAAGCAGAATTTTCTGCTGTGGATCCGCTTTCCACCCAAAGGGTGGGTTAACACTACAAAATAAGAATGGATAATGCACCGCAAATTCCGTCACTTGCCCCGCTCACATCTCCGCCCTTGCCATAGACTCCATTCTATGGTTGGGTGAATTCCGCCATCCTCCAAAAGAATTGACATGTCAATTCATTCTGCAAATGGTGGAATCTGCCCGACCATAGAATTTAGTCCATGGGACGGGTGTAAATGCGCGCGGGGGGAGCGACAGCATTTGCAGTGAATTATGCGTTCCTATTCCATAGTGTGAACCCACCCAAACAATTGACATGTTGATTCTTTGGGCGGATTCCGCTAGAGGAATCCTATAGAAGTCAACAGGGCTTTAATTATGCTTGAATCCTGCTTGAATTTCACTCGAATTCTGATCCTATTCTGCCAGAGCTAAATAGGCAAGGAATTTCAAGCAGAAAACTTTCCTCTTCAGTTCCTCGCCTATTCCTTGTCTATTCCTCGGTGTGCACATACCCTAACAGAGTTTATACACATAAAACTGAACCAGTGGGGAAAAAATTGCAGGTTATTGTCACATAACTGAACAGTTGTGCTGCTACAGATGTCTGTATATATTCTATTCTTAATATCTGCTAATGATAAAAAATATTATATATATATATATATATATATATATATATATATATATATATATACATATATTTTTTTTTTTTTCCCATACCAAGTGTCTCTAAAAGATTACATAGGGGATTAAGCTACATAAAGGTAAATCACTGGGCTTCAACCAGTAGACTTCAATGAACAAGTAATAAAGGCAAAACAAGAAATAAACAAAGAATTTGCTGGATGCAGGATTTCAAAAGACCACGCATGGATCAATCAGTATTACTCATCCTTTGGTTAATCCATGCAAGTTCAATTATGAAGGGTTTTGTAAGAAGCTTACCAAGTAAATAAGTACTTAATTTGAGAATCACTGAACATATGTTACATTTTTTTGTTAACCAATTGAACATTGTATACTTTATTCAATGCTTATATGGCTTTTATGTCTCAAGTACCATTGAAATAAGAAAGGAGCGAAAGGACAACAAATGCTGTAACAGAATGCATGGCATTAATGGCAATGAGGTCAGAATAAATACTCATTGAAAAAGGTTTATCCTTACCTTATATGATATAATAGATTTATATGCAAATTTCCAGTATCAGAAAAGCAAATAAAACAAAAAAGTCATTACAAGCACCACAGCCTTGTTTCTAATGGTGAAATGTTGCCAATAAGCAATAAGTCTTTTAGCCAGTTGGTTGAATATTGGTAATTCACATTTTGTTCATAGATAACACCCCCACCTAATTTTTTTTTTTTTTGTATGTTGGCACTTTTTGAAGTCCTAGAAAATAAGTGCTGATTTCGTGTTATATTTTTATTATTTATTATTTATATATATTTCTTTCTTTTTTTTCTGAACACAAATGTTAAAACACATGAAATAAAAAAGTGTCTTTGTTGCCAGATCTGTATTGTATTGAATGTCCATTCTCTTCCAGCAAATGCTTAGATGTGATATGTTGGGGACTGTACAGTAGGTAATAATATGGGCCCATTACACTTTTTCTGCTTAAAAAAATAAATCAGTAGCCATTTCATTTGTCTCTGAATCCCAGTTCCAAAATATCAGTCTTTCCTGCATTCAATAAATATTCATTCACAGTTTGAGTATCCTCAGAAGATGAGTACATTTCTTTAGGACATATCAAGTTGAATATTTCATTTTACAAACGCCTGCTGTGGTGGAAGCTGCTGATGCAGAGGCAGAAGCAGCCCCCTGGCTGTCAACAAAGAGAGGGTCCAAACAAGCCACTTTGGTGGCAAAAAAGGAATGAATGCAGTGAAGAACTGCAAATAGATTGGAGAACTCCAGTTCCTGTAAATAAAGGATAGAAAGACCATAAGATGATACTATTAACATTTTGAAAAGCAGCCTTATCTTAGAAATAAGCAGCACAATTTAAATTTGTATAAAACAGCTGTAAAATTATGGAATTTTTTTAAAATATAATGACGGGGATATTAATAATGGGGACAGCCTCTGACCTAACCATGCCTTAAAGAACTTCTAGAAACATCCAGATCCTTCTCCGTATCAGCTCCACTGACCATTGACTTTTTCCTAATCAACAGAATTTAAATATAGCTCAATAGTTTTCTTGCTATTTGGATAAAAGGGAGACTGCAGTTCATTTAAATGTTAGGCTCTTAAAAGTCAAGTCTGGGGGCTGAGTTGAGTAAATTTAGCTTTAATAGATTTCAAACATTTTAAGCTTTTCTTATTTATAACTGTCCTGTCTGGTTTAAGGCTCTGTTTATGTACAATTTCACAATATTTTGAATGTAATTCTAATGTTAGACTATGTTCAGACAATGTTTTTTGAGCTCCGTTTAAAATGATGTTCATCATTTTGAGTCTAAAATAACGGACGTCATTTAGCAGCCTGGCCTCCCCTTAGTGCAATAATCGCTGTTGGTACATTATTCTACTTTGGGGTTACTAATTGGACTTTGGGTGTGGCTTAATTGAAAAGTCCATTGAATTTAATAGTAAAAACGGAGAAAGAACAGTGGCAAAAGAAAAACTGTGTGTAAACAACTACTAAAAAACGTCCGCTGTTTGCAAAAGACGTCCATAAATAATGATCATGTTCATTATTTTGACGTCCGCGGTAAAAACATCCGTTAATTAATGCATTGTGTGCATTCGACATTCGTCTTGCCGTTGATTTCAATGCATTTCCATTGCAGTTAGTAAAAGTGACACTGTCACCCCCTTTGTGCATTCTGAGATCTCTACACAGGTGTAAAGGGTAAATTTAGCGTTTTTCATACCTTAATTCATATCATACGCCATGGTGTTTGTTCAAGTAAAACGTGTCCTTTTATCAACTGCAGATTGTTTTAAGTGGGCGTGGCCTCGCGGCATTAGCGCCACTTAGCCTCGCCCACAACTGCACCATTGGCCCCACCCGCTAGCCGGCCATTGGAACAGGCTGGACGAAAGCTCTAGACCCCATCCCCTTTACGTCGGCCAACCAATGGGCGTCAAGGGGACGTGACCAACGGTGCCGTTGTGGGCGGGGCTAAGTGCCGCTATTGCCGCGAGGTCACGCCCGCTTAATACAATCTGCAGTTGATAAAATTACACTTTTTACTTGAACAAACACCATGACGTATGATATGAAATAAGGTATGTAAAATGCTAAATTTACCCTTTACACCTGTGTAGAGATGTCAGAATGCACAAAGGGGGTGACAGTGTCACTTTAAATCGTGGCAAAAACTGACATTTTAAATATCAAAATTGTCCGCCTTTTCACTATTTTTGATGTTGTGTGAACATAGCCTTAAGCTGCATTTACACATCCATAATTGAGAACAGACAACAGACCCACACATTTGAATGGCCCCATTTATACATCTGTTCATGTTACGGGGCTGTGATAACGCACGACGTGGAGTCACCATTTACTGCACGCTGCAAACAGCCATGAAATGACATCCATAGTGCTGTCCATAGCTACAAGTCCAGCACTATAGACATACGAAAGTAGCCTTTATGATGTCCATTCAACTGAAATAAAAAAATAAGTACAATGATTTACCTTTGCTTCAATTTGTTTCGTATCTTGATTCTGGAACAAAAACTTTATTTTACTTTTTCCATCATCTGAAGAACCTTTTAGCTGTGAAAACTTATACCTCCATAGTATAGCCTTGGAAACAGAATACAAAAATGAAAGATAGCAACTCAGCTGCTAAAATTGGTACTATACTGTTATGCATCTCATCAAAGCCAAATGTTCTCACCCTTATGTGCTTATAGACACAAAAGCTCATAAAATGTATGATTAAACATTAAAATTAAATTGTCTTCTAATCTATTTAGCAGCCGGCTGTCATGGTCTATTATTGGATTGTTGATGCTAGTTAAAAGTTAGCTCTTTAGATTTTACCAGAAGTCATTGAAAAAGTAGGAAACTATCTATCGAGTTTTAGAATCTAAAAGTTATTGTGTATTTTGTGCCCTTAAAAACCCTGCCACTCTCTCTACAAAACTCTTTTTATTTATTTATTCAATATATATCTTGTTGTGTACTTAGATACTGTAGGAAAAATCTAGAGGATACTTCCTCCTTGAGAATGTGCAGGCACTGTTAAATTCATGTATGTGTATAGATTGGTTGTGAGTACAGCTGAATATAATTCTTTCAAATTTACCATGAAGGACACTTCAAAGATGCTTTATATTTTTTTCATGGTTCACCTTAAAGTGAATGTTTATTTTATGTTTACTTTCTTTTTCAAATCCAATATGTTTTTTTTTATATACTTAGGCTATATCCTTAGGTTATAAATAGAGATGAGCGAATACGATTAGATTTTTCCCACCAAAATCAGGAGTGGAACTGATAGGTCAATTTTCTAAAATGGGAAGATTTGCCCAGATTTTGGGTTTTCAACCTATTCCTGGTTTTGGTTCAAAAAATACTGACCAAAAAACTATTTCTTGAACATAGCCATAGGCTATGTATACACTACGTAATTATTCATTAAAGAACGTCCGTTCTTAAAGAGCGTCTTTTCTTTGCTGAAGGGGCGGCACCTCATTGAAGTCAATGCAATGCCGCCCACTGTGCTCACACAGTGTTATGTTAACACCTGTTCTTGTTGTCAACCTTTACTGGTTAAATAAAAAAAAGAGAGAGTTAATTAAAAAAAAGCGTGAACATACCCTTAAATAGTTTTTTTTTACAGTTAAAAAATTATTTAGTAATGTTGTTTTAACTTGTTTAATTCTCTATTCTGAAAATTTAACATCTACTTAATCATGTCGTACTGTTACGTAAAACCTTTAAATATTTGAAGCTACAAATACATTTGAACTCGAACAGTCTTAGAAACAAATACTTAATCTTAAGATTAAACAAATCCACCACAAATTAGAAATGTTCTTTGCAATTGAAGACCTACATATGTGATCTGAAATAAAGGCTCAGATGTTTAAGATTTGGAAACTATAAAATGCAGCAATTTAAAACAAATTATATTGGTGTAAGCTAGAATCAAGAAATTTTCAAACATCAGTTCATTCACATCCAATAAATTATATATATTACACATTTTTTTCAGTAAACAAAAAGTTAAAAGGGTACAACAGAAATAAAAAAAAATTATCTGGTGTCTGAAAGTTTTGGGCTATAATCACACTATGTTTAAAATACAAAAAAATCAGCCGCTTTTTCTATTTAAAAAGGCGTCTGTTTTTAGAGCAATTTAATTTAATGCACTGAATGACGGACATCCAATGCATACAGTGTATTAAATAATGGACATTGTCTGCGCGGACGTAATAATAATGATCATGACAATTATTTTCGGACGTCTTTTGCAAACACTGGATGTTATTTTTTAGTTGTTCGCATGCAGTTTTTCTTTTTTCACCATCCTTTGACAATTTTTACTATTAAATTCAATGGGCTTTTCAATTGAAGACACACCCAAAGGATAATCAGTCCTCCTAAACTAGAATAATGTACCAGCATTCGTCATTGCACTGACAGACGGCCAAACAGCAAAATGACAGACGTAAGAAGTGAGAGATGTAAGAGGGAAAAACGTAGTAAGAACATAGCCATACAGATACGTAAACTACTTTTATTTAAAAACTTCAAGCCTTCCACATGGTGCTCGCTGCTGCCACCTGTCAGTGTCAGGAACTGTCCAGTAGTTAATCCCTATAGAAAACCTCTACTACTATGGACAGTTCCTGTCACAGACATAGGTGGCAGCAGAGTGCACTGTGTCAGACTGGAAAGAAAACACCACTTCCGTCATTTTGAGTTTAAAATGACGAACGTCATTTCACTGTTTGGACACCTGTCAGTGCAATGCTGGCTGTTGTCACATTATTCCAGTTTTGGTGGACTAATTGGCCTTTGGGTGAGCCTTTAATTGAAAAGTCAACTGAATTTAATAGTTAGGGTGCGTTCACACTTACTGGATCCGCAGCAGATCCGCAGCAGATTTGATGGTGCAGATTTGATGCCATGTTTTGTTATTTAGATGAAATCTGCTGCGGATCTGCTGTCAACGTACCCTGAAAGACCTTAAAAAAAGAAAAATTGTTAACTAAAAAAAAGTCAGCTGTTTGCAAAAAACATCAGAAGATGATTGTCATGATCATTATTTTGATGTCCACGCAGATAATGTCCATCATTTTATACACTGTGTGCATTGGACTTCCGTCTTCCATTGATTTCAATGTACTGATTTGAAGTCAGTTAAATCGCAACAATTACGGACGTCTTTTTAAATAGAAAATTTTAATTCAAAACTGTTCATGTACAAGAATGGCATTGTATCTCGGAAAAAAAATTATAATAATAGCCTTTTCTAATCCTGGACATACACTTTAAAGAACACTGCAGGACTCTTTAAAGAAAACTAGTACAAATGAAACATAAATAAAGTAGAAATCAAATTCCAGATAATATTTTTTAAAGTATTTTTAAACACAGAAAAGGCTTTTTGGATTGGCCAATAAAGTATTATATGTGACATATATAACAGCATTGTTCAGTATCTATATTTAACTAATGCTAAAGGAAAAGGTCAAGACATTGAACCATCTTAGCTTTTTAATATTCAGTCTAATGGAGGTCAAGAAACAAATTCCTCAGTTGTAACTTACATCGTTCTTCTTTATATACTGTATAGCTAACTATTTGCTGCTCACCATTCAAGTTGAAGTGGAATAAGTTGAAGACGAATAATTTTTGCACTATTATTATCAGGATTGTTGCTAATATAGATATATTAATACAAATAGATTACCTTTGTTGCAGCATCGAAACAGATGAATCCCATGCCAAAGTCAATGGTGAGGCCCATTAGATGACTTTCAATTACACATGCATACGTTTTACACTGAAAGGGAATGATACACCATTAAAATTTTTTAATTTTAAAGGGGTTTCGAAGGCAAAATAAACTGAATCGCTATCCACTGGATAGCTTATCATTTACTGATCAGTCACCACATTGATCAACTATTTGGCGCCCTCCCTACATAGTAAATGGGGTCGGAAGTAGTTGGCTTCAATCATTATGTAATGGTGGCGACCTGCAGCTTAGCTTTTGTTGAATGGGGTTGGAAGTAGTTGGCTTCAATCATTATGTAATGGTGGTGACCTGTAACTTCAGCTTAGCTTCTGTTCACTTCAAAATGGAGCTGAGCTGCAGTTACAGGTCACCACTGCTACACAGTGAACAGGGATAAACTATTTCAGCTCTGTTCACACAACAGTGGATGGGTGCCAGTTGTTTTCACCCCACTGATCCTGTGGAGAGCACATCAGTCTATTTTAGCAGGACATTGTTGAAGGTGTTCGGCGTCCTTGCCGTCTGCTAAACATTGTTTTAAGAAGATTACAATGAGACTACTGCACATATTGGTGAGTGCCCTTGCATTTTCTCTTCTTCGTATACTGAATGTGGAAGTGCTATACTGCCGTTCAGCAAGTGAGCACCATCGTGCATAGCAAAAAGGAGTGACCTACTCCACCTACTGTGTTACATATCCAAGCCACATGGGGAGGATTGTAGTGCCGGTGTCTGTGACTTTGTAAACAAGATTTAATTGTAAAGAAATATGTAAATGGGCCCGTTAGGAGCTCTCAGTGCACTGTTCGGCCTGCTTGCCACCTATTTCAGTCACACTAAGCATAATTAATTATGCATAAGCAGTCTGCTCTTTCGGTAGGTGGGGCCAGCAGAGGAGGCAGGCGGGCAGAACAATGCACTGCAATGTGGAACGCATCTAGGGCTCCTAACAGGCTAATATACATATTTCTTTCTTATTGAAGTGCTTGAAAATGTAGGCAACAACAAAGAAAAAAAGACCGGCCCCGGGAACAAGGGGTACACGGCTGCAGGAAGATATCAGCAGGTTTGTTTGCATGAATCTGCTGTTTACTTCACTTTAAGGATTGTGCTCTCTAGGTTTTTTTCATAACATTCTGAGTGATCCTTCATTGTATCGTTTGTCAGATTTACTTCTTTGCCCCCTCCTCTTATTGTTGGGGTTCCGCAGGAATCGCTCTTGGGTTCCCCCCTCTTTTCCTAGTACATAGGCTCCATTGGACCAATTATTAGCATTTTTGACTTTTGAGCACAACCTTTACTTGCACTACTTTATTAATCAAAGATAGCTGGACCACTACACAAACACGGTTTCTTTCTTTTGCCTTTCATCTGAAACCAAGATAGATAACTGGATTAGCACTGTATTATTAAACTAAGAGTTTAAAGGGGGTGTCCAGCGAAAATCATATTCTTTTAAATCAACTGGTGTCAGAAAGTTATATAGATTTGTAATTTACTTCTTTTAAAAAAATCTCAAGTCTTCCCATACTTATTAGCTGCTGTATGTCCTGCAGGAAATGTTGTTTTCTTTTTAGTCTGACACAGTGCTCTCTGCTGACATCTCTGGCCGAGACAGGAACTGTCCAGAGCAGGAGAGGTTTTCTATGGGGATTCATAGAAAACCGAGACAGAGTTCCTGTCTCGGCCAGAGGTGTCAGCAGAGAGCAATGTGTCAGACTGAAAATAAAACATTTCCTGCAGGACATACAGCAGCTAATTAGTATGGGAAGACTTGAGATTTTTTAATGGAAGTAAATTACAAATCTACGTAACTTTCTGGCAGGAGTTGATTTGAAAGAAAAAGATTTTCGCTGGACAACCCCTTTAATAAACATCTAATAAAGTTTAAGGATCTTTATTTGTTATAACTTTTGGTTTATATGTGGTGACTTTATTTTTTATTTTAGTAGCACACATTATACCAGATTTATCCATCTGTGTAAATCATCTGTGTAAATAGCCCATAGCAGCCAATCACAGCTCAGGTTTAATTTTACTAGAGCTTATTAAGATATGAATGCTGAGCTGGGATTGGTTACTATAGGCAAATTACACCAAGGTTACATAGGTTGATAAATCGGGGTCATTATGTTTAAGAAAAAAGCTATAAAAATAAAATCTAAGCAATAATGTGCTATATATCATTTTATTGATGTCCTTAGGATCTCAAGAATCAGGCCATGTACAGGACCTGTCACACATACAATGGTATGTCATGCTGATAGGTAGAATTTAGTAATGACTGAAGCGACACAGGATGCTCACCACTGAACTAATGCACAAGGCTAAGTGGCAAATTGCTGTTTTGTGCACAAAAATTGCCCTATTTTTTTCTTTTTTGTGAAATAACAGGCCATAATAATACAAAGATATGATTGAAGTGGCTCCTTTTTCCCTGCATTTTCTTTTTTTCTTAGAGTCAGCGGAATCTCAGCTTGAAAATGTAATTTTGGCATGTTTATTTTTAGTTGAATGGACACGGTTATATTTATTGTATTTGTACTCTTGAACTCTCTTCAAGTGTCGTTCTCCATAGAAAAAGCAGCATGTGATATAATTATCTAGACTAAAATTTTAATTTTTAGTATCTTGACATACTGTGAGACTATTTTTCCATATGCATACCAGCTGTTCCTTTCATTAAAACATATCCTATAACAGGAAGGCTGACAGTGATAAATACTTATTATTTTTTATGCTACCACCAGTATTAAGCAGGAGCCCTTACAATCTAATTAAGCTGCTTGTGGGAGTCCTCCAAAGATGCTAAAAATAAAAACACTAAGAATTATTTCCGCACATATTACCGGACTTAACCTGACAAAAACATTTTACAAGATTGATTTAGTTTCTGTAACCATCGTTCTTTAGTAGGACTAAAGCTTGCACCCTGTCAACCATTAGGGTCACTATCAGAATTATCTAGGTCTTATAAAGACAAATAGTAAAGGTGCCAGAACTCCCTACTATATCTAATAACCTACATAACATACCCCATTGCAAATGTCTAGTAGATGGCTGAATCTAAGACTATTTTATTGTATATGTAATATATGGTCTTTATGCAGTCTCTTGGCCCATAGCATACATTTACTAAGTCCACGCGGAGGGGAAATAGAGCATTAATAGCTAAACACTTAATAAATTTGCGGCACCATATTGGGAACCATCATTGTCCATCATTAAATAGAGCCCTTCCGTGTAATAAGTGAAACTTTAAATATAGGATATGTGTTTCCTCTGGGTTCCACACCTATCCCAAGAATAAGTCTGTGTCTTTGACCCCCCCCCCCCCCCCAGATGTGATTATGGCTACCAAAGATGTAACTTAATTTAATGGGCATTGCTCAAACAGAAAGGCATTGCAAGCTACTTATAAGTTATGGAAATGGTAGCTCAATAGCAGTTACCTAAAATGCCTAAAACAGCCAACTCAGCCTTTTTGACTTCCTGATCACCTCCAGAAGCAGGAGGTTAAATGGTCCTCGATTTTATAATAGTTGCGGGTTCCAGAAGTGTGCTACACCTTTAATCACTACTGACTATTGGCAGCCCTGTTAAATGCAACTTTGAAAGGATTTTCTAGGAATATATAAAAAATGATCTCACACACACACACACACACACACACATATTATGGGCTCATACAACCTCTAAGTTGTACGAAACCATAAAAACAACATGCATACCTACATAAGCCTTAGACTTTGTACAGAAGCATAAAAAATATATTTCTCATAGAATATGGATAATGATATAAAATTTTACAGGTCTCTCCTAGAAAGACTTGCACTAAAAGTATACACTCACTTTTACCGATAAAATTACCGATAACATTTTCTACATACAGTATATATTACAAAATTTGTTTTCCACATATAAAATTATGTTTATAACACCAGTAAAAATTACATAAAAATAAAACAGCTTGCCTGGATCCTTTCAACCTCTAGGAAAGTTGCCGTCTGGAAGGCCTTTTCCCAAAGTATAAGTTCATTCTCCAACTCCACAGAAAAGTACAGATCCTCCCCAGATTCGGACTGAACACCAAAGCAGTGTTTTCGTCGGTCCAGAAGATCACTGTCCTGATGAAAACCTGAAGTTATACAATCTGGCATACATCACGTAATATTTCTCACATTCCATTGTTTTTCTAGATTTACAAGCCATGAAAAATAAAATGCAATCCTAATTTAAATGCTCTAAGGCGATAAATTATAGTTATTACAGCTTATACTGTGTTTCTCAAAAAATAAGACCTACTCCCCACAAAAGATCTAGCTTTATTTTGCAGGATCCCTAACCAGTGCCAAACTTGTTGTGTTCTGCCCCCACCTGCTCAACACAAGCATTAGGGGAGGCAGGAGTGATAAGAAGATGCATAATCTATGTGCATTGGAGGTCTGTCATTCCATTGAGTTTAATGACTTCCATTGAAGTTAATCAAAATCATGCCAATAACTGACGTATTTTTTTTTTTTACGTGTGAACATAGCCTACAGTATGGCTGTATCCATGTTTTTTGCCTGCATCCACCTTTTGTAGGCAGCAGGATTCAAATGGCGAGAAGAGCTTTATAATAAATGTCTAAGAAGGTACCTTAAGCACCTAAATACAATAACAGTGTATGCCTATCTATGTCAATGTTGGCAAATTTGTGTACCATTCTACAGTACTATGTAAGCAACAGATAATTAATAGTGTTGAGCAAGCATGTTCTATTAAGCATAAAGCTCGATCAAACGTGGCACCTCTGTTAAAGAGGATGTACCACCCGGTACATCCTCTTTAACCTGAACCCACGGATCGATCGGCGCCGGCACGGGGAAGCCGGTGCCGCAGTCCGTTTTTTGGACCGCCGCCCGGTTGGTACATCCTCTACACCCGCCGCCCGGGTGGTACATCCTCTTTAAGGTACTTAGGCACCAAATTCAAAATAGAAAAATGAATAGAAAATGAAAAGTGAGCACAGTCCTGCCAGATAATCAGTTTTCTTAAAACTTGACAGGTACATGGTAAACATGACATTATCTATCCAGTACTATGAACACCACGCTAGTGCTGCCATAGTAGTTACAGTGGGGTGGGTGGGGGACCAGGCTTGGTGAACAGCCCCGGTCCTATGATAAAGTTAACCTGCCCCTTACAAATCACAGTAAAACAAAGCTTAAACATTGTTGCTTATAGAAATTTTCCTTACCTTAAAAATTTTAAACATTATTTCATATACAGTAAATTTTTTTTCTGCTCGCATCCAGTCCCATGTTGTTACCTTACAGAAAGAAACATATAAGTAACTGATGCAGCCATGTTTATAATATTATTAGAGGTAGTTTTATGAAACAACCATGCATACGGTTTGTAAAAGTTTTCACATCTATGGTACTTACTGGAGGTGAATTGAATTTAAACAGTGATGGTCCTCTAAGGGACAGAAACTTTGGTGTGTACATATGTTCTTGAAGATTATCCTGCTCCCGTTCCTCAACCCAGCCCATGTGTATTATCTGTCAGTAAAAAAAAAAAAACTATAACAATAGATTTGGCTAGTAATCTAAAGCTAAAAATAAATTTTATAGCAATGCTTTATTCACATTGGGTTGTTCAGTAGATATTTTTTACTAAATATATAAATGTAGTAATTATGCCCAAATGTTGGTGATCAGATGACACAACCATCAACACAATCAATGTGTATTCTATTTTCTCTCAATATAGTTAGAGATGAGTGAGATTCGCCAGATTCACTGTGCATTGTGCTGTAAATTCACGTTGTTTAGCGAAGAGAATTCACATCGTTTCGTTTCAAATTTCCTAAAACATGGGGGCCGCACATGTTAGCTTACAGAACTGTCATTGGGTGGGAGCAAAGGATTTGTCATAATTCACTGTACCCGTCAGCTGCAAGCCCCTCTGTGATGCCAGCACCTTACCCTCACCCACTATATAGGCTGAGCTACTTCCTGGAGGCGGCCAGTTGGCTGTGTATAGTAGAGAGTAGGTTGCAGCAGGAATTTAGAGCAGAGAGAGAATAAAAGAGACATAGGGACAAAGAGAAGAGGATAGGATGGTGTATTGTCAGTGGTTTTCGCTTATATAAGTCAGAACATGATGTATATACCCATGCTACGTTTAAGATCTGTATAGATCGAAACGCATCAGCTACTGTCAATCTATCTTCAGGTTTTATTGTTTTATTCGGATTTTACAATAAAGAATTCATTATAGACTTTCCGGGTGCTGGAATCTTCCTTTTTGGTTTTCAGTGAGAGTTATGCAGCCAGTGTCCAGTATACAAAGTAACTTGGTGCTGTTTTTGCATTATAGCAAGTCGCTGTGTGAACATTACACCAAAACACTGGGTGTGCATAACAAGTGATTGGCTGCTAATTCTGCATTATAGCAAGTCGCTGTGTGTACAGTATACCAAGTCACTGGGTGCTGTGAAAACAAGGTCCATTATATCAAGCTACTGGGTATTGTAAAAAAATGTATTGTAAATAAATGCTGATAAAACAGTGGGTGCCGTGAAAACATATCCAATCAGCAGTCATTGGGTCTTGTAAAGCTAGTGAATGGCTTCAGAGGGTACAGTGCTTGAAGTTAACCCAGTGTTCCTGCTCAATGGAGTTTTTGCTTAGTCAGATTCATGTATAGTCGGTTTATGTAAATCTTTACTGTGCTGTCTTGAAGACACCCATGTGACAAAAATACAATACATTATTAAACCCCTTCCATTCCCATTAACTCCCCCCCCCCGCCAATTAGGTTACATCCGTGGCCTGTCGTATCTATTGAGGCACCAGCAGTAGCACTATGGCCCATATAAATAACCTATTTGGCTCCCTCTGAATTTATTTAGCTCCCAATTTGTTCCTGCCTTTCAGGAACAAATTGCTGCTGGTAGTAGCTTTAGAAGGTTTTTCTAGTTAGAGTACATCCTCCTCCGTGATATATACCCCACGATGAAACAATTCTAAAACCTTATGCCATTCAAGACACCACGAGAGCTAGCCTAGTGATATTGTAAAAACTCCAAAAACATTTATCAGCCAGTCACCATGTGTGTCCGTATAAAATGGAACCTGAATACTACTAATCCATGTCACAAGTGCCAGTAAGTAAAAACCCCATGGCTATGGGAACAAGAAGGGAAATGTCCTCTTTGAGAAATATAGCCATGGGAATGTGTGCCTGGATAATACTGGTTTTGGGGTATGCGTTGCATGGTGCACTTTGTGCAGGCATTGAGCTACTGTGGATAATATACTGTATGCCTGTGTTGCAAATGGCTTAATTGGTCTCACCCATGGGCAGTTAATCTGACTATGTGTATTTCTAGTGGATTATCATATTATTGGAGGTGTAGCCGTGCAGCACTGGGGTCTTGGTTTCAAATCCTACCAATGGCAATATCTGTGAAGAGTTTCTATGATCTACCCAAGTTTGTGGGTAAAACATAAAAACTCCTCCTAAGAACTGCCAGGCTGCTGATCACAGTGGCCGGTTCTTCGGAGCAGGCACACTGCTAGGCTGTTGTGGATTGCCACCACTGCCTTGGGGAACCCATTGAGTGCCTGGGGCTTGCCAACGTTTACTGGCTAATGCTGTACGCCTACTCTTTTCCTTCTTTTTTGTTGTTTGTTCTGTGGAATTAGGTTATGCACAATGCAAAAGGAATTTACATTTAATTATATTGGTTATTGGAAATAGTAGTGTGTTGTATATAGTAAATGTATATGTAAATTTTTTTGTTTTTAAGTTCAGATATGGTAGGTTTATTTTGTATTTTTTTATTTCAATTTTTAATTAAGAAATACATGGCAATTAACTTTGCCACTTCGCCATTTATAATCTGTGCAGTAGGGTGTGTGCTGTCTTATTGGCTTTAGACAGCAACTGTTGTCTCCGCAGTGGCAGTGGTTTCTTCTGGTCCAGATGGAGGAGGCAGAGGTAGATTGTGAGGGATCTACTGCTTCCAACCAATGCTGCATAATCCTGACTTGGAGAGATGGGGCTGTGCAATGGTAGCTGCAGCTGTTGTTTATAGGCAATAAGTTACATGGGAGCTCCAGTTCTTCCAGGCAAGCAGGTGGTGGTGTTCCATATGCTAAGTTTGAACCCAAACGCAACCCACTTTATAATCACACATGGTGCTTATAGTATCATGGTCTTTGCCGCCACTAAGACAGAAAAACTGCCATACCTCTGATCCCAGAGGTGCACTGCTTGACTGCTGTTGAGTGCTGGTGCTGTCTTTGGGTACCCATTGAATGACTCGGCCTTCCTGAATGCTACTCTGCCAACTAGCTATTGGTGGGCCCCTTGGTGTACCCTGGGCCTTCCTGAACAGTAGTCTACCAACTAGCTGATGATGTACTCCTTGGTGTACCCTTTTGCCTCTGGAACTACAAGTGATTCATGGAACCTGATGCTGGCTTGGTGAAACAAACACATCTTCGTGCCCTGATGAAGATGACAATGCCTGTGCTCCCAGATTCCACTTGGGGTCTTCCACATCATCATCATAGTTGGGGATGAAGGTTTCCTCCTCAAGGCTGTCTTCCTCCAGTGGCATGACTTTTGATTATGTTGCTTTGTAAGAAGATTCCCCCGCCAGACTTTCTTGACTGATTTCACGCCTAGCAACCCCTGGAATTTCAACGCTGCCTTCCAAATGCAGACTGTCCTCAAATTCCTCAAAACGATTCTCTGAGTACAGTGGTTGAGAGTCCAGAGGAGTTTCCTCTGCGCTTTCTCCTGTCGTGTCTTGGGGGCAAGTCAACTTTTGGTTGACCATCAGCTTTTCAGCTGCTTTGCTCATAATGATCATGAACATTATTTCACTTATGTCATTTTACTTTAAAATCCCGCCATCACTGTAATCAAAAACAGCAAGGAAAAAAATCCCTGTGGTCTGCAGCACTCATGAAATGTACTTTACAATTGCTGTCTCAGGAGGACTATTATAAAACGATTTGTTATTGCCTGTAGAATATTACGTGCAGAGTCTCATCATATTCTATAATAATTTTGACTTTGAAGGTGACTGAAGAGAAACATCCGTGTTGGAGTAAAGTCATCTTTGCCATTTTTATTTGTTATCTCAATTGAGACAAAAGCCTAAGGTGTATAGAGCCGTAATGGCTGGGTTTGACTTACGTACAGTGCAGAATAAAGTGTCTAGAGAGTGAAAGAAGACCTCACATATACCATCACTTATTATCAAGATATTTACAGGATCAGCGGTAGAATTCTTTCTAAGTAATTTTTTTTTACGCAAAGTTCATCATATTTTAACATTTTCTTCTGCACTTAACCAAGGTAAAGCTGTACAGATATTATCGCTTAGCAACCTGTTTTTACTTTGTAATTCCTGCGGTGAAAAGCAACAATAGCTTCAAAATACAATGCATGATCCAAGAGAAAGAGATAATTGCTGAGGAAGACATCCATTTCTGTTCCAAACAAGAAACATCTTTAGAAATCTGAGGACATAACATGCTATAGAGTGATTTAGAAGAGAATAGGCTTTTCCCTGTTGAGCGTTATGACAGCTGGCCCCCTGTTCACCTGCTAACCACCATGCAAAGTGCTATTGTTTGACTGTTGAAAGCAAAATGCAAAAGTGTTATGATTCATGTTTACTACAGTATTGTTTTAAAAGTTATTTAAGCTACATTTCTAGCACTTGACCACCATCACTGATCCTTAAAGCCTAAAGCAATTTTGTGCTGGATTTTCAAGCAAATCTTTCCTTCTCAGATTTTTCACAGAATAAGCCTAAGTGCATTGTTTCATAGCTTTTCAGATACTTTATATACTGTATATTGCACTGAAATGACATCATGTCTTATATTTTTATGCTTCATCAACACTTGCAGCTGCATTTAAAACAATATTTGCTAACAGATCATCCTTTCATAGTTATACTCTTTGAATGCACTTGGATGCAATGCACCATAGCAGAACTATGCTATACAGTACATACAATGCATTCAGAAAGTCTTCATTTTTTCACAATTTATGTTTTGGCCTTGTCCTAAAAACAACATAATCTCCAAAAATATAATTTTTTGCTAGCTAAGAAGGAAAAACAAAAAAGTTCTCATGGGCAAATGTATCCAGACCCTTAGATGACTTTGTTGGGAATCATATTTGTCTTGATCATCTTCTAAATGTTTCTACATCTTAATTGGAGTCACCTGTATTAAATTTAAAATTTGGATAGACACAGTCTTGTCTATAAAAGGTATCGCAGCTGACAATGTATATCATAGCAAAAACCATATCATGAGGCGAAAAGAACTGTCTGTAGAGCTCAGAGATGGGATTGTGTGGTGGGTACACAATAATTTCTGCTTCACTGAAAACTCCCAAGAACACAATGGCCTTTATAATTCTTTGATGGAAGCAGCCTAGGGACAACTCTGTGAATGTCCTTAAGAGGCTCAACCAGAGCCGACATCTCATCAAAGAATCCAGGGCACGTGTCTTGCATTTACCGTACACTACATGGATTATCATGGAGACAATTACATTCTAACCCTGGGCCACTTCTTTTCTACCCTGCCTTCTCCATTAAGAATTCTTCTTTGCACCATAGAAACGCTAAAACGTCGCTTGTGTGCTATGATATCTGCACAATAAAGATGGTTTGAACCGCAGGAAACTGGAGTGCTGTAAGACCTGTGTTCGTGTTGAAGCCAGGGGACAAAGTCTGTGTCTCCTACTTGATGGCACCTGCATCTATCAGCAGTGCTGCTATCTTGGAGAATATATTGCCATATGGGTTAAAATGGCTCCAGATGGAGCAAAATACTGACATATTTGCAATTTATTTCAGATCAAACTTGGTTTTAGTTGGAAATAACACCTTTGTAATAGAATGATAAAAAAAATCTTAGTGTATATATTTATATCTTTCATTACAGTAATTAGAAATGAAAGAATTTATCTTGATGTGTGAAGAAGGCTTTAATGCCCCTCTTATGTGTGTTTGGAAAAGGACTTAAATGTCTTTCTCACAAGTCAATCAACAGCTTAAGGGTACAAACCCACTTGACGTATTTACTGCGTGAATCAGTCTTAAAAATAAGCAGGCAAAACGCAGGTTGGCTTTATACAATTGTTCTGCATTAAAATACGCAATTGCGTATTTTTGAAGCGTGAAGCTACATGCGTTTTTCACACAGGTTCTTAACAACTGATGCTTTGCTAACAACAAGCTTCACGCTTCAAAAATACGCAATTGCATATTTTAATGCAGAACAGTCGTATAAAGCCAACCTGCATTTTGCCTGCTTATTTTTAAGACTGATTCACGCAGCAAATACGTCAAGTGGGTTTGTACCCTAAAGGTGAGCATTCTACTGTTAAACACAAATGAAAACAAATACTTCTAGGAAAACACATAAGCTATTCAACTATAAAATAACATACCTGCTGATTTACTGGAAAGTTCCTGTTAATCTTTTTTATCTGTAAAAAAAAAAAAAGTATCATGGATATTGCGCATTCAACAAGATTGCATGGGATCAAACTGTGTAGTGTCATGTGTTATAGCCAAATGTAACATTGCATTGTCAAAGTATGAGAGACACATGTCCAAAACTTTGAATGGTTGGGACAGGGGCGTAGCTAGGATTTATGGGGCCCCATAGCAAAAAACTGTACGGTGCCACCCCTCCTCTACGCACGACACAAAGCACTATATATAGACCAAAAACTAAAATTTCTTGTGGCCAGAGCAGAGAACCAGTGGAGCCCTTATGGTTAAATACATAAGTGCAAAAGCAATCTGCCTTCTGCTTAACCCTTTATGTACTGCAGTGTGTTAAAAACAGAAGACAAGGAGATCTCTGCTTCACTGCTCTTGCACCTATAACCCCTGGCCTCTGCAGAAGCTCAGAGAACAGAGGTCAGGGGTTATCAGAGCAGTGAAGCAGAGATTTCTTTGTCTCTGCTTTTTAACTCTTTTTTGTGTTGCAGCATGTAAGTGAACTTTGGGTTACTTACACGCAGCAGTACATAAGGGGTAAAGGAGAAGGACGCAGGAGGATTCTTATCTTTCCTATGCATCCCTTGGCACCCCTCCTGCACAGACCCCATAGCAGCTGCCAGGCCTGCCTCTATGGTAGCTATGCTACTGGGTTGGGGTCTGAGTGTTGAGACTCATCACTACAACAAGCAAGGAGAAGCATTCAGCTAAGTGCTTCTCTACCCATCTGTCCTCTTTGCAGGAGATAATAATAAGAAACTGTAATAAGAATATTTGCTTCATATGACAGTACCAGGAAATGCTTGGTGTTAGCAAGCCTTTTACAGGGTCCATAGGCTTTATGATTTTAGACTTTTAGTGGCTTTGAAACTTTCCTGAATAAATTGAACTGAACTTATTTAATAACATGAAGTTAAAAAGCACTTAGGTCTCATTGACCCCAGATAAGTGTGAACTTTCAATAGACCGCCATTAAGTAATAATTCCACATGACCTCTTAGAACTTGTCGCCATTAAAGCAGTTGCCCAACTCATTTTCTTACAGTAGTATTGTACTTAAATAAAAAATAAGCTAGATTTTCCATTTTAAATCCATGTTTACATTTCGGCAGCCATTTATGGAGACCCGAGAGGAGCTCACCACTGATCCTGCAGCGCTTGTCATGACAAGTACACCTTAATTGGTTGCTAGACTGGAGAACCAGACTTCACTGTTACCAGCTGCCTTTCCTAGGTCATAACAATGGCTTTCAGCATACATATACCCCCAGGACTTATGGTAGGGCAGGGAATAAGGAGTACAACCATTATAAATCTCTCCTGGTAGGAGTTTAGCAACCCAACCTGTCTCTGCCTCCTCCTGGGCTCAGTCCCAGTAGACTCTCTAGAACTGACACCTTCCCCATTTTCCAAGGCTGACTGAAATATCAGCCTACACTATTTTTGAAACCTTTCGGCAAACTATACTGATCTATGGCTATCCTAGCTCAGTCTGCTACACCCAAATGGCAACAAAAATTCTGGTCAGCTCACTTTCTAATGTGTCTTCAGGCCTTTCACTGAGACATCCAGGTGACAACTTTGGTAATAGGCCCACCAAGAGCCCTATGCCACCAGCCCACTGACATCGCCATAGTGAACAAGTCAACTCTGGCCCTTAGTTCACTTTTCTTACAGTTTCATAGACCAATTGCAGATCTACTTGATGCAAACACACTATCCACACAAAGTCACATGAAGTCAAACTACAGTACACAAACTACTCTATTCTTCACCATAATGTCACACTAGACAGGCCACTCTTAGACCTTTGTTGGTATCTCCTCATGTTAGTTCTTGAACAGCTGCTTTAAGTAGAACATATAGATGTGTTACCTCAAATGTGCATCTACCTTGCACATTTCCAAGGGGTACAACAGGAATATTGAAATGCAGTGTTCTAATAAAAGCTGGCCTAGAATGGTTATTTCTGGTGAACGCAGTCATGCAAATAATATGCGAAACCACTGGTGAATAGCTGAGATACAGCCTAAAATTATAAAGGCATCATTTTTCAAGTGCGCAAAATGGATATATTTTTCATTTTAGCATAGTTGACAGTGCCATGTAAATCATAGCTTTGTGTCCCCTCAGCTATCTCTTCATCCAGAACTAATAGTGTATAGTAGAGATACAGTTTATAATTACAGAGCCATGGGGTCTTGCTGTGCAGCATAGTAATCAATCAGGTCTCTGTGGGTAACATCTCATGTACAGTAGCTACATCTATACCTGAGTAGGGATTACAGCACTGAGGCAGAAGTTCTTCTCTATTTTGTTTGACAGTATGAATACAGTATATACATTAGCATGTAACTCAAATAGACTGAATTTTTTCGTGAGGTTACAACAGTTAAACCCTCTTTTACTCCTCTTTTAGAGGAGAGGAGTTAGAGAAAAGAGGACATTTTAAGTTAAAGGTATATTCTGCTCAAACATACTTTTTTATGTTGCTGCCCATGGTGAGACTAACAATTTATTCCCTACTTATTATTATCTATTTAGTCTCTCTCCCCCAGTTTTGACCGGATGCTTTCTGCTGAAGACACAAAAATCTGTGTCTGAGCTGTTCACTCTATCTCTGCGCTCAATACTCACCCCCCCCCCCCCCCCCTTCCTCACTTCCAAGTCCCTATTTGCAAATTTGTAATGCCGGGAGGAATAATCACAATGAGTAAATCAGCAACTTGACCAGCATGGTTAGTCTCACCATGCTGTCTGTGAACTTCAGTCTGGCTGGTACTGCACAGCCGTGTCACAGAATGGCTGCTGTCTTACATAGTGTGAACCCGGCCTTAATGAGTTTTATTTCTTTTGAATTCAGATGCAGGCATATTCGGGCGTGCCCACGTTCCAATCAATGAAAAGTGCAGCCAGAGTATCACTTTACATTGTCTACACTGTCAATTTCATGCGCCCGCTATTCAATGACTAGTGGATGCAGAAAATTGACATGACAGTTTTTTGTGAGGCCGCATAGAATTCCAGCTGGAGTATATACAGTGTGTACACTCTGTCCGGGATTCTAGAGAGTTTAATGCAATCGGCCTCTGTCATTAAATAACGTCTGTTGTTGCAAATGTGCAGCAACGGCCATCGTTTAATGAAAAGTTATGTTGTGTGAACGTGGCCTAATGCTAAATTGTGACACTTCTCTGCCCTAGACAACCCCATCAAAAAACCTAAAACTGTACTTGTCACAAAGTCAGAATTTGGATCAGAGTGGGGGTCATGTGTTTTACCATATCGGAGTGTTTCCATCCATGGATACCTAAACTTCTAGCCGCAGGGAGCAATTCACCACCAATCAGGTCAATGGACTTCGTGAGAGGTAAACTTATGGCTATGTTCACAAACTGTCAAAATAATGGCTGTTATTTGCCTTGAAAGTGATGCTATCTAAAAAAAACGCCCATCAAATGGGCAAAATAAGACATAGTGGGCACATAGCCTAAGACCATTAGATGTTAATACCCTAGATCCCCTAGAATGTTATATAAATACTATCACTCCAAGCTATGTAAGCATGTTAAATGCAGTGATTACTGAACGTAGGGATTCAATGGGCATTCTGCCATCCTGGTAATGGGTGTGAATGCACTTGGAACACACAAGAGTGTAGTGTTTATTGAAAATGTGGGCATTCTGCCATCCTTGTAATGGGCATGAACACTCTACTTCACTATGCTCTTGCTCCTGTATGTAGATTTATTCCAAACCCATTTGTACATTTTTTCATACAAAATAAAGGAGAGTGTATATTATCCTTGTATTTCTAACTTGCAATTCTACCACTAAGAAACTAGAAACAAGAAGAATTTTGCCTTGCTCTGTACTTTTTCTGATTAAAATGTGAGGTTTATCTAAACATATGAAAAGACTAAATACGTGCATAGATCTCTCAGCTAAATTACCTTCACATTATACTCTCCTGTGTTACTTTATTTTGGTTTATCTTCCCTTTCTTCCTTTTAAAGCATTCTCAGTCATTTTGCAGATCGATATCTGAGTTTGCAATAAAGCCTTTGAATTTGTACTTCTAGAACTGGGGTGAAATGATGATCTCGATAAAGTGTGTCTTAAAATATGAATTTTTCGAATAAAAGGTTATCAGTAAAACACATGATACTCATATTTCTAGAGAGCTGTACTCAGCAAATCATTTCTCTAATAAATTCTCTTTAGCTTATCTTACTGTGTATTTTACACAAAGAAAGAGCATATTATACTATATAAGTAAGCCTTTACTACCTACAATGGGGCTGTTTAAAAAAAAACGGCCTCATACATTAATTTATACAAAAAGAAATATATGGGATAATGCCGCCACTGTAAATTATAAAGACAGAAGTCATTTTAGGGTTCAATGGTCATATAAAGGCATGAGACTTTATGCCAAGTGCATTTATTCTTAATAATGTATAGCAGAAGGTTCATTATTCTTTAAAATACACAATTCGGCTTCTAAAGAAGTTATATTGGGGGGGGGGGGGGGGTGATGTGACTGATTAATATAATATGCCCTCACCCTTTAAAAAGAGAGAATGCAGCAGCCAAGAGTGTTACACAGTAAGATATTCAGCAGCTGAGACACATGGTTGTATACTATACGGTGCTGCAGCTAAAGGACCTACTTTTTTAAAGGTTCTGGCAATTGGGAACTGGTAATTTAGAGATGCTGATGCTGGCAGAGTAAATGCTGCTATTAGTGCTAGCAAAGGGCTTTATTAGGCTCGGCTTGTTAGCCGGCAGCCTTTGAACTTTGTGCCGATCCATGACGCTCTGCTCTGGGTGCCTGGAAAAGCTGCATCCAAACCTGGGAAACTGCAAGATGTTTTCCAGGCACCCAGAGCAGAGCAACATAGAGTGGCTGACAAGCCAACTAGTGATGAGCGAACAGTGAAATATTCGAATATTAGATATTCGTACGAAAATATCTCCCGAATATTCGAATATGCAATCAAATATTTGATCCCATTAAAGTCTATGGGAACAAGTATTCGATTGTTGAAAAACATCTATTCGACCACTTGGAGGGAAAAAAACGGAAGCTGGGGGATTTGAACGCTTATCGAATATTTATCGAATATTCGGCAAACAATTCGATAATATTTGATAGATCAAATACCTTACTATTCGATCGAATATCTTTTCGATCAAATAGTATTTGCTTTTCACTAAAGCCAACCACTAAGCCTAGCACTTCGCTTTTCTAGAACTGTAATTTTACTCATCCCTAGCTGCTATAGGTCTGATCATAGTGAGTAGACATGAGCGAATCGCTTATATAATCTAAGTGAATGGCTTCGGTGGCTGCCTGTCAGTGCTGCTCCACTCCCTGCCGCTCCACTTCAGGTGCCAGAAGTTTCCTTGGATCCAGCTTTTCCCAGCCTCCTGGAAGGAGTGGCAGGGAGTGGAGCAATGCTGACAGCCAGCCGACGTGATGAGTAGAGCTCTGATCAAACAAAGCGCTTTGCTTAGTTTAGTTGTGCAATTCGCTCATTTGTAATAGAGAGGATTTCTTATCTTACACTGTTCTATATTGTCTACTGTAAAGGGCTATGGGGTCTGTTAAGAACAACCTACAGTATGTTGATCGAAAAGAAAGAGTACCTATAGGAGATGGATGCCAATTGTCTCATATCAGAGGAATATGGCCATAAATCCCTGGATCAATGCCCACCTACAGAAATCTGGAGCCCATAATTTGTAATATATTTTTCAAGAAAGGCCATCCAGGTCTTCCTTTACCTTTTAAAATGAGTCTGCCATCACAACATCACGTGGAGAGAGTTATATAGTCTCACTGTTCTTGGTTAAAGGACAACTCCCACGAATTTTTTTTTTGGCTTATTTAACACACATTACGAAGTTATATAACTTTGTAATGTGGTTAAATACCCGGTCTGGCCCCCTTCCCCCACTTTCGGACCCCCCCCCCCCCCCCGAGAAGTTAAAGAATGTATGCATATCACAGACACTATGAATCAGCTGCTACACTTAGATAAAATAGAGACGGAACGCCATAAAGACAAGAGAGCGAAAGGATTCTTCAAAAAATGGAGAGCGTTTATTGAACATCATTACACAGCACGTGACATTGAAGAGCTAATGTCGGTCTTCAAATACACTGAGTGGTACAACAGAGAGGCACTACAAAACACACTTGGCAAACTGCGTCTGCCTGACAGGGGAGGTGACGACTAGTGGATACATTGTGGACGAGAGAAGAGGGGGGAGGGGTTGGGGGGGGGAAGGTTTAGAAGGGGATACCTGGTTATATGTAAAATGTGCTTTCTATATTTTTTTCTTTCTTTTGTTATACAACACTTGTTCATAATTTGGGAAATCCATGTTATCTGCCTCTCGGGTAGGGAGACAGAAGCCATGCGTTTTATTCCTCACGATCGCATACCATGCCTGTACAATTCCTGTGTTGTATAACCTTGTATTTCAATAAAAAGTTGTTGGAAAAAAAAAAAAAAAAAAGAATGTATGCATTACCTATTACGATCGTAGCGGTCCTCTTCTCCCGGGCGGCATCTGGTGACGACGCCAGAGCCGGGGGGCGGTCCGGGTCTTCTTCCTCCTCGGTGTCTTCATTGAAAGTGAATGGGATGGAAAAGGCTGCTGGTGCACATGCGCACCAGCAGCCTTTTCATTGGCTGGAGCGCATCACATGGCTTCCAGCTTGCTCAGCCCCGATTGGCTGAGCTTGCTGGAAGCCATGTGATGCGCTCCAGCCAATGAAAAGGCTGCCGGTGCGCAAGCGCACTGGCAGCCTTTTCTCTCCCATGGACCCGGAAGTAAGAGACATCGCTGGACGGCGGACGCAGGTGACTGTGAGGCGTACGGCGGACGAATGGATTGGCGATCGTCACCGGAGGGATGGTGAATATGGTGGATGTGTGTGTCTGTTTTCTTTTTTGGGGGGGGTCCCGCCGGAGTTGTCCTTCAAGTAAAGAATCCTCATCTGTTATAATGGTAAAAACTCCTTTCTTACACTTATTTTCTTTCTTATTGTATTTTTTAAAGGATTAGAGAATGTACACACTATGGAACTGGGGCGGATCATCCGTCGCAGATCCTGCAGCTCGTCCCTGCTCCCGGGCCACGCATCTCCTCCTGTGTTATAGACTCCATTCTATGGTCAGGCAGTTTCTGCTGTCAGACCAAAGAACGTTCTGCGGAATCAGTCACTGTATTTTAAAAAGTGTCAAATAGATGTGTATGCATTACATTGGTTTGGTCTTTATTTAAAGGGAAGCAAAGCAAAACAGTAAACCTTACGGTTCACACGTAATGGGCCATGAGAGTATATCCCATAAAGGTAAATTAATTATGTATGATGATTTGAGAAATGATGGCACTTTGTCATACTTAAGCAAAAAAGAACCTTTAGACCTTGTGCTATGAGGAACACAGTTTGAAACATTCTGTGTAAGATTGTTAATCTTTAATACCTTTTGTATGTGTTGTTATGCTATCCTCTCACCTTCCTGGTAAAATGTTATTTTTTTATTGTGTTACAAATGATTTCATAGGCATATTATATTCAAGTGACCATGAAAGTCATTTCCCTTCAACAACATGCATAGAAATATTAAAATGACAGAGTCATCTTTTCAGAATCACAAGCATCCGAAATGTTCTTCATACAAGGATGTTGGCTAAAATACAAAATTCAGGTTACCATAGACGGTAGAACAAGGCTACACAAATAATTGAGCAATAGAAACAAAGGTCTAAGCATTATGACTTTTATTAGAAGCTATAACTATCAAGAACTAATATAGTTACTAATGTACTGTAGTATGGTTAGTTTTTCAAAAGTAATAGGTATTAACTCAGAATGAGGGGCTAAAGTTAGATACTCATTATGCTTAATGGAGATATAAATTCTGTTCAGTAGCACTATGGTGGATCCAAGTAAGTTCGGCTTAACTCAAATCTCATTGCTTGGCCATTAAATCCTGCTGCTGGAAAAGATGGATGCAGCCCTAGGCATTAATGGAAAACCTGGATTACAACCATAAGAGACCAATGGCTGTATCCATGTTTTCTAGGCATCCCTGGGCTATATTCACACTGCGTACAAAAAACAGAAAAGGTTTTCTATTTAAAAAGATGTCCAATTTTGTCCCAATTTATTTGACTTCAAAGCATTGAAATAAATGGAATGACAGACATCCAATGCACACAGTGTATAAAATGACGGACGTTGTCTGCGTCGAAGACAAAATTATGATCACAATAATTATTTTCGGAGGTCTTTTGCAAGCACCGGATGTTATACTTTAGTTGTTTACACATTTTTTATTTTCACCGTCCTTTCACCATTTTTAACATTAAATCGACTCTGTACCCACAATCTGACCCCCCCCCCCTAAACCGCTTGTACCTTTGAATAGCTGTTTTTAATCCAAGATCTGTCCTGTGGTCTGTTCGGCAGGAGAGGCAGTTATTGTCCTAAAAAACAACTTTTAAACTTGCAGCCCTGTGTCAAATTGGCGTGGCCTAGAATGTGTGTGCCCTAGGCTTGCAACGCCTCTCCATCCCTCCTCCCCGACCTCTTCACCATTTTTCATATTCATCACCTGTCACAACACTACACAGGTGCCTTAGCGATCCAGCTCATGTGCAGTGTTTACACAGGTGATGAATAGGAGAAAATGTTCCAGGCGCATTCCTTATAATGAAGAGGGCGGGGAGGAGGGACGGAGGGGTGCCGCAGTCCTAGGGCATGGGTACTCTAAGCCACACCAATTTGACACAGGGTTGCAAGTTTAAAAGTTGTTTTTTAGCACAGTAACTGCATCACCCGCCAAATGGACCCCAGGACAGATCTTAGAGTAAAAGCAGCTAACCAAAGGTACAAGCAGTTTTGGGGAGTCAGATTGTGGGTACAGAGTCGCTTTAATGGACTTTTCAATTAAGGACAAACCCAAAGGCCAATGAGTCCACCTAAACTAAAATAAAGTTCCAGTGGCCATCACTGAAAACAGTGAAATGACGGACGTAATTTTGAACTCAAAATAATGGATGTAATTTTTTCTTTTCAAAAACGGAGAGGAAAAAACGCAGTGTGAACATAGCCTTTTCCAGGCAGCGAGTGATCATGTTTGGGTTCGGTAAAACTTACTGTAAGTTTGCTCATCTCTCCTCTAAATCAAGCAAGGATGATTAGCATTTTCCCCTCTAATGAGCACTTTCTAAGGGTATAAAAATTTTTTATTTTCCTATTCTGATTCTATGCTTGAAAAGGACGGTTGCATCCACCAAAGCATTGCACCTTATGGCTATGTTCACACAAGATCAAAAACATTGAAAACGTCAGTTTTTGCCAAAATTTTACTGACTGCAATGGCAATGCATTGAAGCCAATGGGAAGACAGACGTCCAATGCACACAATTTATTGAATAACGGACGTGTTTGCCACGGACGTCAAAATAATGAACATGATCATTATTTTCGGATGTCTTTTGAAAACAGCGCACATTTTTTATTTGTAGTTCACACACAGTTTTTCTTTTATCACCGTTCTTTTTCAGTTTTTACTGTTAAATTCAATAGACTTTTCAATTAAGACACACCCAAAGTCCAATTAGTAATCCCAAACTAGAATAATGTGCAAACACCCGTCATTGAACTAAGGGGAGGCCATACAACTGAATGCGGTCCGTCATTTTAAACTCAAAATAACGGACATCATTTTAAAATGGAGCTGAAAAAACGTTGTGTGAACATTGCCTATGTGGAATTCTTGAATAAAGCATATTTGGGACTTGATCTGTTGGGAAGGAGGATTCTTCCATTTGTCACAAACGGAGCAGGGTTGCGGAGCAGGCTTCTATTGCTCTAAATTACATGTTTCTTCTTTTCTAAACTAGATCTCTGTTGGGTTAAGTTGTGGTGTTGAAATTAAAAGGAAAAACACTTCAGTAGAAGATTAGTTGTTGAAACATGAATATTAGACATAGTTTACTGTCTTCTTTTATCTCCAATAATATTTTTTACCCCAATCTGACTGGGAAGTAATAATTTATTTTTAAATGACTTATTACTGGTTTGTTATTGGTCACCTTTCAAAACTCTGTGTCATTCAGCATTGATTTTTTAGGTTTGTGTGGAAATCTGGGGACTCCTAGTCAGTAGTAGAGACCAGTGATAGGGTAAGTAATTTATCAAGTGACATTTCTAGAGGTACAGTAAGTCCTACCATTTAAATGATCTTCCAGAATTCTTCTAAACAATCTTAAATGTATGATTATTAAAGGGGAATTCCATAGAAATGCTTTTATTTCAAATGAACAGGTTTATATAGATTTGTAATTTAGTTCTATTTTAAAGTCTCAAGTCTTTCAGTACTTATCAGCTACTGCTCTTGACAGTAAAATACAGCTTTTTTTATGTTCACACTTTATTTTTACTCCTAATAACGGTTGTATATAGCTTTTATTTTACTTTGTGTGAACCTAGCCTCAGCATGCTGCATTGTCAAACCTTTATCTCTTCCCAAATTTAAATGACAAATGTGTTGTGTTGATCCAATAGGAAACTTTACAGCTCTTTTGTTAGATTTTGAGCCTGCTGTACTAAATTATCATAGTAGTAGTACTTTAGCTTCTATATCTTTACAGCAGTTGGGAATAGCCAGATGGACTGAGTGGCGCAGACGATCACACCTGTTTTTCTTTGCTGAGTTTTAATGGTCCTTTGTAGACCTTGTTGTTCCTGATGGCGTGTCACATCTTCGTACAGAACTATGATCTGAAGTTTGTTACATAAAGAAACCCATAAAGAATTGATTTATTGCAATATCTGTCACCATGTCAGTGCAGTCACTCAGGCTTTCTACTGTAATTGAAGGATAAAAGAAACAATTTGTTACAGTCCTCTGTTCACTGATAATTGTAAAGTTTGAAAATACTGAGAAATACTATTGTTTTGCTTAATCAGTCAATCTGTCTGATGTGTCCTGTTGGCTTTCTGTTGAATATAAGTAAAAATTATTTCTCCTAAAACAGACATACTTCAACAATAATTACAGTATAAATGACTTTATTATAGTGTAGTGGAGTTTTATTTCAGCTATAATATAAACGTTGATTATTATATGACAATACTGAAAACAAATTAACAAGAGAAAGGTCATCTTTACCATTATCAGTGGCCCGTATCAATATTTAATATCTATAAACATTTAGATTCACTTTAAGCAAAGTGTGGTATACCGGCCCAATTAGAAGCAATGAAATGTCCAATACCTTTGATTTCTGAAAGTGTTTAATTAATTTACAAGGACGTGGGGGCACGGGTGGTACAGTTTTTCCAAGAAAGTAGCTCATGTTTTTTCTGTTCCCAGATAACTCCTTTAGTCCACTATTCTACTTACTGCTAGAAATGAGTGAACCTCATGCATGCTCGGGTTTGTCCGAACCCAAGAGTGCAGCGTTTGCTTATCAGTGGGGGAAATAGTTGAATGCAGTCCTAGGGAGTCCTGTACGACAGTGATACAGTCAATGGCTGAATCCAATGTTTTCCAGGCAGCCTTGACGTAGTTGAAGCTGCATTCAACTACGTCAGCCACTGGTAATAAAATGTCACACAGATGAACCCGAGAGTGCTTGAGGTTCACTCATTAACCCAAGCATGCTCAAAGTGGGGAAGTTTCTTTGAAGTGGTTGAGAACACTGCAGTATACTTAATAGAGCAATGACCAATGCTTTAGTCTGCAGCAGACCAGATGAATAGATTGCCGAACCGGGATCAGCGTCAGTGCGACGCTGAGACCCGGCCCGGTAAGCAGAAGGGATTTCCCCTCCACGATTGCATCGCACAGTGGGGAGAACCCTTCACTAGACACTAGGGATAGGGGGAAATAATACATTTAAATGCAGCTGTCAGCTTTGACAGCTGCATTTAAATGTATAATTAGCGGGTGCGAGGGGGATCGCGGCGGTTGAGAGCGGGGCCGCTGCTTGGCCCCTCTCTGAACCGCTCCTCCGGCATCAGGACATACTGTTACGCCCTGATGCGGGAAGGGGTTAAATGCCTGTGACCGTTGCTGTTGTAAAAAAATGTTTCAAGATTGAATCAATTCTTAAAAAAAAAATGTAAAAAAAAAAATCATAATTCTCATAAAAACCTATTTTAAATAATGTATCTTTCTCTTCAGGAAGCAATTGCAATAGGTATTAAAAGATCTGTCATGCTAGTGTCAATGCAAAGTCTTTACACTTTTATTTTTTGATGGTGACAAAGAGCCATTGTACAGTCAGATAATTAATAAGCAAAAGGATTGTACAGGGATTACTCTATTGCTTTAGCTATATTTCCCAACGCACCAGCCACATGCACAAAAGATCTTCAAATGTCCTGTCTACAAGCACAGTATAAATGCATACAAAGCAGATGCCGCTCCTCAGGCTCTTAACACTGTTCTCTAATACATTCTAGCAAGTGGCATTTTATATGCAAGTTTTTATAAAGGTTAACCATGATATACTGAAACCAGTTAAATGTCATATATGATGCCATCGCAGAGCCTATATACATGCACTTTCTACATACAGGTCAGGTCCAATCAAGGGATTTATTTATTGATTAAATATATCTATTTTTTTGTTTTGTTTGTTTTTAATGTTTTTAACAAAATATACAAACATCAAAAGCGGTTTCAAACATAAATTATGCCCTTGACATACCTACATTGAGGTTTGAATTTTTTTTTTCTTCCTATAGCGGCTTTTTGGGGGGGTCAATAGTAATTTTTTGCTAATAAAAATACTTACTTTGGCCTAAATCATATTGAGGATGCTTTCAAACATGGTGTTTTCCATAATAAAACACCATGACAACATGTTAGCTGAGAATTAATAAGGAAATATGATTTGCCATACCAACAATGTAGTTTGAGTTTTTTTCTTTTAGTGGCATTTTTAGGTCAGAGACTGTTTTTGTAAATGTAGCATGTTCTGGCTATAGAGTTTTTTTTAACCCAGTTTGTGGCCATTTTTTGTTTCATCCTTTGTAGGATGAAAAAGTGCCTAAAAATGTGAAATGTCAGTTGGCATTTCCTCACACTCTTCATTAGAAAAGTCTTAGGGCCACATGTATCATCCGGCGAACGGATGATTTTTGGCGGAAAGTGCCGATTTGCGTATTATTTTATACGCAAATGGCCGATTTGCGAATAAAATAATCGCAAATCGGCACTTTCCGCCGAGTACGCCAGGGGGCGGAAAGGGGGCGGAAAGTAGGCGGGAAGTGGGCGGAACGGAGGGCGCGGACTCAGAGTCCGCGCGATTTATCATCCGTTCCGCCCAAATGTACGCCGAAAACCTACTCCAGTCCTCAGCTGGCGTAGGTTTTCGGTGGTGCGCACCGGCGCGCACAGGATTTATGTACAGGCAGTCCGCCTCTACATAAATCCCCGTACCGCCGGAGCTGCGGGGGCATTTTTAAGTCCGGCGTAAAAAACGCCGGACTTAATAAATGCCTCCCTTAGACTATGTTCACACAACGTCAAAAATAAAGTAAAGGCATCCGATTTTGATATTTAAAAAAACGTCCGTTTTTGCCACGATTTTGCAATGGCAATGCATTAAAGTCAATGAGAAGACGGACGTCCAATGCACACAATGCATTAAATAACAGACGTTTTTACCGCGGACATCAAAATAATGAACATGATCATTATTTTCGAATGTCTTTTGCAAACAGCGGAAGTTTTTTATAAGTTGTTCACACACAGTTTTTCTTTTGTAACCGTTCTTTCTCAGTTTTTACTATTAAACCCAAAGCCAATTAGTAAACTCAAACTAGAATAATATGCCAACAGCCGTCATTGCACTAAGGGGAGGCCAGACAGCTAAATGACGTCCGTTATTTTAGACTCAAAATGACAGAAGTCATTTTAAATAGAGCTGAAAAAATGTTGTGTGAACATAGCCTAAATCACATGATTAAAAGAAAAGTCTGGCAATTTCTTAAATGCGGCAGCTGGTGTGGGGAGAAATCGAATACAAGTAGGAACGTACCTCTCCCCGTGCCTGTGGTGACAATTTTTTATGATATTTAGATGTTTTTCACAAAATAATTTTTCACAAGATAGTGACCACCAATATAAAGAACAAAAAAATATATATATCTGAATTCCTAGCATAGATTAAAACATCACCTTATGATATGAGACAGTGAGTCAGATTCTGAAAACTTTGCTTTGCCACCAAACTAGCTGCAGCACAAAGGAGTTAACTAGTGATGAGCGAACATGCTTGTCTGAGCTTGGTACTCGTAAGAGTATTAGAGTACTCGATTGTACTCGTTACTGGGACGAGCATCTTGCGCTACTTGAGAAAATCTCATCATTCATTTCCTGTAAGTTTTGGCGCTTTTTCTCAGCCAATAAACATGCAGGAGACTCTTTGGTACATCCTGCGATCACGTGGGACCCATACATGTCGATAGCAGCGATTGGTTGGCCAGATCAGATGACCCTGCCATATATAAATATCTCGGCCGCCAAGGCTTGGCTCACATGCATGCTGGAAGAGATTAGGGACAGAGCTGCTGCTTGTCAGGGAGAGCGTTAGGGAGAGAATTAGCGTTCCAGTAGGCAGGGAATACTAGCGAAACAAACAAACAGCCCTTGTAAGGGCTTCAAATCATTTTTAAATTGTATTACTACAGACTGCTGGCTGGGACTTGCAGTGCAGCTACCACGATTTCAGCAGCACACTGTGGTGATCGGCTGCTGGCAGAAAGGGGACATTAGGTGTTGCACACAGACCCCTAAGAAGTGCTCAGTACTATTTTATTGGGCCCTCTACTATAATTTCTGATTTCTATTATTTTCTTAGATTTATATTATAAATATTCATCTCGAGTAATGAGCACCCGAGCATTTTAGTACTCGCTTATCACTAGAGTTAACACTACATGCTCTGGATCAATGTTAGTAGTGGGGTATCATAGGGGTTATTATTGGGCGCTATTCTCTTTAAATTCTATTTGAAGATTATCCTAACCTTCTGAAAGGCAAAATAGAGGAAGGGACAGTGATTAATAAGTTACTTTTATTGTCTGCCCCTCTGCAGTGACATAACTTATACACAATAGCACATGGAAAGTAACAATTCAGGGCTAAAATGCTGATGCATTTACAGTGCAAGGGCATGGCCAGAGTGAATGTCACTACAGAGAGGCAAATAATGGTTAAGGAGAGGTTGTTGTTATAGGAGTAGGGAGATGGGCGGTGCATCTGTGTAAAGTAGTGCCCCCAGTACACCAAGCTCGATTGATAGAGCTAGAGCATTATGGTGTACCAGTACATTATGGGTCCTGAAGGGATTTATAAAATCTTGTTTGGTTCCCTTATAGACATGTAAAATCATAATTTCTAAGTACTTAGTGCAAACAATGGGTGTTATTTTTTTTAGTTGTTCACACACAGTTTTTCCTTTTTTTACCGTCCTTTCACCGTTTTTACTATTAAATTCAACAGACTTTTCAGTTAAAAGACACACCCAAAGGCCAACAAGTCCACCTTACCTAGAATAATATTCCAACAGCCGTTATTGCACTGATGGGCAGACAAACAGGTAAATGATGGACGTCATTTTGACCTCAAAATGACGGACATCATTTTTTCTTTTCAAAAACGGAGAGGAAAAAACTTAGTTGGAACATAGCCTAACAGGTTAAACAATAAACATATAAAATAAAATAAAACAAATTGCTCAAGTTGTATACATTGTAACAATAAAACCCTAAAGCTACGCAACTACATATGTGGAGGTCATGCCCAAATCTTACAATTTTCTGGAAAGAAGTTTTCAGTCTACTGCAGCAGTTTAAAACGCCCCATTCTCTTACACCACTGCTTTTACAATCATAGATATTCAGCTCTCCGAAATTCCCTCTTCACACAAAACAGTAGTTCATCATTTTCTCCTGGCAGCCAGGTTTTCTAAAAAATAGCAGTCTTCAACTTCTCCATCCATCGAAGAGGTAGTTTATAGAGTTAACCAATAATATCATAATGAAACCACTCTCTCCTAAGACATTGGAAGTTCCGGTTTGTCCAAAAAACTCCTTGGAGAATTTCTGATTTTTCAAAATGATCTCCGACCTTGTACTACTGGTTCATCCTCCGATACTGCTTGTTTAATTTTTTAGTTGTAACCCCTATTCTACTATAGCCCGTGTTTGTGGGCTGGTATGTTTTCTTGTTTTGTCTGTTTACTATGAAAATAATTAATAAAAAACGTTAAAAGTAAAAAAAAAAAAAAGCAATAAAACCCTAATGAAAATGCTGCATTTGTTTCAGATAACCAAATAAAGTAGCTTTGACATGAATACGTAGTAATGTAATTTTTAATAACAGTTGGGGCGTTCAGAGCGGGGCCGCGTGGCGACCCCGCTCTGAACCGCCGCGGTCCCTGGTGCCGCATGTAGCCCGGGGCCGCAGCTATTAGCGGGCACAGTCCGATCGCTGTGCTAATTAAGTCTTCAGATGCAGCTGTCAAAGTTGACAGCTGCATCTGAAGACTTCAGAGCAGCTCTTCCCTGGTGTCTAGTGGGGAGATTGCTCCCCCGTGACATTGTCACGGAGAAGCGATCTCCGTGGCTGGTGTCGGCCGGGGTCTACGCCGTAATGACGCTAATCCCGGCTTGGCATTCGAGTGCCGATTTTATTCGATCTATGCTGCATATCTATGCAGCATAGATCTGAATGAGAGATCAGTGCACTTATACTAAAAGTCCCCCATGGGGGCTTCTAGTATAAGTGTAAAAGTTAAAAATAACGTGTCTTTAACCCCTTAAGGTCCAAGCCAATTTTCGTTTTTGCGCTTTTGCTTTTTCCATTTTATGTTTAAAAGTCCATAGCGCTTGCATTTTTTCACCTAGAGACTTATATGAGTGCTTATTTTTTGCGAAACCAATTGTACTTTGCAATTACAGGCATAATTTTTCCATAAAATATGTTGTGAAACCGGAAAAAAATCATTTGCGCTGTCAAATTGAAAAAAAAATGAATTTGTTTTGATTTCGGGGAGTTTTGCATTTACGCCGTTCGCCCTATGGTAAAACTAACTTGTTATGCATGTTCCTCAAGTCGTTACGATTACTATGATATATAACATGTATAACTTATATTGTATCGGATGGCCTGTAAAAAATTCAAACCATTGTTAACAAATATATGTCACTTAAAATCGCTCCATTCCCAGGCTTATAGCGCTTTAATCCTTTGGTCTATGGGGCTGTGTGAGGTGTCAGTTTTTGCGCCATGATGCGTTCTTTCTACCGGTACCTTGATTGCGCATATACGACTTTTTGATCGCTTTTTATTACATTTTTTCTGGATTTGATGCGACCAAAAATGCGCAATTTTGCATTTTGGGATTTTTTTGCGCTTACGCCGTTTACCGTGCGAGATCAGGAATGTGATTAATTAATAGTTTGGGCGATTACGCGCGCGGCGATACTAAATATGTTTATTTATTTATTTATTTATTTATTTATATTTATAAAATGGGAAAAGGGGGGTGATTTGGACTTTTATTAGGGGAGGGGATTTTTTATTAATAAAAACACTTTTTTAATTTTTTTTACATGGACTAGAAGCCCCCCTGGGGGGCTTGTATATACATAGCACTGATCTCTCATAGAGATCAATGCTGTGTATATACACAGCAAAGATCCATGAGATCGGTCATAGATTACTATGGCCTGCTGCAGGCCATAGCAATCTATTGCCGAGCCGGGATCAGCGTCATTCCGACGCTGAGGCCTGGCACGGCCAGAAGAACGGATCTCCCCCCCGCGATCGCATCGCGGGGGGGAGATCCGACCCACTAGACACCAGGGATGTTGTGCATAAAGCACTTCAATGCAGCTGTCAGGTTTGACAGCTGCATTGAAGTGCTTAATTAGCCGGTGCGGCAACGGGACCCGCGCCGGCTAACAGAGGCACTGTCCGGCTGCACATGTCAGCCGGGATCAGCGCCGTTCAGAGCGGGGTCCCGGCGGGACCCCGCTCTGAACACCCCCCGCGGCGCCATGACGTATCAGATACGTCATGGGTCGCTAAGGGGTTAATAATAAAAAGCCCCCTCCCCTAATAAAAGTCAGAATCACCCAGCTTTTTCCATTTTATAAATATAAATAAATAAATGAATAAACATGTTTGGTATCGCCGCGTGCGTAATCACTCAAAATATTAATTTATCACATTCTTGATCTCGTACAGTAAATGGAGTAAGCGCAAAAAAATCCCAAAGTGCAGAATTGTGCATTTTTGGTCGCATTAAATCCAGAAAAATTGTAATAAAAAGCTATCAAAAAGTCCCATATGCGCAATCAAGATACCGATAGAAAGAACACATCATGGAGCAAAAAATGACACCTGACACAGCCCCATAGACCAAAGCATAAAAGCGCTATAAGCCTGGGAATGGAGCGATTTTGAATTTTTTACAGGCCATTAAATACAATGAAAGTTATACATGTTACATATCGTTGTAATTGTAACGACTTGAGGAACATACATAACATGTCACATTTTCCATAGGACACATGCCGTAAAAATGAAGCCCCCCCAAAGAAAAAGAATTGTGTTTTTTGTTTCAATTTCACCGCGCATATAATTTTTTTTCTGCTTTGGCAGCATATTTTATGCAAAAATTAAGCCTGTCACTGCAAAGTACAATTAGTAACACAAAAAATAAGGGCTCATGTGGGTCTGTAGGTGTAAAAATGCGAGTGCAATGGCCTTTTAAGCACAAGAAGGAAAAAAACGAAAACGCAAAAATGAAAATTAGCTGGGTCCTGAAGGGGTTAATATAGATTTCATTTTTTCATAATGTATCATTTAATATGTTTACCTATTACCTGTCATTGATTTCCATAACCATTGGTATTCAGTAAGCATTCTTTGTTCACAGTAACAGAGAAATAAAACAAGGTCTCTGAATCTTGATGGTAGAAATACAAATATAAAAAAAAAAAAAAAAACCCGGGGCAGAATCTCACTTTTCATGAATGTTTTATACTTGATTTAGTTATAGTATTATGTTCATTTCTCATGAGATGCCCCAAGCTTTCCTTATCCAAAGATAAGACAAGGTGGTGTCTGTCAGGCTTTAACAACAAAAGGATTAGAAGCAAAACCTTTTAAACAAGTCAAAAGAACATTTTTACTTACGTTGTGCTTTGTGAGATTGGAAATATTAGTAGATATAGATTGTAACCACTCTATGCAGTCATCAGCCGATAAGCACTGTATTATTCCACTGCAAACCCCATCTACCGCAGTGATTTGAAATGCATTCTGCCTGTAAATACAGCAACAGTTTAAAGCATAGCCACTTCTTCTAGAAAAAACTTGTTACAGAACAATGTCGCTTTATAAAATTGTAACCATAAGACAAAGTCACAAAATCACAGTTATTTCGAACATGTGATTGGAGGGGTGGAGGAAGGGGGGGTTGTAGAGTTACAGGATACTGACCAGTGTTAAGTTCAATACTGTTACCGCTGTGACCTTTAGGCTATGTTCATACAACGTCAAAAATAGAGAAAAGGCATCTGCTTTCGCTATTTAAAAAAACGTCAGTTTTTGCCGTGATTTAATTGCCTTCAATGCAATGCAGACGTTTTTACCGTTCTTGTCAAAATGATCAACATGATCATTATTTTCGGACGTCTTTTGCAAACAGCGGACATTTTTTATTAGTTGTTCATACACAGTTTTTCTTTTCTCACCGTTCTTTCTCTGTTTTTACTATTAAATTCAATGAACTTTTCAATTAAGCCCCACCCAAAGGGACATTAGTAACCCCAAACTAGAATAATGTACCAACAGCCGTCATTGCACTAAGGAAAGACTAGACAGTTAAATGATGGCCATTATTTTAGACTCAAAACGACGGACTTCATTTTAAACGGAGCTAAAAAAAACGTTCTGTAAACATAGCCATAAAATGTTATCAAATGTGTTTGTGAGATCAGTAGGAACTAATAAATATCCAGTTCTCACAGTGCAATGGGCCAATAGCATATTGGTTATGTTTTCTTCTTTGTATGTAAGAGGAGAATAATCAAGGAGGGAGGCTTAACTGGGATAAGAACTTAGTACAGACCACATTTACTTGTCAAGGTCAATAAGGATTGGTGGATAAGTGCAAATGCTTCAGGATCAAAGCTGTTTTCTATGTATTGAATATTATGCAGTTGCTAACCTACACATTGTACAATTCTTATACTACTGATCTCCATATTACATTTTGACATTTTTATTTTATATTAATAATTCTGATTTAATATTAATATTTATTTCACATTAAAGTTACAGCCACCATCTAATTTTCATTGTCTGTGTATATATCTACAGCTCTTGAATCTATTAGATGGCTATGTTCACAAAATGTTTTTTTCTGCTCTGTTTAAAATTGCATCCGTCATGACATCCATTATTTAGCTGTCTAGCCTTCCCTTAGTGCAATGATGGCTGTTGGTACATTATTCTAGTTTGGGTTACTAATTTCCCTTTGGGTGTGGCTTTCCATTTGTCAGTTAAATTGCTGTAATAACAGATGTTTTTCAAAATTGCAAAAGCGGACGCCTTTTCTATATTTTTGATGTTGTGTGAACATAGCCTTTTACAGGTTTTATCATTATACATTGGAACTCTTTAAAAAAGTGAATAACCTATTTTTGTAATTATGTTTCTATGTTAAAAAAGTTTAAAAAAAAATAAAAAAAATAATATATATATATATATATATATATATATATATATATATATATATATATATATATATAAAATTTGGGGTTTTTTTTAAGTATGTTTTTCCACACTTTCCATTTTACTATCTATCTTATGAAATAATTTCCAAATCTTGCAGTTATCATTTTGCCCACTAGGCTTACAACTAAGCTAAGACTTCCTGTTTCGTCTGTGATGGTAAAAGAAATGGAGTGGCAGTACACTTTTGTCGGCAAGAGAAATAAGTACAGGCGCACCACTCAACTGGTTCACCTCTTTATCACCAGTCATTCAACGTTCCATGGCCAAATGCCCTTTCTCAGCACATAGACTATTTTAAAATTGCAGCAAGGCCACCTAAACATGCAGGTAAAAAAGGTGTTGACATAATGGCATCCGGCATGGTCTTCCGAAGCATTGATACGCTGCTACAGCTTCATGTGTAATTTGGTTACTTTTGTCTGCACACAGTAGCTTGTTGGTTCTGGTTCAATAAAAATTAAAACATATAAGTAAAAACCACTTGTGGAAATAATGACTGGGTGAAAGCTCATTATTCTAGTTATTTATGTGTAAGATGGCAAATTTCCAATTACTTTAATTCTACTATAAAAAAAAAAAAAAAAGGAAGCAATACAGTTTTTACTTGCTGTGTTCATACGGAAATGATGATCGTAAGAATGCAAACCATGCATACACAAGACCATTTATAGCCTTGTGAGGCACAAGGTCTATGTAAATGATGTTGTTTAATGAACTGTTAACTTCCCAGTGACTAGAGCAGTCAGTAGTAGTATTCTGCTTGTATTTTATGACAGTTATTTATTGTTCATATTGCGTTGGCCTCCTTTTAATTATTGGCTATTACTTATGAACTACATCTAGTGACAACTTGTTACTTGCATTCTTTGATTATTAAATTACCTTTTTTTAGCTTATTGCTGCTAAGATTGCATCTATTATTGTTTAATATTTTAATAATTTATTTAGCGCTAACATCTGCAGCACTGTACAGAGATTGTCATCACACATATGGGTCTTGTCCCCTATGGGGCTCACAATCTAAATTCTAAATGAACCTGTCAATATGTGTTTGGACTGTGGGAGAAAACCTATACAGCACATAGAGAATATACAAAATCTAGAAAAAAAAATGTAATTAACGCCATCTGCAGAAAGGTTTTGTTCCATTTAATACATGTAATGCACTGAATGCAAATGGTGGCATTATCTTTAATCAAATTCTTTAATCTGGGGAAGCTAGGGAGAAATGAAATGAAACCTTTTTTTTTTTTATGTATTACCGAGGAGGACTGTGGGAGCCTCATTCCAACATTTTCAAAGGTATTTTTTATCCACACAATTGCACATTGGAACAAACTGAAAGGAATCTAGCATATTGAGATTTATTCCAGGGAATGGGAACTTTTGGAAATAAAAGGATAATTTGGATCAAAAACGGTATACACATCTTTTTTGATTTGATTATTTGATATACTCAAGTAGACTTATAATACTAATCAAAAACACGTTTATCGTTTATTTTTTGCATCTAGAAACATTGTGGATATAGTAATTATAACTATACGCTTTCAGGTTTATTTTATTTTACTGAAAGTGTACGCTTTATTTGGAAACCGCGCCAGGATATGCTGAAAAAATCCTGCAGGCATGCTGTCCTGTTCTGATCCGATCCGGGGACAGAATTTTATGGAATCGCCATAGAATATATTGTAAGTGTATTACAAGGCAGCTTCTAGCACTTCTGGGAGCTCTGTCCCCGGCTCATGTCAGATTAGGGCTGCGTACTGTATGTGCAACATTTTTAGCGTATTCTGTCACTGATACCACATGATAGATAAACTTCAAAGAGGAGGTCTTATGTTGTATTTAGTTGTTTTTTTGTCCACATGTTTTTTGGTATAAAGTAGAATTTTCTGAGTTGCTCCTAGCAACCAATCAGATCCCACCTTTCATTTTTCAAAGAATCTGTAAGGAATGAAAGGTGGAATCTGATTGGTTGCTAGGGGCAACTCAGACAATTCTACTTTACACCAGTTTGATAAATCTCCCTCAATGTCTTTTTCTGGCCATTTAACAGACATTTTTTTTTTTTTAATGGCTGGCAGTTTTTGACCAAATAACGTCTGTCAAACTGCTAAACAAAGCTTGTTAGAACAGAAGAGACATGTCTATAGTAAAGAAGAGCAAAATACTGATTAGCTAAGTGGAGAGTGCAGGAGCTGGCCTGGAACACAGCTAGCGGTGAATGCCGGGTCTGGTAAAGAGTGAAGACGTGGAAATGTGAGCTCAAGATGGTAAATATAAGTACCTCCCCCTCAAAGGAGGAGGACAGTAGTCTGGCCCCTGTGCATCCTTATTTAATCACCTGGGGGCCAGACTGTTCTCCATTTTCCGGGAACACTTTTGCTTCTGCCCAAACCCGAGTTCAAACCTAAAGTTTGGGACAAATTTGTTTTTGGACAGTTCAGTTCACTCCTCTCTAGTCTATATTGTCTTATCATGATGGAATGGTACACATTATTTGATTAAATAGTATGCTAAAAAAATCTTTTTTTTTTCTAAATAGCAGTTTAATGAATCAACTGTCATAATACTCTTTACTGTCCATTTATATATTTTTAGGGCCGGTTCAGACTGAGCAAACACGGCGCAATTCCCGACGCACTCAGTGTCCTGCTGTTCAGTGAATGTGGAGGTTGCGCGCTCAACCGCTGCCGCCGCTCTCCGCTCAAGGAATGAACATGTTTTGGTGCAGTTCAGCTGTTTGCTCTTCAATACAATCATGGTGTCCTTGGTCTCTGGTGTCGCGCTTAGCCAATCACTGTTGAGGTACAGCTCTGTGGCCAGTGATTAGTGATTGGCTGAGTGGGCTGTCACTTACCAGACACAAGAGTGACAGTGCAATCTGTCAGTTAGTGATTGGCTGAGTGGGTTGTCCCTCCAGAGATTAGAGTGACAGCCTGCTTACCCAATCAGTGACAGACTAAGATGGGTTACAGTGCTACAGTCAGTAATTGGCTGTTGTCTTGAGAGTGACAACCCACTCGGCCAATCAATGGCCGCTGCACTGTCCCATCTCAGTTAGTAACTGGCTGAGCGGGCTGAAGGCATCTGGAGACACCATAGACATAAAAGAGCACACAGGGTGTGTGGACAGCTGGGCATGTACTGTAATTTTAACCAAATTCTAAAAAGCTTGCAAAAATTTGCTTTGTTTGTCCCTAATGATACCCGTAGTCCTGCAGTCCACCCATACTCTAATTATTGAGGTCATCCTCTGCTGCACCTGCTTCAGTTCAACACAGTGATTCATCAGAATTACTGTTGCCACCTGTTTCCAGCTATAGGGTACAAACACACACACCATATACGCAGCAGATACGCAGCAGATCTGCAGCAGATTTGATGGTGCAGATTTGATGCTGTGTTCAGTTATTTAGATCTAATCTGCTGCGTATCTGCTGCATATTGCAGCAGAAAATACGCTGCGTATATGGTGTGTGTGTTTGCACCCATAAAGAGGCACAATGTTGATGCACTAAATCAGTTATTTAGCTTCTCTATATTAACTATGGTAACAGCACAACAATTGGTGGCCAATTCTGTATGATTGCATCTTTGTATTTGATTTTTCACAATCTATTTTGGTAAAGAGAAATTGTAAATCTGATTTGCCAAGTTTGACATTTACATTGAAACAGAATGATACTTTTTGGAAAATTACTGGATAAGCGAACTTTCAAATATTTACTCATATGTAATTGTATAGTACAAATCTTAATGGAATAATATTGATTTCCAATAGCTTGTAGCACCTGATAGCTAAGGACTACTTACAATTTACTTCCAGGAATGGATTCCAACAAAAAGATTAATGGATACAACTTAATATCAAATGTTTGCCTTTTAACCATTTCCCCGAGGAAGTAGCTATAGAAGGATAATGTGGAATATCCTTGAATTGTACAACTTTTGTTTTTTAAATACAAACATATATTGCATTTGTTGCATAATTCAATATTTGAACTTAAACATATATTTAAATTAAGTACGGCAAAAAAATCCAGCACTCACCGTTAAGAGAAGTAGGCTTAAACTTTATTTGTCTGAACAGACTCTGATGCAGGGAGGGGATGGTACAGGGTGCAGGGTCCTGCACCCTGTACCATCCTCTCCCTGCATCACAGTCTGTTCACACATTACATATGATACGAGTTCACCCAGACTATTTTGATGTGAGTTATGTGTTATATGAAGTGTTTTCACTGATGCTTGTTGTAAATATAACTTAATAAAGCTTGTTTTCTTGCAAACCGGATGGTCTGCGTGTACTCCTGTTTTCGAGTATGGTGATATCCGGTGGAAAGGAGAACTTTGCAATAAGGAAAGTTACAGCTGTGTCTCCAAGGACCTTAAATAAAGTGTGTATTACACTTTGTATCACTTAGGAACTTGCTTCAAATGTTAAAGAGTAGCATACACCAGCAACATTGCAATTATTGATTCCCTTTTGCCTAGCAAACATATTCACAGAATTTTGTTGAATTGCATTCATGGGACAAATTTGTAGAGTTCTGTGAGTTTTCCATTTTTAATAGATACTTGTGCATTTGGGATTAACTACATTTTTTTTTAATTTTTATTTTGTGGCTCTGACTTAATTATCCTCCTACCTCCCTTGCATAAGCAGGGCTATTTGCACAAAAATTTGTGACTTGTGCTGGTGTGTGTGTCTGTGTGTGTGGGGAAGGGGGGGGGGGGGGGTTAAAGCAAGGCACAGAGGGGATGTGGTCTTCCCAAGCAACCCATTACCATGATGTGGTGCAACCTGAGAATCACTAGATTAATTGAGCCTCAATAAATCCATCATGGGACATAGAAGTTGGGATTTGGTTAGGACCAGCTTAAACATACTTCAGTCTTGATAAATCCCCTCTTTCTGTGGCTGTGTGATTGGTTCTACATATTCATTATAAGTATCTTCTACATTGGTACAGCTGTGATAATAAAAAAAGTGCACCAAGTAGAACACAGAACTATAGCAATGTGGTTAAAAGGACTCCAGTACCTAAAGAGGTTGGCCACTTTATAGTAAAATAGTTCAGTGTTAGTAAGTGTATCCATTGCACTTACTGACAGCAGCTCCCTGTGTACCTTATAGAGCTAAAATCAGACTCCCCTCCTCCAGGCTGTGCTGCCCTGATATGTGGTGAGTCTGTAAATAAGATGGCAGACATGGAAAAGCATGTGACCATGCTCCACCCCCAGTGTCCACCACAGAGCCTGTATATGCCTATGGAAGACACTGTGGGCGGGCCTAGTCTCATGCTCCTGCATGTCGGCCATCCTATGGACAGACTCATCACATAGCAGGGCAGCACAGCCTGAAGCAGGGGATTCTTTATGAGGCACTCATTATCATATTCGAAGCTGAGGAAATGTAAAGAAAAAAAGTGTTGGATAAAAATAATTGGTTGGTTAAAATGTAGACAGTTGAAGAATTCCTCAGATTAAGGCAATACCACAGGGATGAGTTTTGTTTATTGTACAAGTTGTTTATAAAATCTTTTACATGACTGCTAAATGAATGTCATTGTTGTAAATCATAAGATTTTTCTGCTGAGGCCAACATAATGTTCTTGCTGCTTTACTGCTTAACAATATGCTAATTTGAATTTAATGACTGCTTTATATTTATGCTAGATTGTGTGTGGCCTCTTTTGTTATTAATGTCTGTAGAATTCTAAGTAATGTATCCAGGTGTTCCTGTTTTAAGCCTTTCATCAAGGGACTCTGTGCTAATTAATACTCAACATATGGTCGATTTGTAACCTTCCCTTACTGTGATATGAGTTTTTTCTACTTTTTTTGATATACTGATTTTTGGAGTTCAAATTTTTGCATGTCGCTATATAGTTGTCAAATATGACGAAACAAGAATACTAATAATGAAATCACTAACTGTATGAAAACTAACAAAGACAAATGAATGACACAAAATATTGGTGGTTTAATATAGATTTTTAAGTAAGTCCTTTGGCTGTTTTTCCTAAATTTCCTAAATTTTTTTACACAATGAATTTTTTTTCCTACAAGGGGAGGGGGGAGTAATTGTTTGTCAAAATTATGTTGCAACATCTTTTTTAACAAACCTGATAATAAAAAAAAAGTTGAGAGTTTTGCACTCTTAGCAGAGCTTAACAAAAAGTAGGCGTGGTTTTGCATTGAGGGCAGGCCTTGATACTTTTATGGGTGTTAGATTTGATGTGATAGGACGTTGATCCAGGGATTTATACTGATTTCCATGTTTAGTACATTTTTTTCCCTACTATAGGGCAATCGGCATCTGCTTCATTTTTTTTGTTTTCTCTAAAAACAGTAGCATTATAGGTTAAACTAGATAGACTTTTGTCTTTTTTTATTCTTAGGCTATGTTCACACAGCATAAGTTGTGTATTAATCACCGCTGTTGTTGCTGATGTGCAACAATGGCCGTGATTAATGCACAACTTACGTGCAATATAGTTAGAGGGAATCCTGGCCGGAGGGTATACATGTCAGTTTTGCACAGCCACCATTCATTGAATAGCAGCTGCACAAGCCTGACAAGTCACACAATGGAGAGTGCGGCTTTGGTGAATCGGAATGCGGGCGCACATGGATGCGCTCACATCCCAATTTAGCACAAATTTAAAACATCTGGCCAGTACTGCAGTGTATATATATATATATATATATATATATATAGAGAGAGAGAGAGAGAGAGAGAGAGAGAGAGAGACTTTTATAAAATATGTACATTGTAAACATACTATTACAAGAGAATTTTTACCAAAAAACTAAATAATTGCTATCATAATAGCAAACTTTACCTTTGATATGTTATTTGTTATTCAAAAAAAAAATAAAACCCAGTACAGCAGTATTGTTTTACAAAGTATGAAGAAATCGTGGTGCACATCATAGTAAAATAGTCATAAAAACATTATTGCATTTTGTAATATGCATTTAAAATACTATGACAAGCCTTCTTGCCCAAGTTAAGGTTAAGTCAGGGTTTGGGGAAAGGAAAAGGTGAGCCAGAACTAATGTAAGTCAATGCCATTTATGCTTATTCTGACAATTATTCCTACTTCACCAAACATTACAGTTAGTGCCAGATGAGATAAAACTGTCAGATGAGATTGTATGAGTAATCTCAGAGTTTTGTATGGTTGCTTTGTCATAGAAAGGTGAATCTGTAAAACTCCTAATAAAGGGCTTCTCTTACAGAAATGTTGTTCCGAGAAGCAAAGTGTAACTCGGTATTGAGTATTGATTGGGTATTGGTACCATGGACAAATAACTTTAACAGCTACACATCTCAGCTTTTCAGCACTTCATAGTCCTGTCATATGAGTTTGTGTGGCCTGTCACTTCTCAGATGGAGTGTCATTGACTGGTGAAGCTAAAATTTGAAAAGCTGTCATAAAAGGTGACATGCTATGAAAGTTTTATGTTTAAATTTAAAGAGCTCTTAAAGGAAAATTATTAAAAGCAGATACTGACAGCCATCTTTCTTGAGGTTTTTTTTTTTTAACCTGCATTTAGATATATGACTTAAAGGGGTCGCATTGACCATATGAACCTGTTATCTGAAGGTCCAGAGCTAAATCATTAGCTGCTGTGGAAGAGTATTCTAGGCATGATCTATAAGTCATTGTGCAGGGAGAAGGGGGAGGGGAGCAGCTACCATCATCTATTGTGAATGATGGATCTTCTTTTACCTATATATTGATGTCACTTTTTATTGTAATGATACCCATAATGATGATGATGAGACGCTGAAAAGTGATCCCTATAGAACAGGGAGTGTTAGCCTATAAAGGTTTGGAAGTCAAAACTCAAGATTTAAGGATTGTTTTTAATTACAATTTTCTTTTTTAAAACTCAAACTAAAAAAATACAACTCTTTAAAATAAGTTTAAAATAAGTTAAGCATAAACTTGTGACAGAAATGCTCATTATGTATTGTCAGCATTGTGCAGTAACCTGGTCTGAATTGGGTCTGTTTTGCTTTTGTGTGACACACCCGCTTGCTTCTCAGCTTCCTGGCAAGGCAGGAGTTAAGCTGAGAAGCTGTGGGACTTGATTACACAGCTGGGTGGTCTGTTTGATTGACTGGTTTCTCTGCCTGTCTGCAGCCTGAAGGATCACAGCGCTGGTCCAATGAGGATCCGGACTGGGCTCTTGCTCAGCATAAAACAAAGCTGAGGCAGAGTTCCAGCGCTGGCTATTTAGGTTAACTCCTGGTCCCAGCTTCCCCGTCTATTCCTGCGAACCCCTTTCCTAATCCCTCTGTTTTACTCGACTTGTTATCTGACCATCTGCCTGACTATTTGACGATCCCTTTGCCTGCTGATTTTGTACTGCATTACCTGTTTGGATTTGACCCGGCTTGTTTACCATTCTTTTATGTTTGTTCATCCGTCTCGTTCTGTGTGCACTTTATCAGCGTAGTGAACGTCTACGTGGTTGTCCACGGCCACCTAGGGCCGATCGAGGCAAGCAGGCAGGGACAGTGGGTGGGTTCAGACATAGGGCCCACTGTCTTGTTGTGTCTGTATCGCCCAAACCTGACATGTATTACTTAAACTATTCTGTTCAGCCATTCTTCTAATATGCAGGAGAATAGGATTCTTGACACACCCCTCCCCCTGCCCTCCAGCTGCTGATTGACAATTGACTGCCTATACATAGCATGCAGATGTGAACAAGGGAGGATCACTGGACCCAGGACAATTCCAGCAAACAGCCGGGCGCAGGAGTTATCGTGAGTCCAGTGATCCTCCTTGGTTCACATCTGCATCATTTTGTGAACCTCTATGCTAGGTGTATGCGGTATTTCTCCTTAAACACATTGAATAGAGTTGTGCCTATGCAATAGCACAACTCGACCAGGTGAGCTCTTTTCATCACATGTGGTAAGAACACTAGCCGTACTATATTACACCAGGAGGCACCCCTGTCCTCTCTCTCTTTCTATACAGAGCATGGAGAGAAAACTGCCAATCAGCAGCAGGTGGGCGGAGTTTTCTGCTTATTGTAAATAATGAGGACTACTGGGCTCATGCACATAATAGAGAGGCCTATTGTCCATGTTATTCAGAAGTATATCTCGGAATGCTTAACCTACATAAACCTACTGACAGAGTCTCTTTAAGTGCAACCCATTGATATTAGTCAAGTAGTTTAAAGAATTTTCCTCTTGGAGCTGTGAACTATATATATAGTAGTGTACCTACATGATCAGCCCAGCTTACTTATTGAATGATGTTCTGTTCCACATTTTGTTTCCTCACTCAGTCATTGCAGTGTGCAGTGATAAAAATAATGGAAGCCAGACAAAGCATGATGGAATCAGAGAGGCATAACAAAAAGGATCAGCCATGTGAAGCCAGTTGGAGATGGTTATTTATCTCCTCTAGACTGATCAGTCTCATTATTGAATGAAGGGTTTTGAAATAGTTTGTCCATAGTGGTAAGCACTGAGTAGTTTAAGATGAATTAATTATCATATTTAGGCTACAAACTGGTTCATAATCAAATGGTTTTTTGTTTGTTTGTTTTTAGATGCACTTACAACCTGACCCATAATTAAAAAAAAATCCCTTTAAAACATTTCATCTCAAAGAAACAGTAGGAAGTATATGGAAAACAAACTGTAAGCTAAATAAACATGTTTTTTCCCAATACTTTTGAAAGTCTGATGTCAATCAATAGCCCTGAACAAATAATCTCCTTACAGTGATGTGTCTGTAGAGAATTATACTGGAATCACGCTGGCTTATCTTTTCCCTTCTCTAGCATTACTGAATGCACATTGTGCTGCTCCTGCAACTCTGTCTGTAATCACCAATCCAAACTGAGAGAAGACAGTAATGTCATAGTGAAAACAGAGGAAAATCCCTCATTCAAACAAACTGGCCTTGCATGGCAAACATATCATCAAATGTCAAATGTTCTCATTTAAAGACTTTCAGGCAATGAGACCTCATTTGTTCAGCTTTTAACAAAGGTTGCGTAAGTAGACTCAAGTTGGCCATACACAATACATGAGCTTGAACTCATTGATTTTTACCAACTATCTAATGTGTAGATGGAAAATAACAGAGAAGGAGTGAGCCTAATTCTTTTGTTCTTTTGCATTGGGATTTGTTTTTTTAATTCTTTTTTTAATATGTATTTTTAACAATAAAGAAAAACACAAGGATTAAAAAAACTATAGTGCAAACCAAAAAAAAGGTTAAAAAATTCCAGTTGTGGTTGATGTGATCTTTTGCCGAAACAATTGAAATGAATGTCAGTATATAACAATAAACAACCTCAATTCACATAGTTTCATCAGAAACAGGGGTAACAGGACATGTAACACCTAGTGGGTCCAACATGGACCTAACTTGGTTCTAGTACAGTATAAACGTCTAAAACCAAGACAGAAACTGACAGGGGGGAGAGTGACAATTCATAATAGTTCCAAGGGGGCCAATTTTCTTTTAAACCTCTCCAATTTGTCCTTGGTCGATTTTTAATTCTTTGAACATTTTGGTCCACCTAAGAGACTTACACATGTGATGGCTTGAGCTCTTACATAGTGCACTGCAATACTTGTAGTGGCCTGCAATTTTGACAATGTCCCTGGCTGCCATGATGACTGATTGGCTCCTGTGTAGAGTTGCAGGGGGTGAGTTGGAAGCAGATTGGCAAAACAGATTCTAACCATCTAGATGCCCCAGTTACTATTAACCTAACCCCTGCTCCTGAGCCTAATCCACACTTCTTTTGTTCATGTACAGTATATTTGACTAAAATAAACTGGATCTGCCAATGATCTGCAGATAAGTATGTCATATCTATTACCAGTTCAAGTAAATTGTTTCTGATGAAGATAGAAATGATAGCCCCGAGATTCAGCTATATTAAAATTTTAATGCTAACTCTAATCTTCCTTGCAAAAATAAATATTTTCTCCTTATTTCATAAATTGGATTAAAACAATCACATTTATTTTTCAGATATATTTAAAATAGCAACAACTACCAAAACACGTATTTAACCCTTTATTTTATAAGGGCAGTCTCTGAACAATACAGAACTGCAATATGAATCACACACAGGTCTATAGAGCTGTGTTGTAAGGGCCCTAATTATCAGCTGAATAGGCCGATATCAACCTATGTACAGTAAATAGGGCTCGCAATCAGATGATGAACAATCAAATGCTGGAGCAGCACATGCTTACACAAGTGTATGCGAGCAAATTTTATCCTCATCACAAGTCAGGCAGTATAACTTGAAATACTCCTCAATGAACAATTTTTCAGAGATAATGAAAATTAAAAATAAAATAAAATTATAAAACAATATACTGTACTCTATCTTTTCTAACTATAACTTGGGAGGATATATCAGTGAGCACATTTAAATAAAATATGTAATTATTTTAATGAATTCACAAACCCTCTGGGCTTAGAGTAAAATCGAACCAGGTATGACATTTTTTTTTCTTTTATGAGTTTCATTGTTCTACGGCTCGTCCATAAAATCCAAATCCAAATGATCCCTTGACAGTTTTGAAATTAGTTTTGCTATTGTAAACAGTAAACACATAATTATATTCTCTAGAAAATATCACAACATAATTTCTCAGGAAACAGAGTTTATACATTTAAATAAACAAGTTGGAGAATTAAAAATTTTTTCTACCTGCATAAATCTGTTCCTGTAATATGCTGTGATAGTCTTGAATGCAGCAATGGGATTAGTCGGAGATCACACCACCGTTTTTCCCATCGGAGACCAGGTGATGCCGGCCACGAAGAACATGATAAAGTATCCTGCAAAGGAAATGTAAAACGCCAATGTTATTTAACTTATTTATACAGGCTTTTTCTGTCTTTGTAATAGAAGAACCACACTGCATTCATCTACATTGATACTAAAAGAGTCCACACACAAGAACCTGTTGAGACTTTCTTATGGATCCATGTTGTGGACCAAAAACATTTTTATCTACTGCACCATGTTTTAAGGGAGAACACCTCCTTAATTTGATCTGATGTGTGTACTTACCTCTCCCCGTGCCCGTGGTGAATGTCGGGTCTGGCCTCGGGACCCCCTGCCAGAAGGCATTTTTCCCCGAAATGTGATGATGTCATGACTTAAGGGAAAGGCCTGTCCTGCCTGATGGACTGGCTGCTTAGCCAACCAGTGACTGGAGCGGCGTCCCACCCCACACATTGACTGGCAGAGCAGGTTGAGATCCCATAGCCCAGAGGGGGTCCCTAGGCCAGTCCCACCACTCACCGCAGGCACAGGGCGAGGTAAGTTCACACTCCTGATCAAATCCCCCCAACTGCTTCCTTAAACATTGGTCGCAATGACAGTTCTAGTCTTCTACTTCCAACTACTGCATTTGCCTATTGAATTAAGCTGTGGTGGACACAGAATCTGAGGCTCACTGCTGCACTCTGGTGATGCACTCCAATCTGGTAATGCGGCAATCTACTTTGAATATGCTTCTCCATTTGGCAGAAGGAAAGAGGAGGATTTGCAATTTAACTTTTATCCTCTGACAAGCATGGAACTCGAATATGAAAGTTACAATCCTGCATCGTATGAAAACGTACACAAAATCAGGGAACTCCCTGACAAACCATTTTTCTTTTTTTCAAACTTAAAAGGGTATTCCAGCTTAAAACTAGTTTAAGTCCTGACCTCTGTACTCCTCAGTGATCTTCATATTGATCCCTGGCTCCTTTGGTTTGAATATAGCCACGGGTACAGCACATGACCTGCGGCTCAATTCATTCTTTATGGAACTGCCGGAAAGAGTCGCGTGCTGTACTTGGCTCTCTCCAGCTGCTCCATTCATTCTCTATGGAGCCGCCAGAGAGAAAAAAGTACAGCACTTGGCTCTTTCAGGGGACAAGTTAGTTTAAGTTTTAATACTAGAGATGAGCGAACCTCGAGCATGCTCGAGTCCATCCGAACCCGAACGTTTGGCATTTGATTAGCGGTGGCTGCTGAAGTTGGATAAAGCCCTAAGGCTATGTGGAAAACATGGATATAGTCATTGGCTGTATCCATGTTTTCCAGACAACCTTAGAGCCTTATCCAAGTTCAGCAGCCCCAGCTAATCAAATGCCGATTGTTCGGGTTTGGATCGACTCTAACCCGAACCCGGTTCACTCTTCTCTATTGAATATCCATTTAATTAGCTATTATCAATTAAAATTTTGCCTTATTCTTGCCCAACAAGCTGAAAGAATACCAGCACACTTTTTTAAAAGCCCAAACCCAAAGGAAATTTAAATCTTTTACTTGACTTTATTAACACTTTTTTTTATTATTTAATTTTGTTGCAGAACTGTTTCCCTATGGTAGTTGCACATTCTCTCCCATATTGATGAACATATGCTGTACTCCTGCATCAACAAAAGACACATTCTGCATTCTGTACATTCTGCCTCTCACAGAGCATCGTACCTACATAAGGAGGCAGTTGTGACGTCACTCCTCCCCGCCGGGACTGCTCTGCGCAGCCGCTATCTGCAGGGATTACTGACTCCTGACACTTTCCAGCAGCTGCAGACTTTCAAAAGCAGCAAGGGGCACAGGTCAAAGGGATTCTGCCTACAAGTTACATCTCAGCAGCAACAGCAGTGGAGGTCTTCAGGCTGTGCTGCTGTCTGTCTGTCTGGACATACCGTATCTGATTTTAGTAGTAGTTTTATTTCTATGTGGATGGTGTGATTCCTGATACTGTACATGTCACTTTAGCAGTTTTCCATAGAGTTATGGACTCAACAATGGTCCTCCTAGAACCAAATAATATTGTATGTTGAGGCAGGGCCGGCTCCAGAATTTTGCGGGCCCCTCATCCATCCACTAGGCACCCATCATCCACACACTATGCACAATCACTTGAGACATCACTAACATACACAAACACACATTATTGACACTGACTGACTGACATGCAGCACTTGCAGCTCAGTCTTCTCTCTCTTCCTGTTAGGTTGAGGACCTTCCGGTTATGTGATCAGGTCCTTCACCCTTTTCTCTTTCTGTGCAGGTCCTGCTCCCTCTTTTGTGTCTTCTGATGTTCAGCCCCTCCCTCTGCACTACAGTGAGGGGGCTGCACACTAGAACACCGTCCCATCTCCCTCTCTGGGCCCCTAGAGGCGCTGTGTTGAAGGATCAATGTACAGTTTTTTTTCTGCAAGGCAGGTTAGCACAAGCTTAGTCCCATGATTAACCCATACCTGCCATAGTTACAATGCAAATGGAGAAACATTTATCATACATATTATACATTTAATTACAATTACAGTTTCCTTGTCTCTACTTATTTCCAGATTACACATTTAAAGGGGTTATCCAGTGCTACAAAAACAAGGCCACTTTTCTCCCTGAGGTTTGGAACTCAGTTCCATTGAAGTAAATGGAGCTTAAATGCAAACCACACCTGAAATGGAGACAAGAGAGGGGGGAAAGTGGCCATGTTTTTGTAGCCCTGGATAAACCCTTTCACAACCCAACCACGTGGCTGCAGGTTATCATGGGGTGGGTGATGGGAGTATCACGGCACAGGAAGCAGGATGATAAATGTTTAAGCTGTTGTTGACTTCTTCCAGATCAGTAATGCTAACCTATGTAAAGGAGCTACATATACTGTATACTGTACACATCACATATACATTCATACCAGTCTGATATACAATGAATTTATATATCTCATGTCAGACATACTCACAGACTTATCCTGATGATGATTTATAACTTTTTGCCCATCAAAATCAAATAGAAAAAGGCTGAATACTATAAAGGAAACTGGCACATCAAATTGTAATAAGAATAAAAGTACTTTATTGTGACAGGTACAGTACAAAAGACAGCTATCAGGGAAAGGTCCCATCTAAAAACGCTTAAAGGAGACCTGTCACCTCCCGACCCCCAGTTAGATCCCCTTATGCGTACCTCATACCAAGTCCCGCTGCCGGAGCCGGTCCCGGGACAGAGATATCCCGGTCACGGGGTCCATAGAGAAAGAGTGGAGCTGTGCGCGCGCTGCAGAGATGAGTCCGGCTCCATTCGTTCTCTAAGGATGCCGGACCGGGGGAAGGGGGGGTACAGGTCCTCTTTAAAGGAGAAGTCAGGCGAAAATTTGTTATTAAAATATTGCCTTGATTTAGTAGTAGGTGCAGGGAAAAAAAACACTTTATATGCATTTCCCGTAATAAGTGTATGTTGTATAAGTAATAAGTGTATATTGGGGATTTGTATAACTTTAAGGACACATTAAGTAAGATGTTGTCCAAGGCAGCAAAGCCAAATAGTGTATGTACACTATAACAAACTATCCCTAAATAAGTATAAAATCCAGGTTACAAAGCCAAATAAAATTATCAGACTAAGTGCACATACAAGTAAACAAAAACTGAAAAAAAGAGCCCCACATATTCCCGTCCGGGCACCCAGACTTCCTCAGGAACCCCTGAGAAACTCCCCACTCCTCCATCACACTCCACACCCCTCACTCCACACCCCTTACTCAATACTTGGCCCTGCTCTATATTATTTTATATTTATACCTTCACATTACCTTACCCTGTTGTATGCTTGATGAAGACCCTTGTGTTTGAAATGTCACTGTTTTTTTTTTTGTACTCAGATATGCAATAAAGGCATGATTTCTACATAACCTTGGATGCTGTTGGACTTTTTCCAATTTCATGTCTGGACAATATGTTTAAAGTTTATACAAATGACAGTAGCGTTTTGAAATTCATATATTTTTTCCAATCAAATGGTATTCTTATAATAGTACAGCGGTACCTCGGTTCTCAAACTTAATTGGTTCAGGAAGGCAGTTTGAGAACCAAGCAGTGTTTCCCATAGAAAATTAAGTAAATGTGTTGGTGGGGCTTTTTGGGTCTGGTCCTGTGACATTGGGGTTGCAGGGCCGTTCTATGGCCTCCCTTCCCTGCACGTGCACGCTTTGTGGGGTTGGCGGTCGCTGACCGACACGGTGTGGAGTTAGCATAGGGACCCGTGTGGACCAGAGGACCTGCGCGGTGGTACACAGGGCAATATGGCTTGATCAATTCATATACAGACACTCTGGTGTTGATTTTTAATATAGGCCTAGCGGCATTAGTATCAGCCATAGATGGGATGTGCAGCGGTTCCATTCTCTCCAGTTCGTGTTTTACAGTTCTCCCTCTCTGAACAGCTAGCACTCCTTTATAAGACCCACATGACCAAAATTAGCAGGATATGCCTGTGCTCACATGTCTGGACCCTATGTCTTCCCCATTCTGTGAGAGCAGCAATGGTAAGTGTAATACCATATCCATACTTGTGTCGTTTGGGGGCAGCCTTCCCCGCCGGTGGTGCTGGCTGGGTTTTGGTGGGGCTTTTTGGGTCTGGTCCTGTGACATTGGGGTTGCAGGGCCGTTCCATGGCCTCCCTTCCCTGCACGTGCACGCTTTGCGGGGTTGGCGGTCGCTGACCGACACGGTGTGGAGTTAGCGTAGGGACCCGTGTGGACCAGAGGACCTGCGCGGTGGTACACGGGGCAATATGGCTTGATCGATTCATATACAGACACTCTGGTGTTGATTTTTAATATAGGCCTAGCGGCATTAGTATCAGCCATAGATGGGATGTGCAGCGGTTCCATTCTCTCCAGTTCGTATTTTATATTTATACCTTCACATTACCTTACCCTGTTGTATGCTTGATGAAGACCCTTGTGTTTGAAATGTCACTGTTTTGTTTTTTTTAGTACTCAGATATGCAATAAAGGCATGATTTCTACATAACCTTGGATGCTGTTGGACTTTTTCCAATTTCATGTCTGGACAATATGTTTAAAGTTTATACAAATGACAGTAGCGTTTTGAAATTCATATATTTTTTCCAATCAAATGGTATTCTTATAATAGTACAGTGGTACCTCGGTTCTCAAACTTAATTGGTTCAGGAAGGCAGTTTGAGAACCAAGCAGTGTTTCCCATAGAAAATTATGTAAATGTGTTTAATTGGTTTCAGCACCAACCAATAATTAGCTACAATACTCATTTATTACATTGAAAAGTCCCCAGTTTAATCATTGCAGGACAGTACAGAGCAGCACTATACTGTACAGGACATTACAGAACAGCACTATACTGTACGGGACATTACAGAACAGCACTATATACTGTACAGGACATTACAGAGCAGCACTATATACTGTACAGGACATTACAGAACAGCACTATATACTGTACAGTACATTATACACAAGAAACATTCAACAAAACCAGTAGTCACCAATGGTACAACCAACAATCCACACTCCCCAAAACATTCGGATACTGAGCAAAGTTTAAATTCTGAACGTTACTTCCAGGTAAATTTTTGTTTGAATACCGCAGTATTACTGTACTTTAAGACTGGGGGCCCGAAAAGTGTTTGAGAACCAAAGCAAACTTTCCTATACTGTTTGAGTTCCAAGCAGTTTGAGAACCGAGGTACCACTGTATGTATAAACTTCATTCTGTGTATTTCCTAAATTAAAGTGGTTATTCCATTAAAAATATTATAACTACATAGAACATATTAAAATCACTCATTTTGTCATATTAGGCAAGGACAGCGGAGCAGGTGCCAGCGTCACGGCTACACCTGTCCTTTGTCATCCTGGTCTCATATACTGACACTTACCTTCCACCAAGAAGAGTGGATAGGTAACTATACATTTATTATTTACTATATATAAAGCAAGGGCTGCACGGACATCACTAATGATGTCTGTGCAGCCCTTACAGCATAAAAATCGAGTCGTATAATAAATTATAAATACTGGGTGTCAACATAGAATTATTAGATAATTTGTTTCATACTCTTTTCTACCTGATTGATAGGTGGGTGCTTCTGTAATGAGATCTAGTAAAACATGCAAGAACCGAAGATGCTCTTCATTTGACAATTGGATGGCCATCTAAGTTGACTTATGAGTCTTATAATATGTTGCCCGTTGAAACCATTCTATTCAGTGATGGTAGCAGGAGTTCATATTAACAAATTTATATTTTGAAAGTCAATGGAGAAAATAATTAACACCTGTTTGGACTATACTGCCCAGTTTTCTTTGTTGTTTTAATTTTTGCATTCTAAAAGCTAATACACTGTGGATTTTTTTTTAATCAACATTGCCATTTGCCATGAGCCTGCTCCATTCATCCTGGTATGTACTTGTATGGTGTACAGTATGTTGAGAAGGGGTTATCAATTTCTGTGCCAATGAAACAGATATTTAAACATTTATAGACATGGACTTCCAGGAATTGTGTTATTGATCTCTTTACAGCCCTAGACTACCAGGAATGCAAACGTTAACTCTTTCTATGCTTTAGATGACTATCGTTAGATTAACTCATTAGCTGCCTTACACAACCAGGGAAGGTGTAACTAATCTCATGTTTAGTATAGATCTTAAAGACCACCAGGGTCGCTGCCACATATCACTAGACTTTCTGATATGACCATATTATCTGCCTTATATGTCAGGGATGTTACTTTACACCCAATAACTGCCCACTCTAATTGCCCCACTCACTGGTCACAAAGACTTAGTGATAACGTTGGCCATTATTGGAGTAATCCAAGAGTTAAAAACAGCAATACTCACTCTCCTAACTCCAATGTCCCTTATCAGGTCAAGAGTCTACCACATTGGGTCTTGATACTGCCCAACAACATCAGAAGACAGTGAGGGGCACCTGGACTCAATGAGCAGGCCAAGATTTAATTGAAAAGAATATTCTGTTCTGGGGTCCAGCAGAGAAAAGTGCTCACTATACACATGCCATGACATGTGTGTGTGTGTGTGTGTGTGTGTGTGTGTGTGGGGGGGGGGCATGATTTTACCCTATACACATAATTGACATGATTTTTACTAACAAAATAAAACTTTGTTTCATAAAAATATGTAGGTTCCTTAAGGGGAACCTGTCACCCCCCGTGCCGGGGTGACAGGCTCCCGACCCCCGTTAGAGCCCCATATACTTACCTAATCCCGCCGGGTCCCGCTTCTGGAGGTGGTCGGGTGACGGAGATCTCAGCCGCTGCAGCCCTGCGCGCGCGCTGAGAGATGAGTCCAACACCCATAGAGAATGACGGAGCGCTGGACTCTCCTGTCATTCTCTATGGGTGTTGGACTCATCTCTCAGCGCGCGCGCCGGGCTGCAGCGGCTGAGATCTCCGTCACCCGACCACCTCCAGAAGCGGGACCCGGCGGGATTAGGTAAGTATATGGGGCTCTAACGGGGGGTCGGGAGCCTGTCACCCCGGCACGGGGGGTGACAGGTTCCCTTTAAGAAAACTCATGAAGATGTCTTAAAAAGGCTTAGTACACATTTTAGTAGTTGAACTCATTGTGATTAAGTTCTACTAAAATATTCATGTTCTTTTGGCAGAGCTTTTTTTACCTCTTATAGTTAGTTAAGATATAATAAAAGAAAAATTCCCAAAGCTTAAAAACGCCTTAATCTTTAAACTGAGTTTTAGTTTAAGAACAGCTGGTATTTTACAACTTGTCTAACTTTAGGAATAATCATAATTCCTATAGGGGCACATACAGTATTTCCTGAAACATTTTACAAATCTGAAATGTCTTTATGTATAGATTTAAATTATTTAATGCTTAAATTCTCATTCAGATATAAAAATGCATCCATAAAGATAAAGATTATTGCAAAACAAGTGTTGTCTATCCTATCATATAACAGGCAATCCTTTCCTATCTATAATAGCTGCTTTTATTTAAAGAAACTTCAGCCTCCTGTAGATTTGCACATTATGCAAATTACTGTATAACTAAAGCTCTGTACTGAGAAGTGTTGAGGTCATGTAGGCTGTAAAGGATGGCACAGTGGACGGAAGCTAAGGAGACTTAAGGCCCTATTCCACGGGCCAACTGACAGGAGCAAATGAGCACTATCAGCGCTCGTTTGCTCCTCGTTTCCCCCTCACTGCTGCCGCTATTCTGCTTGGCACCAGCGAGCAGGTGAATAGGGGAGGGGCCGCGTGGAGCTGCGGGGGGCTGCCCGGGGGATCGCGGATCGCCGACGCTCCTATTCCATGGAGCGATGGCAGCAGACCGTTGCTGTATCAGTCGTTTGTCTTTCAACATGTTTGAAAGACAAATGACGCAATGATCAGCTGACATGAACGATGTCGGCTGATCGTAGCTTTCAATTCCACAGGAATTCCATAGGACGATAATCGTTCCATGGAATAGGGCCTTTAGGTTTTGGGGTGGGCAGCCATGATGCTTTTTGACAGCAGATACATGTGATTACCAAGTTGTCAAGTTGTCAGTGCCAAGACACTGAGGCAAATTGATACTAGTAGGAGAGGAACTATTTAAGGTGTTTGTTTTGTTATCACTGCAAATAAGCCTGCATACAGTAAATGAGCTTGAAAGGGGAAGTCCGGGCAAAACAATTTTAAGATATGTTATTGCCCAACAAAAGTTATGAAAATTACTAATAGACACTTTTTATTGGGAAAGCATTTATAGTATATTTTCCCTGCACTTACTACAGCATGGCATGTTCAGGTCTCTGTAAAGTTGGTGATGTCACGTTACATAAACTGCAGATTCCTGCTGCTTCAGTCTGTCACACCGCTGCAGCAGGAGTCAGCAGTTTATGTGACATGACATCACCAACTTTACAGAGACCTGATCACGTCATGCTGTAGTAAGTGCAGGAAAATGCCTCATAGGCAGTGTCTATTAGTAATTTTCATAACTTTTGTTGGACAATAACATATCTTAAAATTATTTTGCCCAGACTTCCCCTTTAAGTCTGTTTAAATCCAAATAGGGCATGTGAGGCCTTTAGTGGCTTACCTGAACTGACAGATGACTAGAGACTGAGGCTGAGCATCATGAGGGTAGAGAGTGAATTAACATATAAATCAAGTCTGCTTTGGAGTTTGGACTGTGATTTTCCTGTACAACTTGCAGACTTTTGTTTATAATTTCACTGAGGTAGTAAAGGCTGGTAAATCTATTAGTCTTGGTGTGTGTGTGTGTGTGTGCCCGGGGGGGGGGGGGGGGGGGGGGCTGCTAGAAGAAAGAGTATGTTGGATTAAATGAGCTTTAAGGCTAAAGTGCCTATATCTAGGTTTAGGGAAAGCTAATTTTGTTCAATAATTTTTATTGGAAAAGTTTTTTCCAAGAATAGAAAATAGTAACAAGATAAAGGGCCCTACACACAGTACACAGAGTACAGAGTAATAAGTTGTAAGTCCACTTTGAGGAGTCCAGAAAGTCCAATGCCCAAAGGGCCACCTAGGAGTACGGCTAATCCTCATGAGCAGTCTATTGAATGTGTCCTGTGGGAGGAAAGACAGAACCCGGGCAAGAAAGCCAGGCAAGGCATGCAAATCAACACATCAGATCAGACAAGTTAGATATCTACTCCGGTGCATGGGTGTGTAAGTGGTGTTGCCTCAACAGGTCAAGGAAAGTAAGTAGGGGAGGGCTCAGCGTAGCAGCAGCAGAAGGGCTTTTCCTAAGGGGTCGGGGGGGGGGGGGGGTCTGGCACAGAGAGTAGAGAGACCTGGCTAGTTCAGAAAGTTTGGGGAAAAGAGAACCAGTAGGAGTGGTTGATGTATTATAGGCCACTGGAGACTTGGCTTGAGTTGGGTAACAGCTATTATAGTTCTGTTGTTCTGTAAAAATAGAAACCAGCTATTATTATTATTATTATTATTATTATTATTATTATTATATAAAGTAAAGGCTCCTGAACCTAAGTAGAGCAAGGTAGATAGATGGTGACATGAAACCTATGCTCCCTAAATCACTCTATGAAGTATATTATGTGATACAGCTGTAGCCTGTCTCTTTTCTTCCTGTTCTCTCTCAAAAAACAGCAGTACCAGATTCTGATCCATAGGCCAGACTAGAGAAGCTGCACACAATAGAGGTAGAAAGTGTGATCAGTGAGTATTATAACCCTGCAGCTCATCACTGCATAGACTCACCTACTATCACTGCTCACCTGGCCTCTTATAGAAGGCAGAATTTCCATCTTCGGAAGTACCCTGTACATAAGAGACATTCAGAAGTACAATGAGTCTAGAGCTGGGTGGGGAGGGGTCTTAGAGCTTTCAGGAGGGATCTAAAAAGTGATTATCTAATCTAGTTATTCACCTGAAGTCAGTAAGAAAGTCTCAGATCCTGTCTACATATTATGGTGCGTTTACACGAAACGATAATTGGCCCGATCGTACGATTAACGATGTCAGAGTAACGATTTTTTTCATAACGATCAACGTTTATACGGTACGATATCGTACGGAAAATTCGTTTTGCGATCGTTTTGCGATCCTTAAGCCTATCTCACACATTGGTTAAATCGGCGAACGACTGTTCACACGGAACGATCTGCAAATTTTTTGCGAACGACAAACGACGATTTCCTAACATGTTGAAAGGTCAAAATGAACGATTTCTCATTCGTCGTTTGATCGTTCGCTGCGTTTACACGTACGATTATCGTTTGAATTCAATCGTTATCGTGCAAATTCGCACGATAATCGTTAAATGTAAACGCACCTTTACAGCAAGTAATTTACTGGTTGTCAGACTGCTAGTTACAATTACCCAGCTGCAACAGGTGTAAGTGGAATTTTATTCCAACATGTCCTTTATACTTAATTCTTGGTATACATGTCCTAAAACAGTAACAAGAACATGTTGTGTCCTTGTTCCAGTGACTACAGTTTTGTCATGGAATGATTGAAAGAAGCTAACATCAAATATACTGTGCTTCAATGACTTTCATGGTTATGTTACAGGGTATACAAGGTGAACACTCACCCAATCTCTGTAAATACCTATCAATGGCCTTCATTTTGCTTCAACGCTTATAGTTGTTAGCAGCAAAAAAAAATAAATGTAATTTCTGCCTAAAACACCCACACAACAAAAAGTGTGTTTCCATACAAGTTGGTACAACATAAATGCATCATACTGATGTAACCTTTTAGACATGTTCTAAGAGCTCAGTCTGGGCTAAAGCATCATTTAAAATTTCTCAAACCATGACTCCTTATATGATAGGAAGGTGACTTTGCCAGCCCTTTAATCAGGGGCAGATTAACTTTACCATAGGCCCGGGGCTGTTTACCAAGGCTGGGCCCCCCTACCCCACTGTAACTATATCTTTAGTACTGCCCCTCCATTGTGCAGACTGTACTGGACCTGTGGTGACATCATTGCCACATGATAAGGTCCTTCAGTATGTTCTTTAATGTTACTGAATTGTCTCCCAGCTACAGTTTTGCCCTGATTTGTGCAAAATAGTGGTTAAAAAAGCAGCAATTTTTAGCAAATCATGGCAGAACTGTAGCCAGGAGACAGTACACCACAGAAAGTATAAGTCTGTTTGGGTGGCCATGGGGCCCCCAGGAGCTCAGGGCCCGGGGCTACTGCCCGAAACGGACCTATTATAATCTGCTACTGCCTTGAATGGGTATTCCCCTAAGAATTAACTTTTTATTATGTTGTTGTCCAGATGCAGAAGATAGCAAAAGAGCCTATTCTTACCTTTCTCCTCCAATGTCCTCTTTATCGTCTTTAGTTCCCGGCTATACAATCCTACTTCCACTTCTGAGAAGGATTCATCTGCCAGTGACAGCCCACTCAGCCAATCAGGGGCTGAAATGCTGTCTCAGCTTAGTCAGTGATTGGCTGAGCAGGCTGTCATTGCCAGATAAGTCCATCTAAGAAGGGGAGACGGGGTTGTTTAGTTGGGGGCCGAAAATGATGTAGGAGGACAGAGAGGGAGTTCTAAGTGGTAAGAATAGGTTATTTGTTATGTTCTGTGTCTGAGCAGCAACAAATTTTAAGTTAATTTTGAGTGGAATACCTCTTTAATTTACTCCTATAAAAAGGTGCATTAAATTTCAATTTTCAATCACAGCAGAATTCTCTCAAAAAGCTAGTGACTGGCAAAATAAACTTTTAACGACTTATTTATCTTTGGATCGGCTAAGTATATGTCATCTACTGGTAAATTAGAGAATGCCTGTCATCAAAAACTACTTTTGACATGTCATTAGACATGTCCAAGTTATTGATCAGAGCGGGTCAGGATAAAGAAATTCCTGGGAGCACGCCGAGTAAAGCAGTGACTGAGAATTTTTCCTACCCTGTGCAGAACAAGTGAGAGGGACCACATTCTACATAACAGTATTACCTAAATTTAACTCCCCATCTCCCATCATCTAAACCTGAGTTCTGGGGACTGGGGACTGGGGACTGCCAAAATCTGTTGCTTTCTATGCACCTTGAGTCAAGTAATGAGAGCCTGAGTTTGATCATCTTAACAGCATAATATTAAAGCACTCAAAGTCCATCCCACCTGACACCACATAAAGATGTGATGGGGGAATCTAGCCAACATCATCTGTGCAGCTCCCTTAGCCTTGATCCAACCCATGATGCTTGAGGGCATCCTATGAGGTCCTGTAGTGTCACACTACGTGTTTTGTTTTCTTCTTTAACACCTTGGTAAAACTGTATCACTCTAGTGTCACAGCACAAGACAAGTTGGCCGCTGTTCCTTACTCCAACCACTAAATGTCACTCAGCAGACAGCACAGCTAAAGATAACGCTAGGTTTTAGCTACACACACCCTGTGGTCTCTTTAGGCTACAGTTCCTGAAGTTATTCATTCTTGTTCCAGAGATAAGCGCAGACCTTTCCACTAGGCTAGCTACCTAACCACAGGGCCGTATTTACCACTAGGCACCGGCCCACGGGTGCCTGGTCCGCGACCGGGGGGGGGGGGGGGGTTTGGTTTGTGCCGCTTCGGTCCGGTGAGCTTCCGGCACACGCTGCCTCTTATCACTGGCCGGAAGCTCACAGCTGCAGCCCTGCGGTCCTTCTCTCCTGCTCGGCAGCGGCGCACGTGACGTCATCGCGCCGAGCAGGAGAGAAGTTCCTGGACTGCGGGGCTGCAGCTGTGAGCTTCCGGCCAGTGATAGAGGCAGCGTGTGCCGGAAGCTCACCGGACCAAAGCTGCATGGGAAGGGGGGACCTGCCAAGCCTGCCTCACCTGCCTCTGCTCCCCCGGCCGCTCCCTCTTCCCCCAGCCTCTCCTCCTGTACCCCCCCTCCAGCCTCTCCTCCTGTACCCCCCCTCCTGTACCCCCCTCCAGCCTCTCCTCTTGTACCCCCCTGCCTCTCCTCCTGTACCCCCCCTCCAGCCTCTCCTCCTGTACCCCCTCTAGCCTCTCCTCCTGCACCCCACAGCCTCTCCTCCTGCACCCCACAGCCTCTCCCCCAGCCTCTCCTCCTGCACCCCCAGCCTCTCCTCCTGCAACCCCCAGCCTCTCCTCCTGCACCCCACACCCTCTCCCCCAGCCTCTCCTCCTGCACCCCCAGCCTCTCCCCCAGCCTCTCCTCCTGCACCCCACAGCCTCTCCCCTGGCCTCTCCTCCTGCACCCTACAGCCTCTCCTCCTGCAACCCCCAGCCTCTCCTCCTGCACCCCACACCCTCTCCCCCAGCCTCTCCTCCTGCACCCCCCAGCCTCTCCTCCTGCACCCCCAGCCTCTCCTCCTGCACCCCACAGCCTCTCAACCTGCACCCCACAGCCTCTCCTCCTGCACCCCACAGCCTCTCTTCCTGCACCCCACAGCCTCTCTTCCTGCACCCCACAGCCTCTCCCCCAGCCTCTCCTCCTGCACCCCCCAGCCTCTCCTCCTGCAACCCCCAGCCTCTCCTCGTGCACCCCACACCCTCTCCCCCAGCCTCTCCTCCTGCACCCCCCAGCCTCTCCCCCAGCCTCTCCTCCTGCACCCCCCAGCCTCTCCTCCTGCACCCCCAGCCTCTCCTCCTGCACCCCAAGCCTCTCCTCCTGCACCCCCCAGCCTCTCCTCCTGCACCCCCAGCCTCTCCTCCTGCACCCCACAGCCTCTCCCCCAGACTCTCCTCCTGCACCCCCCAGCCTCTCCTCCTGCAACCCCCAGCCTCTCCTCCTGCAACCCCCAGCCTCTCCTCCTGCACCCCCAGCCTCTCCTCCTGCACCCCAAGCCTCTCCACCAGCACCCCCAGCTGCTCTCCCTGCCCCCCAGCTGCTCCTCCTGCCCCCCATCTTCTCCCCCTGCCCCATCTGCTCCTCCGCCTGTCCCCCATCTTCTCCCCCTGCCACCCCAGCTGTCCAATCTTCTCCCTGCCACCCTAGCTGCCCCCTATCTGCTCCCCCTGCCTGCCACCCCAGCTGCTCCTCCTGCCCCCCATCTACTCCCCCTGCCACCCCAGCTGCTGCCCCTGAGCTGATCCCTTTGCCCCACATTGCTCCCTCTGCCCTCCCCAGCTGCTCCCCCTGCCCCTCTCACCCCAGCTGCTCCCCCTGCCCCCATCTACTACCCCTGCCCCTCACCCCAGCTGCTCCCCCTGCCCCCCATCTGCTCCTCCTCCTGTCCCCATTCACTCCCCCTGCCCCCAGCTGCTCCCTCTGCCTCCCCAGATTCTCCCCCTGCCACCCCTAGCTGCTCCCCCTCCCCATCACCCCAGCTGCTCTCCTTCCCCCTGTCACCCCAGCTTCTCCCCTTCACCCCAGTGGCTTCCCCTGCCACCCCCAGCTGCCTCCCTTCCCCAGTCACCCCTAGCTGCCTGCTTGCAGACTAGTTGTAGTCGGAGAAGTCTTCTTGATTGCTGCGCCAGATGGAGAAGAAAGCAAAAAGAGAGCGACGGCAATCGGAGAAGACGTCACCTGTGAGTCATTAGTAACTGCACTGTAATCACTTCTATAGTGTGCAGAGCCTGTGTACCATTGGGGTCTAAATGGGTCAGTGTATTGTTTGCGGTAGTGTACTGACACAGCCCCGCGGTCACTACAGTACACTAGCGCAAACTTTTAAACTAGGACCCAACTACAACAACCGCAGGCACTACAACTCCCAGCATATGCTGAGGGCTGCAGACTGTCAGTAAATGCTGGGAGTTGTAGTGCCTGCAGCTGTTGCAGTTGGGTCCTAGGTGCATTATACACTGGATGCTTTGTAGCATATAAGAATACATAGATCTGTGGGGGCTCAGTGCAGGGACGTGACCCCAGAACATCACTAATAGGGGATAGTGGTAGATGTTTTTGTTCTATTCCCTATTAGTGATGTTCTGGGGTCACTTCCCTGCACTGAGCCCCCACAGATCTTTGTATTCTTATATGCCACAAAGCATCCAGTTTATAGGACCCAACTACAACAGCTGCAGGCACTACAACTCCCAGCATGTACTGACAGTCTGCAGCCCTCAGAGTATGCTGGGAGTTGTAGTACAGTGTAGACAGATGTATTGCTGGACCTTCAGGGCTGATGGTTGTCACCCACACATTGCAGCCACCAGGAGTCTCTGCACACAGTGATTTATTACAGGGTTGTCCTCTCAGAGACTACAACTCCCAGCATACCCACGGGTGCCTGGTCCGCGACCGGGGGGGGGGGGGTTTGGTTTGTGCCGCTTCGGTCCGGTGAGCTTCCGGCACACGCTGCCTCTTATCACTGGCCGGAAGCTCACAGCTGCAGCCCTGCGGTCCTTCTCTCCTGCTCGGCAGCGGCGCACGTGACGTCATCGCGCCGAGCAGGAGAGAAGTTCCTGGACTGCGGGGCTGCAGCTGTGAGCTTCCGGCCAGTGATAGAGGCAGCGTGTGCCGGAAGCTCACCGGACCAAAGCTGCATGGGAAGGGGGGACCTGCCAAGCCTGCCTCACCTGCCTCTGCTCCCCCGGCCGCTCCCTCTTCCCCCAGCTTCTCCTCCTGTACCCCCCCTCCAGCCTCTCCTCCTGTACCCCCCCTCCTGTACCCCCCTCCAGCCTCTCCTCTTGTACCCCCCTGCCTCTCCTCCTGTACCCCCCCTCCAGCCTCTCCTCCTGTACCCCCTCTAGCCTCTCCTCCTGCACCCCACAGCCTCTCCTCCTGCACCCCACAGCCTCTCCCCCAGCCTCTCCTCCTGCACCCCCAGCCTCTCCTCCTGCAACCCCCAGCCTCTCCTCCTGCACCCCACACCCTCTCCCCCAGCCTCTCCTCCTGCACCCCCAGCCTCTCCCCCAGCCTCTCCTCCTGCACCCCACAGCCTCTCCCCTGGCCTCTCCTCCTGCACCCTACAGCCTCTCCTCCTGCAACCCCCAGCCTCTCCTCCTGCACCCCACACCCTCTCCCCCAGCCTCTCCTCCTGCACCCCCCAGCCTCTCCTCCTGCACCCCCCAGCCTCTCCTCCTGCACCCCACAGCCTCTCAACCTGCACCCCACAGCCTCTCCTCCTGCACCCCACAGCCTCTCTTCCTGCACCCCACAGCCTCTCCAACAGCCTCTCCTCCTGCACCCCCCAGCCTCTCCTCCTGCACCCCCCAGCCTCTCCTCCTGCAACCCCCAGCCTCTCCTCGTGCACCCCACACCCTCTCCCCCAGCCTCTCCTCCTGCACCCCCCAGCCTCTCCCCCAGCCTCTCCTCCTGCACCCCCCAGCCTCTCCTCCTGCACCCCCAGCCTCTCCTCCTGCACCCCAAGCCTCTCCTCCTGCACCCCCCAGCCTCTCCTCCTGCACCCCCAGCCTCTCCTCCTGCACCCCACAGCCTCTCCCCCAGACTCTCCTCCTGCACCCCCCAGCCTCTCCTCCTGCAACCCCCAGCCTCTCCTCCTGCAACCCCCAGCCTCTCCTCCTGCACCCCCAGCCTCTCCTCCTGCACCCCAAGCCTCTCCTCCTGCACCCCCCAGCCTCTCCTCCTGCACCCCCAGCCTCTCCTCCTGCACCCCACAGCCTCTCCCCCAGACTCTCCTCCTGCACCCCCCAGCCTCTCCTCCTGCAACCCCCAGCCTCTCCTCCTGCACCCCACACCCTCTCCCCCAGCCTCTCCTCCTGCACACCACAGCCTCTCCCCCAGACTCTCCTCCTGCACCCCCCAGCCTCTCCTCCTGCAACCCCCAGCCTCTCCTCCTGCACCCCACACCCTCTCCCCCAGCCTCTCCTCCTGCACCCCCCAGCCTCTCCTCCTGCCCCCCCCAGCCTCTCCACCAGCACCCCCAGCTGCTCTCCCTGCCCCCCAGCTGCTCCTCCTGCCCCCCATCTTCTCCCCCTGCCCCATCTGCTCCTCCGCCTGTCCCCCATCTTCTCCCCCTGCCACCCCAGCTGTCCAATCTTCTCCCTGCCACCCTAGCTGCCCCCTATCTGCTCCCCCTGCCTGCCACCCCAGCTGCTCCTCCTGCCCCCCATCTACTCCCCCTGCCACCCCAGCTGCTGCCCCTGAGCTGATCCCTTTGCCCCACATTGCTCCCTCTGCCCTCCCCAGCTGCTCCCCCTGCCCCTCTCACCCCAGCTGCTCCCCCTGCCCCCATCTACTACCCCTGCCCCTCACCCCAGCTGCTCCCCCTGCCCCCCATCTGCTCCTCCTCCTGTCCCCATTCACTCCCCCTGCCCCCAGCTGCTCCCTCTGCCTCCCCAGATTCTCCCCCTGCCACCCCTAGCTGCTCCCCCTCCCCGTCACCCCAGCTGCTCTCCTTCCCCCTGTCACCCCAGCTTCTCCCCTTCACCCCAGTGGCTTCCCCTGCCACCCCCAGCTGCCTCCCTTCCCCAGTCACCCCTAGCTGCCTGCTTGCAGACTAGTTGTAGTCGGAGAAGTCTTCTTGATTGCTGCGCCAGATGGAGAAGAAAGCAAAAAGAGAGCGACGGCAATCGGAGAAGACGTCACCTGTGAGTCATTAGTAACTGCACTGTAATCACTTCTATAGTGTGCAGAGCCTGTGTACCATTGGGGTCTAAATGGGTCAGTGTATTGTTTGCGGTAGTGTACTGACACAGCCCCGCGGTCACTACAGTACACTAGCGCAAACTTTTAAACTAGGACCCAACTACAACAACCGCAGGCACTACAACTCCCAGCATATGCTGAGGGCTGCAGACTGTCAGTAAATGCTGGGAGTTGTAGTGCCTGCAGCTGTTGCAGTTGGGTCCTAGGTGCATTATACACTGGATGCTTTGTAGCATATAAGAATACATAGATCTGTGGGGGCTCAGTGCAGGGACGTGACCCCAGAACATCACTAATAGGGGATAGTGGTAGATGTTTTTGTTCTATTCCCTATTAGTGATGTTCTGGGGTCACTTCCCTGCACTGAGCCCCCACAGATCTTTGTATTCTTATATGCCACAAAGCATCCAGTTTATAGGACCCAACTACAACAGCTGCAGGCACTACAACTCCCAGCATGTACTGACAGTCTGCAGCCCTCAGAGTATGCTGGGAGTTGTAGTACAGTGTAGACAGATGTATTGCTGGACCTTCAGGGCTGATGGTTGTCACCCACACATTGCAGCCACCAGGAGTCTCTGCACACAGTGATTTATTACAGGGTTGTCCTCTCAGAGACTACAACTCCCAGCATACCCTGAGAGCTGTATAAATGTAGGGATTTGTCATAGATACAGATGAATTCAGGAAAGGAGCGGGTCAGCATGTCGTGTCTCACTGGTTCTATATTGGTGGGCCCCAGGTCCCCCAGTCCGACACTGGACAGAAGCGGTCCCCAAACTAAGACGTCCCCGGCCTCCTTCCTTCCTCCATCACATTTGTTTGATGAGAACAGCGGGCATCAAGCAGAGCGGCACCCAAGGGCCAGGGTATATACCATGCATGTACAGTAATGGGGGGGGGGGGGCGCCTCAGCGTGCAAAGTGCCTAGGGCAGCATAAACTCTAAATACAGGCCTGCCTAACCACCATGGGTTGCTAGACAAGACTACTAGGGAAACCAGAGACAAGGGAGCTTCAACCCTTGCCTATGCCGAGACAGACTAGATAATACAGGACAGTATACCACCTTAGAAAAGGGACGGACAAACTCAAGACTGGGCCTTCAGTAAAGCACAGAGCACAGTGCAAGCTCTCTACTGACAAGACGCTCAGCTTCGTAGGAAGGACACTACAAGCCAGCTCCAAGTACTTGAGCATTGTTTGTAATGGTTTGCACTAAGATAACTTTTTCTAGTAAAGTTTACAAGTTGTTATAGGTTGGATTAAAAATAGTTGGATAGTGGATTAAAAACACAGAAAGGATCTGTCCACACAATGTTAAAATTGAGTGGATAGCCGCCATATAATAATAAATAACTGCTATTATTTCAATATAACAGCCGTTGTTTTAAAATAACAGCAAATATTTGCCATTAAATGGCGGCCATCAACTCAATTTCAACATTGTGTGAACAGATCCCTTCAGTGTTTTCAATCCACTCCTGGTTTTGGTTGCAATATGAGGACCACAATACTGACTGAAATATACATAGTGTGAACCCAGCTTTAAAGTGGCTCTAACACCTCAAACCTATTCTAATCAAGGCCCGATTGCTTTGTTTCCGGGGGTGGGTGTTACCGCTGTTGGCCACTGTGCAGGCCCAACATCAGTACCAGCAACCTGGTCCATGGTAATCCATTGAGCCTGCCTGTCTATGACAGCTGTGGCACCTCAAATCCAAACCAATTTGCAGGTTCTGTGCCCATGTAAAATTCCTTCTGGGCATCTCACCGCATGAACCTGCAGTATTTATTCGTAACATATTGAATCCATTGTAAAATATTGTATGTTGACTAAAACAATATATACCAGTTATATACTATACTACTATAATAGTGTTTACAGTTGAAAATACTCCTAAATAATCCATAGACAAACACTCGCCAGATCTGTGTATGATGCAGATAACGCTTATTGAAATCATATTTAATAAGAGGGGAAACATCAGTTCTCAAAATATTTTTCATGTCGCCATGGCAACAAAAACACAATTGAGGCCTGGCTATGCTGCTTGTTCACTGACCAAGGATATTCATTATACACTGATAAAAAATAGAAAAGATTTTAGTGAAGCCTTGACATGTCGAAGAAAGAAGAAATGAGTTTCTGCACAAACGTAAATGTGTAAACAGTGATATGTAATAAAAGCACATACAAGAATAGTAATGTATAAAACAATTATATGGTCTAATGACTGTGCTCTTCCCTTTTATTTTTAGAGGTTATGTGAATAATAGTTTTATTCTCACTATTGCTGCAGTTGGGAGTGCTACCATACTAATGCTACTGCTACCAATGAAAATAGCTTAAAGAAGTTTCAACATGGTTAAAACAAACAATCCTTACAGATTTAGCATCCACACTGTGTAACAGTACAGTGCCAACATCTTGTCAGAGTAGCATGCTAGATTGTAATCAACTTGGCCACATGTGAAAGGTGAGTGGTGATGCACAGGTGATGACAGGTGTCAAATTTGCAGCTCTCCAGGCATGATGGAAATTGTAGTTTTCCAACAGCTGGAGGGCCGTGAGTTTGATACCCCTGCTATGCTGTATGAATTGTTACTCATTAACAAAGGTGGGTGAAGGTGCACAAATAATTTGACAAGTAAGGTGTGAGAGCAAAGATACACACTGTACAGCATGCATTGCCATTTACCTATCTTACAGTATGCTACACCAATAGGGTAGAGCACCATACAAACAATATATCTGGTTGCTGTTACTTTTGCACATCTGCTATTCCCTCACCACCATGCCACCATTGCTTGGGTGTCAGACTAATCTCATAAAATGGCTTAGACTGCCCGATCAGCTAATCACTGGCAGAGGTGGGTCACCCCAATGAGAAGTGATTTCCTCGGTGAGAAGACCAGGTACCAGGAAGCAGAGATCTGTGCCATCCTGGGCAGTGTTTGAATGACTTTGTTTTATTTATTGGATCAAGAAATGTAATTTGACAATCCTGGGCCCCATGTATCTAAAAAATCTGTTATCTGTCCAATGTACTATATAATACAGGTGTCCTCTTGAAACCCAAAGAGTCCATTTGACCGACTATTGCACCAAGGCTGAGTGCGATTACATTGTCTACCTCTTTGTGTATATGCCGCTACTTGGATCTAGCCACCAGACAGTATGAATCCTGCCCTACTCCTACCTACTCTTTTTACATATCAAAATCCATATGTATGGTATGACCCTTTGCGTGGATAAGCACCATGCATCATAAATGACCATATGTACAGCGGAAGCGAAAAATCCAACTTAATTTCCATTCAAGAGATGATGTGACACAAAGAGCTATAATTGCAGGACTGGATGTATGATACGTATCACTAATAACAATTGTATAGTTCTAAAATTAGATGAATGTTAAATTAAACCTAAAGTATATATGAGATATAGGAAATTAGACACTTTATGTTTTTATAACATTATAACATGTACTGTAATAATATTGGGCTCAGTAGATTACAGGGATGAAATTGTTGGCACAAAAAAAAAAAAAAAACTTCACACAGCAGTATACATTTTCAATCTTGTCGCAGCCAGCTTTATTTAATAATCCATGGCAAACAGTGCAAATCAAAAATCCCATTTTACAAAATCAATCCTGGCTGTCTAGTCTCTAACTAAATCTTAAACTCCAACCTTAGCTGTCCCTCCCTGAGAGGCCAAAACCAGGGAGTGTAGTTGGAGTACAAGATGCTCTTTTTTCCCACAATTCCAATAACCAGGTCCTGATTTGGCCAGACCCGAACTGAAATAGTACATTTTCCTATACTTGACTGCTTCATTATGACTAATTTACTGGCAAACATATCCTACCTTAGCAGCCACACTGTCACATCATAGGCTTAACTAAACAATGGCATACCAGTAAACACAGAATGGAATTTAAAAGCTATGAAATAAGTTAAAAATAAAGAAAATAAGAAAATACATTTACAGCTACACAAATGTTAGAAGCATATCATGCAAATATAGAGGGAGAAATAAACAATGGAAATCATACCGTATTGTTGGGATGATAGTTCAGATGCAGGCCACTGTCACACAAGGGAGAAGATGTGCCACTGCTTTGGTCACTGGGTGCACCTGTTAAAAGAATATGGACTGTAGTAACATGAAAATGCAATATTAGTTGCAATTATTTATTATATAAGTGCAAATAATAAAAAAAACAACATAGGGGGTGATTTATCAAAGGGTGTAAAATTTAGACTGGTGTAAACTGCCCACAGCAACCAATCACAGCTCCTCTTTCCTTTTACCAGAGCTGGAAGCTGATTGGTTGCTGTGGCCAGTTTGCACCAGTCTAAATTTTACACCCTTTGATAAATCTTCCCCATAGTTGTGATTCTTGACAAATTATTACATTTATACAGTACTGATTTGTAAATATTTTCTATTTAAAAATCTCAAGCCTTTCAGTACTTACTAACAGCTGTATGCACTGCAGAAAGTGGTGAGTTCCTGACACAGTCCATGACAGGAACTATCCAGAGCAGGATACGTTTTCTAAGGGGATTTACTAATGCTTTGGACAGTTCCTGACACAGACAGAGGTGGCAGCAGAGAGCACTGTGTCAGACTGGAAAAAATATTGCACTTCCTGCAGGACATATAGCAGCTGATAAGTACTAGAAGGCTGGATATTTTTAATTAGAAGTAATTGACAAATCTGTATAGCTTTCTAACACCAGTTAACTTGAAAACCTTTTTTTGTTTTTCTCTGGAGTACCCCTTTAAAGGGAACCAATAAGCCCAATTGGGCTGATATGGTTCCCCGGAGCGCTGTATAAAGCTTCTGCAGCAGCCGTGGCATGTACCGGCCACGGCCGCAGCAGCAGCGTTATACCAGAGAAAAAAGAGTTTTATTCTCCGGGCGCGTGACAGACATGGGCGGGGAAGTAGTTATCTGGGAGGCTCCCCGCCTGTATCTGGTCACCGTGCTCTGCCTGTCAGCACGCTCGGAGAGGATGATTAACAGGCAGAGAGGTCAGTTACTGACCTCTCTGCCTGTCAATCATTATGCGGAGCGTGCTGACAGGCAGAGCACGGTGACTAGATACGGGCGGGGAGCCGCCCAGATGACTACTTCCCCGCCGCTGCCTGTCACGTGCCTGTCTAAACGCTGATCGTTATAAAAAAAAAATTCGAAATCGTTAATCGTATGATCAGGCGAATTATCGTTCTGTGTAAACGCAGCATTACACTACACAACTTCTGAGAGATAAGATTTCCCTCATAGGAAAATTTCCCTAACCTAAAATTTCCCAATGAGACAACTTAAGAGAGGGAGTGCTGGATGCAGAAAAAGAATTATTGTAGATCTGAAGATGACATGACACCTGGTGCTGAAAGAGTCTGCAGAAGGGACAAAGAGGAGTAATGAGGAATCCAGTAAAGAGTCAAGAAGAAAAGGCTGAGATGTTATAAAGGGAGATATCTGCTGTGTCATTTGGATAATTGCTACAACAGAGACTATGAGGGTACTGGAGACTGACAAAATAAGATTGCAAGAGGAGAGTAAACTGATACAAAGACTAATTAAGCACATGCCGAGTCCTGAGCAGCTTCCCCTCCAGGAGGCTGAGACCTAACCCTTTGCCACAAATGCCCTTTCATCACGATAGAGTCGATAATGGATGGTAGAAAGTTGTGGATTGTAAATAGCCCTACTGCATAGACTGCAACGGAAAACTGTTTAACTAAAGTTTGTTGAGAGGACAGGCCTAATTTTTCTAGTTTTTTTCCTGGCCTCCTTAAAATGCCACAAAAAAGCCCAATGCATTTTTTTCATGTATTTTCATGTTTTTGTCTTTATATGTGGATAGTTTTTGGTATTAGGATCTGAACACAGCGTTCTTCGCTAAACGCACCATCACCAGAGAAGAAGGAGTTAAGTGATCCCCTCCTTGCTGGGGCAGGTGCCAGACCTGGAACACAGAGTTTTCTGTGTTCCGGGTTGCTAAGCCAATCAGTGACAGTCTGGGCAACTGGCGGGTTAAGTTAGCCCTGTGTACCAGACTGTATTCCGTTTGGGGGGGGGAAGCTCACTGGTGGTTAGTGTTTTGAGAGCGGCCTCACAGGTATTTTAGTGGGGGTTCCCCCCCCCCCCCATGCAATTACCCTTTTTTTGTGTGTGTTCTTGTCTTTATGTGTGAATAGTGTTTGGTGCAACTTGGCGTGGGTAAGGCCCTGTGTGCCAGACTGTATTCCGTTGTGGGGGGCAAAAAGTGACAGTATGGCCTCCAGACTGTTAATTTAACCCCCTGCAGGCCAGACTGTGCTCTGTTGGGGGTAAATTTACCCTCTCAGTGTCTGTCATCGTTATTTCCTTGATCAGCCAATCAGCGGCTTAGGCGGGCTAGAGAGGTGTGGGCTAGAAAAGAGAGATAAATGCCATGCCAAAAAACCACCACGTATGTAAGGCATTTCATAAACTTCTATTGACTTTCAGCTAGTGTCTGGCCTCTGGTGTTTTTGCAAAAATAAAAAAATACGCCATGGAATTTTTACAAAATTTTAGGCCAGTCTAAGAACTGAAATTAACTGCTTCTGCTTTCTGTGCACTGATGATAGAACCCCAGGTTTACTGCTGCTGCAATAGGACTCTTAGGACACTACAATATTATAAAGCATATGTGACAGGCACTTTCTAAATTGACGCTTTAAAATACCAGCCCTGGTAACACAAGCTGCTGAGTTCCTTAACTAAGTCTTTTCTCACATTGCTCTTCCCTTTATCTTGAACATGTCTTTCACATTTAGCGGCCTTCCCATAATTCCCCTGAGCTCTGTCTTCACTCCCTCTTGTTAATTATTTTCCTTCTTCATGTCTTTCTCCTGTAATTTTCTGACTCGCCTCATATCATCCTCTTAGTGCACATGTCAGCCGCTCAGGATCTCTAACAAATGTGCTGCATCTTTTCACATAATTTAGCATGATGGGAGCTCGATTTGCACCTGGAGAAAGGTTACTAAGTATTTATATACTGTTTTAATAGATGTCAAAAGATGAGACTGGTAAAAACACTTACAAGTACAATCTTCATTCAGCGGCAACTTGAGGAAAGCAGGTGCCCTTTTTAAAAAGGAAACGGTTAATGTAACCTCTTCTCCGGCATTCCGTAAAACCTGCACCTGAAAGGGAAGAAAAATAGTTAAATAATAATCTACTATTAAACATTTACATCAGGGCTTACTGCCATTTTCTAGACATTCGATGCCAATACTACCAAACATATACAAATCAAAGCACACTTAGTTTGTTGGCAGAGAAGTATGCTGGCAGGGAAGTATGTGGAAACTATTGCTGATCCTGAGACCTGTTCAGCAGGAGTCCGGACTGATCTTGCAGCTGGGTGAGAAATAAGACTGCAAGGGTCTGGGATGTGTCTTCATTTAACAAAAAGACAGTCATATCATTCAGGTATTTACTGAATATAAACCTGATTTCTGTGTAGGAAAATAACCTGCATCAGGTACTCTAGATAGTAACTCATTTTGTTAGTATTTTTTATGGTGTCATACATTTGAACAGCCTTGGGCTTGTTTATTTATTAATATTTTTAATTCATATCCCTTGATGAACCATCTTCATAATAGGGAAACATGTTGGGATATTTGTATTTGCTTTTTATCCAAGAAAAACATATTTTCCATATTTGACTTGTTTATTATTATTATTATTTATTTATTTTTTTTACACAGCCACATTGCTGTTTGGAACCCATTTTATGATAGATCCAAATGACAATCAGTTAATATCATTGACCTCTAATGGGGTTCATAGGGTTCTGTCAAGTTCTCAGTTGTTTGAATTGAAAGAATAGGATTGAATGCTATTCTAGAGGAAAAACATAATGGGTGGCCTTGTGTGGCCATGAACCTGGTGTCAGTTGATCGTTCTTCAACCAATCTTGGTAGGTAGTAACCACTGTATGCTAGGAGTAAACAAGACCTGTATCATTTTACAGAAAAGTTTATACCATCTCCAAGTATTTAAAATATTTGCTTTGATATCCACCAATATTAAAGGATACAGAGGCAGTCCAGTCAGGAGAGTTACTTTAAATGGGTATTTATATCTAATTGCTTGAATAGGCCATCACTGTATGAATGGTCAGTGTTTCCGACCTCTGAGCCTCTGCTCAAGTTGACTTTTCTTTCCAACTGTGCAGATAACTGCAGTTGGTCCACTTCACATGAATGGAAGTGTTCTGCAGTGGCCCTGCGTAGAAAGGGTCCAGCTGCCACTCTGCAAGGAAAAACAGTGAAGGTGCCCCTTAATAATATCAGTGATTGTACCAGAGGCTGGACCGAGGGGCCTAGTTAAATGTTGATAGGCTTTGGAGCAAAAGACTGGATTGGTCCCCCCCCCCTCTATCCATCTATTGTTTTATAGATGTAGCTCCCCTCTAGCTTCAGTCAGGCAATACATAGCTAACCAATCTAGTTGGCTTAGGCAGAATCAGTAAGGAGCTAATTGTAGACCTTCAGACCTATGTACCTGTATGGACCCTTGCTGCAGTGTTTGCTCTTTTCTATATTAGAACATTAAATGCATTCTGCTCCAGGGATTCTCTTTTTGACAAGTCAAAAGTTTTTCTTAAGAGAAATCTATCTTCTTTATTTGCTGTTAAGTGTAGAAAATGCCACTCGATAGCTATTAGGGTAAAGAAGCAAAATATTCCTTTTCTGGAACTGATAGTGGTTTCCAAACTTATAAAATCTGCCTCACCATAATTGATGTAAATCAGTCATGGTGGGAAGTTGGGTTGTGCAAGTAGGCATGCCAGACTGTGGCCCTTCAACTGCTCAGCACTGCCTTTTTGATACTTGAATGAGAAATAAAAAGGTTTTTTTATTGTGGTAGAACATTCAACATGCCAGAACATTCCTTAGACAACCTGTTATGAAATCGTAAGGACAGACAGGAACACAAATAAGTGATCCCTGGCTGGCACCCTACCCGTGTCCCTACCTGCTTACCTTAGACTGCCCTAGATAACAGCGTGTAACTGGATTACAGTTCCTACGCTTAATCGGTGACCAGAGGCACTGTTGGTTCTCCATGACATCACTCGGCCCGGAGTGCACACACCAGCCGTATGAGAGGACGGCGTTGGATCTCAGTCAGACAAGTTCCTGACACAACCATTGTTAGGCTAGGTTTACATTGCATTTTTGCAATCTGTTTAACATATCCTTTTTTAATTGGTTACTTTTAACGGACAGAAAAACGTAGTCAACACTGATTTTCTGTAAGTTAAAAAAACAAAACGCATCCGCTTCGATACGTTTTTTTTTCTTATTGTAATGAAAGTCAATGGAAAAACGGATTCAAACGGATGACACATAATTGAATCCGTTTTTGCATCCATTTTTTTCCATACGCATAGGAAAAACGCAGTGTGAACCTAGCCTAAACCTCATTGATAAAATGCCAAGTAGTGTAAGTGTGTTTTTAACTTTGTTTCCATTTTTATCTCTAATCTATCAGTTTTGTGATTTCTATACTTGTATTACTTTTGCCTCTTGATGTTGCAATTTCAATGTTGAGAATTATACAGGGTGAATCAAAAGTCTGAGGAAATCCTTTTATTTCAGAAACAAAAGGAAAAAATACATATCTGAATAACCGAGCAAGTAACCTTCTAGGCCATCTCTGGAACATGGCCACCATATTGGATCAAGGACAAGTTTTTCCAATGGGATGTTGATTATAAATCATATCAAAGAAATTGATTGCCGCAATCAGATTTACAATGTCTCTTGTGGCTCAAAAGAATGTGACATGTTAATGTGTTGTGCATTAGTCTGAACACAGAGCATCACAATGTACCCAGTTTTCTTGCAACTTTGTGTTGATAACCACCATTCCATTGAAAAACTCAACCTTGATCCAATATGGCAGTTGTCAAGAGCATACAAAAATAGACCCCTCTCACTTGATGGAATATTCAGATATGTGATTTTCCCTTTTGTTTCAGAAATAAAAGGGTGTCCAGAGACATTTGACTCAACCTGTAAAAATCTTCTGACATAGCCCGTCAAATCATTTTCTTTTTGCAAAGCTGGTCATTCAGTAGCACAACATTTTGGGATAAGTTAAATCAAGAGGAAAGGTAAGGAAGGACACATCTATAAAAATTCTTCATTAGTAGATTTTTTATTTGTCCAAAAAAAGAATACATCTACCAAAAATCATAATTGTAGCCAGGTATTACACAATTTATAATGTGCTTGGCTTCACAGTGATTTATTCACATGAATGATGCATAACTTTAGCTGTCACTGTAAGGTTAAACAGCATGTACTGAAGCAGAGTACCTGCAATGCCGTCATATAGCAGCATGTGTATTTCATAACTGTCCCATTTTAATTGACAGATCTGACAATACAAGAATGTAAAATGTTATATAGTGAGTTAGATACAGCATTGTAATTGGAACTCTGCTGCCAACAGTTTACTTTGTTGTACAGTTTATAACCCAAACTATCACACTGTCTGATAAAATGTAATTACTAACTCACTCAAGAGTCTCCATTGATATGTTAGTAAATTAATTAAATATGCCAAAAATGGGTTCCGTGGAGCCTCAGTTGTGAGTCTCAAAAGACAGTAATAGCCATATACAGTATCCCTCCAAAGAAAGAAAACCTGTTGCCAAAGGGTGCCTTTCAGTGGGGAGATAACTGAACCACCCCGATACATAGCCCACTGTTGTTGTTTTTTTTTTACTGATATTCCTGAGCTCAGTGATTGTTGTGTTTTGTTGGTCTATTTTTCATTGCCACCATTATCCAGAATCCTGCTCCACACTGTTGAGAGGCAAATACCCCAAAACAGCTGTCTGTGGATAAACCCGTCTTGTCACTAGCAACTGAGTTAGACTTTGATGCAAAAGGGGCCACCCTGGTATTTCCCTATTTATGTTCCAATACTTGCAACCACGTATCAGGGTGGTAATATGACTGTTACAGAGGTCCATAGCACCTCCACTGTATGCCTGTAAGTCTCAAATTTCAGACAGGTGCGTAAAAGGTACAGTATTTTTCTACAGAATGAGATCTGATTAAAAAGTTTGCCTGATACGACAGATTATGCGAAAAATCTCCCTTAATTATTAACATATTTACCCGTTGTTCATAAGCGGTCATACAAAATCAGAATCTTTAAATTCCTGTTCAAATCCAGTTCAATTCTGTTCAATGACTACCTTTGATTCTGTTTTTTTCTTTAAAGATGACAACACTGCTTGGCAATGGGTCTCCGTGGCTACGAACATGCATGAGACTGTAATGGGTGCGACCGCCATTCTGATCCAACGGACGTCACCCTCATTACGGTCTTATGCATGTTTGTAGCCATGGAGACACAAATTTCCGCCCACAGGGTGGAAATCAGTGCTGATCCAGCAGCGACCATTATGAGAGGTACACATATAAGCATATAAGAAAATTAAGATTTAAAATTACAAAATACAGTTCCATAATTCAGCCTCTGCTTAAAAGGAGCTGTTCGTGCAGCAGGATTTTTACCTATTCACTCAAGCATACTAAGAATTAATTTATCTTTTACAACTGTCAGACTGTCTCATTGGGGCACACAACTGGTGGAAAAGGGCCCTATAGATGCACAACGACCTGTTTTCTTTAATAGAATCTAATTGGAGAAATATTGCTGCTACTTGGGGCTTTTCTGAGTTGTAAAATGGTTGTTTGGGGTTCATTTTCATTACCCGAAAAGGTCCCAAAAACTGTGTGCACATAGCCTCCCACTATCACCTTCTTTCCAGATTCCCAACAGTTTCCACATCTTTTAAGTTCCGTCTGGTTATCAAGAGGTCAAGTTCACGGTCAAGTTTACTGTATAGTGCAGGGGCTTATGGGAAGGGGTGCCAGGTGTTGGAACACTACATTAACAAGAAAAGTAGTAAAATCCAGTTGTCAATGTATACACTTATTTCCAGAAAAGATGCTCTAGAATTGTTGTTTTATTGGGAATGCAAATATTTACTAAAATAGTCTGGAGAGCGGATGGGCCCTCTTTAACTCATACGTGTCATGCTTATTTTGCACTGAAATCTCTTACACATAATTGAATAAATGAAAACAAGATGTAAAAATGCAGCACAGGGAATATATATTATCTCTAAAATACAAAGTGTTGTCAGAGCCAGCACACAGATGGCTAGCAGCCCCTGCTGTAATCTGAGAGAGCCATTTGTGAGACACCTAAAATCACAGCTGAATCAACTGCCAGAGCCATTTTAATTACTAGAAGCCAAGCAGAAGACAATAAAAAGTGATTTGCAGATCTGTCCTCTAAGCAAATCCAGACAATAGAAATGGTACTGCAACACATTAAACAAAGCATCAGTCAACTAAAATTCATAAAGGAGAAGTGCAAACAACTAGTTTTTTACCTTGGTATTTGCTAAATTGTCAAATCGTATCTATGTGTCACAAAAGCAAAAAAAGGTGACGTTTCTGGCCAGATTAGGGAGAAGTCAGCAATACTTCTTAATATTCAAAGCTTGTTTAATGAAGTTCTCCACATATCCCCTTAGTTGTTTAGGATATGCTTTCTGGCAACCATATATACACAGCTGTGGCTGATATGCTGGGCATCTGGAGAAACCAGTCTGTCTTACATATCATAATATAAACCTATCTGCAATATGGCTTCCCATAGAAATATATGAGCTCCATGTTTTATCCTTCAAGCAAAAACATATATTAAATATTTCATCTAATCTCCCCCAGTACTATTGTAGGGGGATGCAGTGCCATGTGAAAGCACCATAGAGCAGCACACAAAGGGGGGTAGGGGGAGTTGGGATAATGAAAGTTGCAAGTAAACCATCTGCACAATATTTGGCACCTTGTTGCCAGTTTTGCATGGTGGCGGACAGGGGGTGGGGGTGGGGCATAACTGGTGTAGATTCCTAAGGCTGCCAAATGGCAGCCTCTGATATGCTGGATTTACTAGAAGGCAGATATAAATATATGGATAGATAGATAGATAGATAGATAGATAGATAGATAGATAGATAGATAGACAAAATCCAATACATGCCAATCAGTCTGCCTTTGAAAACATTTGTGAAAGAATTGATTGTTCTAAAGAGCTCAGAGAACTCCAGTGTAGTGATGTAAGGCTATGTTCACACATCCTTAACCCCTTCAAGACAGAGCCCTTTGATCCACAAAAGTCCGGGTCAAATTAATGCAATGTTCCTCCCCGCCTTCTAAGAGCCATAGCACTTTTATTTTTCACCTACAGGGCTGGTTGAGATGTCATTTTTTGCGCCATGATCTCTAGTTTTTATTAATATCATATTGGTGTAACAGAAACATTTTGATTGCTTAATTAACTTTTTTGTGATATATAATTTAATAAAATCAGCATTCCTGGTGCGGTTTTTTCCCCATTTACACCGCTCACCGTGCGGGAACAATATCGTTATATTTTAATAGATCTGCCAATTCCGCACGCTACAATATGTAATATGTTTATTTATTTACGGGGGTATGTGCAGTAGGAATGTATATATATATATATATATATATATATATATATATATATATATATATATATATATACAGATTGGTGACGTGAAGGGGCTAATTAGCACTATTTTGCTGCAAATTGCACAATTTGCAGAACTGCAACTGCAACAAATCAACCTTGTTTCTCCGGTGGCTATTAACATTTAAAACTTTACTTTTTTAATAGTATCATTTAATAGGAAATTAAATTCATCTGATCTTTACTCTAACTTCTTCATAGTATTGTTTCTAAGAAAACCCCTTGATACACATTAAGGGGGAGATTTATCAAAGGGTGTAAAATTTAGACTGGTGCAAACTGCCCAAAGCAGCCAATCACAGCTCCTGTTTCCTTTTACCAGAGCTGGAAGCTGAGCTGTGATTGGTTGCTGTGGGCAGTTTGCACTAGTCTAAATTTTACACCCTTTGATAAATCTCCCCCTAATTGTTGTATAATTATTGGTATACAAAGCCCCACTTTATATACACCAAGGTGGAATTTAGTTGCCCATGGTTGAACAGTTGCATGCAAACTTTACAATGTGAAGTGTTGCTCACTCCAACTAGAATCTGGAGAAATGGAAACCCACTCTCTTGGACTAATATATCAGGATTCTCCTTCTGAAAGTCTGATAGATGTGTCTGTGCATGATAACTACTAGGAGAATATTACCTGTATGACTGTATTTTGCCATTTGTAACATTTATTTAGAGGCTTTGCCTGGGCCCTTAGTTTTATTCATAGAAAATCTTAAAGTGGTTATTCATGACATTGGGAAGAATAAGGCCGGGCTCACACGTTGTATGACACCTGCTGTTCTGTGACATGCTCGCATTCCAATTACCCACAGCAGACAATGCCAGGTGCGGCAGGAGCCACACTTTACATTGTCTGCTCTGTCAGACCAATGTCAGTTTTGGATGCAGCCACAAGGAATCCCGGCCGGAGTGTATACAGATTGTTCAGATCATTTGTAGGCGGGGGTAAGCCACTTACCTCTGTCCTGTCGGATCATCGATCTGTTCATAGAGTCTGCTCTCAGGCAGACTGAGAGCAGAACGCTGATAGAACACTGATAATACTTATTAATGCTATGCTATGGCATAGCATTCATCAGTATATGCAATCAGAGCATTGTATATAAGTCCCCTATGGGACTTATATATGCAATATTAAATGTGTGAAAAAAATGTACAAAAAAGTTTTAAAACTTTTTCTTTTTAAAAATCCCTAATGAAATGCCACTATAAAGACTTATATCACCCCATTTCTCACTATACAAATAAAAATATTTTAAAAAAACAAACATATTTTATATCATTGCATGCGGAATTGTCCAATCTATTAAAATGTAACAATATTGTTCCCACTCTGTGAACTGCACAAATTAGAGTGAGGAAAAAAAACAGAATTGCTGATTTTTTAAAATTATATATTAGAAAAAGATCTTCACGCTTTCTAACAGTGACAACTAGGGATGAAATTAAAAAAATAAAAATAAAACAAAGATCAATTCAAGGGTTCTATTTTTGTGAAGTTTACCATAAGACAACTGAATTCATGTTTTCTATGACTCCATAGGGCTACATCCAACTTCTGCATTTGATTGCCAGCTATAGGCTACATCCATCTTTCCAGGACTATCTAGAGCTACATTCAACTTCCACATTTGATTGCCAACTATAGGCTGCATCTATGTTTTCCAGGACTCCCTAGCACTATATCCACTTAGGGTCGGACAAACCTAAATGAGATTCTCTCATCTCTACCAAGCAGTAAAGTTGAAATGTTATCTTTATTTTTCAGGTCTTTAAAATTACAGCAATACCCAATTTATATAGGTTTTCTAATTTCTTTAACTACTCTTAAAAAACTGATAATTAAAAAAAAAAAAGCTTTGCATAGAAATGTTTTAAAACCTTTTTATTTTTCAATTACAGTGCTGCGTGCTATCCTTTTTGTGATGTAATCTGTAGTTTTTATTGTTACCATTTTAGGGTAGATAGAACTTTTTATTGCTTTTTATCCTATCTTTGTCTTTGTGTTCATCATGTGGTATAAAAAAGGTTTTATTTTAAGAGTTCATGCATACAGTACTAGCATGCAGTAATTCCAATTATGTTTATTTTTTGCAGATTAGACTTTGGGAACTTTTTTTTATTGTGCTGATTATTGTCAGATCAGTAATCCTCTAGTGTTCTAATAGGGCTTAGAAAAGAAGCACGGTTACCGTGCACGGTTACCGGCCGATGCTCAAGCACTCAAGGTAGGACGGCCCGTCCCCAGTGGGAGGAAATTCCCTCCCCTCTATGATGCGAAATCAATGGAGCCGCGTCATATAGGGGAGGGAATTCCCTCCCATTGGGGACTGGCCGGCCTACCTCCAGTGCTTCAGCACCGGCTGGTAACCGTGCATAGAACGGCGCCGTACTCGGGAACCGTTTTTCGAACCGCGGTGACGGTGTGACGGCGCCGTTCTATCCATGTGTCAGGTTAAAGAGAACGTACCTGGTGGTACATCCTCTTTAAAGACAAAACAGGTGGCTTCACGGGGAGAGTGTTTAGATAAGAATAGGATATTTATTTGTTTCAATGCAACCCCAGCACTAATTTAAAAATTTTAAATGGAGGGAGGACCCATTTAATTCCATGCTCTTTTAGGATCTTGGTAGCCTGGTTGAATTTTTTGGGGATTTAGGTTTGTAAGATGAGGTTTACACTTATCCAGTGATGCGGCAGTGTTTCTCTCCAGTGCAGTAGAAAAGCGCCAGAGGGAAACACATCTTTGAACTGCTCCCATTGATTTCAATAGAACAGTTTAAAGCATCTGGTGTGTTATTAGTCTGCATAGCTGGACCCGCCGAACGTCACAAAGCTGCTTGCTGCGTTCGGCAGTATGTCCTTGATGTTTAATGTAAAAAAAGGATAGGACAACTGATGTTTTTTTGCCATCAGTTGTGGCATCTGTTGTCAAAAAGAAAGATGCCAGACCACCGGATATATGTAAACCTAGCCTAAAAGATAAATCCATGGACAGTGATATTGTGTGTTTTTAATAGTCTTGAAAATGTTTTCAGCTTTGGTTGCGGTTTTGAGTTTCTTTAAAGTGTTAGATATGCAAACTTGCAATTGCATCTCTGCAGAAATAGTATAACTAGAAATAGTATATTCAAGACTAAAGGCTGCATAAGGGGCTGTCCCTGCTTATGGGGATGGAAATTACCTCTTATGTGCGCTGTTTGGTGAAAGGACTAAAATAGTTCTTGATGTACTTGACTGGAGTTTTTTTTTTTTGTTTGTTTTTAGCTTTTTTAAATTAAAAATGACAGAAAATGTATACAGTGTTAAACATAATATTATGTATTATATATAAAGTCAAATGCAAATGTTTTGCTTTGTATCTTTTTATGAAGCAGGCCATAAACTTACATTGTAATAATCTCCAAATATTCCCTTCAACAAAATCTGTCTGTCTGTTAGTTGACATTACAGATAATTCTCCTGATGTTTTAATTGTATAAATCTAATTAGAGAACTCATCTTAGAATCCTATTACTCTTACACTGACAGGTATTCACAGGATCAAAATGTATTTATCAGATGAAAATAGAATTATGTGTTATGAATATATGTTAAAAGACTTAAATTAATTAATATAACTTGGTCCCTTGAATAGATATCGTCAAATATCCTGGAATAAGAGATTACATTGCTTGTCTACTCAGGAGTACTTGTGAAAATCTCTGGATCTTCTTTGGTAAATGTAACCTTGCAGAACAACATGAATTCATGATTACAACATAAAGCAGCTTATCCATATCTACATTTTACAAAGATGTCATAAACTCCTGGGTACTCATATCAGCTTGTTATGTGGGACTTTAAGCGTGTCCTTGTGGCCTACAATTTACAGATAAACATCTAAATACTTCTTTTTTTTTTGGATTGGATATTCTACTCTGTTATACTATTTATTACTGAAAAAATATCAGAATATATGTTTCGCAAATAAAATGAATGGCACACGTGCATACAGGTTACAGTACGACAAACAATAGAATGAATTTTTTATTGTTTGGGTAAGTGTCCTTTTTTCTGTATTTGGCTATGTTCACACAACATCAAAAATAAAGAAAAGGCTGGCAATTTTGATATTTAAAAAAACGTTTTTACCGTGATTTAACTGACTGCAATGGCAATGCATTCAAGTCAATGGGAAGACAGATGTCCAATGCGCACAATGCATTGAACGGACGTTTTTACCGCGGACGTCAAAATAATGAACATGATCATTATTTTCGGACGTCTCTTGCAAACAGCAGACATTTTTTATTAGTTGTTCACACACAGTTTTTCTTTTGTCACCGTTCTATCTCCGTTTTTACTATGAAACTCAATGGACTTTTTAATTAAGACACACTCAAAGGGAAATTAGTTAACCCAAACTAGAATAATGTACAAACAACAGTCATTGCAGTAAGGGGAGGCCAAATAGCTAAACAACGTACATTATTTAAGACGTCATTTTAAACAGGGCTGAAAAAAACGTTGTGTGAACATAGCCTTTAGCAGTATTTTTGTCCCATTAGAATCCTGCAAAATGACAGACACCATTAAAGTCTGTTGGGCCCCATCTGTCATGCCTTGGTCTGTCTGGCTCCCTTAACTGGTGCTGAACAGAATCTGCAGTGGATGCTCTGAATGGAGCCTCCGACACCGTTATAAACCTAGTCTTAGATGGATCAATCCAGTCTTGAGAGCTCTTGCTACCATGTTGTTGAGGTAACCTAACAGATTTCCCATTTTCTCGAAAGCTTCTGCCTAAAATTAGATCCCTGCCATCTTCCAAGTCCTTTTTATTCATTTAGTTGTTTACCTGCTATTCAGACACATAAAAAGTCACACAACTATCCTTTGTTAATTACAGTAAAAAAGATTAAAAGAGGCTTACACAATCCATACCACATTGCAATACTGCCAAGAAAATATCCCCATGAACTTGGCTAACTATGACCATGAACTAACTATATCCATAGACAATGATTGGACAATAAAGCTGAGGCTTTGGGGGCAAGTCAGTGCCTTATTCCGGAGGTTGTGGGTGGTCAGACCCCTGCAGTCTCACACTTATTCCCTATCCTGTTCATAAGAGAAAGTGGATTTAGTCAGAATACCTCTTCAACATGCCAAAAGGGCATTTATTTGGCAGGGATACATTTGTATTTCACAGTCCCAACTGTTTTAAAAAAGAATACTTGAATTTTTTTAATTTTTTTTAATGGCAGCTTGTGGTAGACATATTCAACTATACTCCATTAGGCTATGTTCACACAATGCTATTTTTGAGTAAAGAACGAACGCTAATTGCAATGGAACCAGCATCTTTTCTTACTGCAGGGGCGGCATTGCATTTAAGTCAATGCAATGCCATCCTCTGTATGCACACATCGGTATTGTAACACCCGTTCTTTAGAATGGCGTTAAAATAACGCGCATGCCTATTATTTTTGGACGCTGTCCACACAATGTAAAGTGCATTGGCAGACGCACTTTACATTAAAGTGAATGGCTAATTGATTTGCAGGCACACCCGACAGTGCCTGCAAGTCAATTGTAAAAAAAAAGAGCATTCCTGCAGCCGAACGTGTTTAATGCAGCCCGGTGGCAGTGTCCTTTGGTATGCAACAGACACTGTTAAACGTGTAAACATAGCCTTATTCTATGTCTCTACATTGAAGCAATCCAACAAATATTTTTATACTTTTGTTTTAATGGGGAGTTGTTGTTTTTTTTTCTTTAAGGTATAATATTATAATATAAGGTTTAACCTATAACATAAGGTTATTATTATTATTATTATTATTGTTTATAATTAAACACTTACCACTTCTTCATGCTTGCACTTCCTCACATTTATGCCATTAATCTGAAATCATAAATATATTCACTGTTATTGGTGGCTGCCATGAAGGGTACCTATTGGAAGTATAGCACAAGCTATGCCTTACTTGCAGAATAGCATCTCCGATGAACAGAAGACCAGAAAGCTCAGCTGTAATCATGAAAAGAAGAAAAAAAAAAGATGAATAAACAATATAGACAAATACATGAATAATATGATCTTTAACAATCTATCGGTAAGAACTAAAAAAGCTGTTCCCTCTGTCTAAAATCAAGCTTGAAAGCATTTTCCATGCTGGTAATTCCAAATCTAAGATACAGAAACTCATTTTCCAGGCTGCCAAAAGCAGAGGGCCTGGGAAGAAAACATTAATCCTCTTAAGTCTCCTATGGGCAGTCGTAAGAGTCAGACTTGGTAATTTTGGTATTTCAGAGATTGCATTTTCTTGATTAGCAATGAGAAGGATGCATCTATCTGCCACTGTGGTATAATTCAATTTGCCTCTAATTCTTCCCCAAGTAATAATTTATTTTTTCATTATCCAGTCATCACACAGAAACTGGAAAGCATTGTAATGACTCCTAGACTTTTAGAAGAACTGTGTGTACTTTGTGCATCAAAGCAAAAACCCACACGGATAAATAATTTTTTTAGGTAAATGAAAAGGATGTGTGCATGCGATATATTTACATATCTGTAGATTTGCGGCTCTCCAGGCATACTAATTGGAATCCACCGTTATAGATTTGTCTTTCTTTTCCTCTTATTGGCTACATACATACCAGCTAAAGTAGAATTACCATTGTGGAAACTAATGTGTGTGGGATATGCTAGCCAGACACCATGTAGCTAAAGTGACATTCATTATATCAATGTTGTGGCGTTGAAAGAATAAACATACTGCTTCATGGATAGTAATCCCAGGAATATAACTTCATTATTTCCATGTTGGGTTTCAGCCACATAAATGGATACATTTTACTGTACGCCGACAATATGGAAGATATATATGAAGACCCTGCAGAGACCTAGCGTGAATGTCCTGAAAGTTTTCAACCTAATTGCCCCTATATTAAGTTATGGCATGTTACACACACTGCAGGCAGTACAAAATATGTTAATTCCTACAGTATTATGGGTCTATCTACCAGGATTATATTAATGCACATTAGAAGAATTCTACTGTCGTTATTACTTTCAAAATCTAAATCAACAGTAGATGTAAAATCAAGCAAGTTTGCAATTTACATTCATTATTTTTTGTTGATATCATGCTGTAAAACAAAGCTAAACTTACCAGAAATCAAGGTCCAGTCTCTTGAAGGCCGATTTTTAGACTTGTGCTGCTTGAAAAAAAAAAAACAGACTAAAAAGAGGAATTCCGGCAGAGAGTCACGGCTCAATGTGTCCATGAATCACATGACTGCCTTCTCTCTGTGAACGCTCAGATAGCCTTGGATACACAGGAATTCCTGTTTTCTGACTCAGAAAACAGAAAGTGCCCTTTTTTTCCATGATAACTAAAAAAATTATGAATGTAAATTGCAAACTTGGTTCATTTCACATCTACTGTTGATTTAAAAAGTTAAAATGACGGGTACACTTTGAGGCTGGGTTCACACTACCTATGTTTCAGTCAGTATTGTGGTCCTCATATTGCAACCAAAACCAGGAGTGGATTGAAAACACAGAAAGGCTCTGTCCACACAATGCTGAAATTGAGTGGATCGCCGCCATATAACAGTAAATAACTGCCATTATTTCAATATAACAGCTGTTGTTTTAAAATAACAGCAAATATTTGCTGGCAGCCATCCACTCAATTTCAACATTGTGTGAACAGATCCTTTCTGTGTTTTTAATCCACTCCTGGTTTTGGTTGCAATATGAGGACCACAATACTGACTAAAATATTAGTAGTGTGAACCCAGCCTAAAGCATATGTGCCAAATATATAATTATGTTCTATTATTTGGCTTGGTGTACTTTGGTGGGATAACTACCGCTATATGCCCTAACACCTGATGAAGGGACAGTTATCCTTGAGTCATCTTAAAACATACAATGCTTTCTTTTACATCAATACCCTGATAAAATAAATTATTGCTTTAAAGAAATCAGGCAGGTTTGGTTTTGCAAATCCTTTTCAGTTGTTATAATTGTTATAATTGTTATAGTGTGAATTCCGCTTTCTTTTTTATCAGTCAACTAAACATCCTTGCCATTTTTTTTTCTTGCAAATTTTGCGTGAAAGCTTGCTTTTAGAAATGGGCAAACTAAGCTAAACAGTTAAATTAATTTAACATGTATGCAATTTTAGCCATATACCAATAACCTAGCCACGTCTGAAAAATAAAGGGAATAATACTGCTATAGCTGTAAGTATTCATTGTCCATAGACACATGCCTTTAACCTTCTAAACCACCAACATTAAAGGGGATGTATCGTGAACACACTTATATATGTTAATCACGTACAGATTGTGGAGAGGCGTCCCCCACTCTGGTGGAAATGAGCTGTTCATGCAGTACATGTACAGCCATTCATCCTAATAGTTGCTTTGTAATGCTACATTTACCCCACAGCTGCCACTGTTCAGCTGTGGCTTCCCTGAAAGAAGATAACTTTCTACTGGGGGTGTTTGGAACCAGCCACATATGGTTTAAAAAAGACAACTCTTTTCACTCCTTGAGGATGCAGCTTTTATTTTCTACATTCCAATAGCTTTTTCTCTCGTTACATGTCACTGACTAAATATCTTTTTATTTTTTTTTTACAAAAAAAAAGGAGTTTTTCATGCAATTTATCACAGCCTATAAATAAAAAAATAACTTTGTTCTTTGGGTTGTTATATTTTAACTAGAGATGAGCGAACCGGTTTGGACAGAATGCGATCCGGTTCGGATTTTCCCAAAAATCCAAGTCCGATCGGATTCGGATTTTTGGAAATCTGCTCCGATTCCCCCCCCTTGCTTGAGTGATTGAGAGAGTAATATATAGAGGGTGAAAGATAGATAGATTAGGCATAGGACAGCAAAGGGTGCACTGAACCAAAATGTGCAGTACAGATATACAAGTCCTATACTTCTGATAATGTGTATATCACATCCTTCTTATCCTGAGAGATTAAAATACCTGGTGCAGGTGTAAGCATTATATCTTAAAAAAGTGCTATATATATACAAAATTTCTATACTTGGACCCTTCTGATTGATAGTGTGTATATCACATCTGTCTTATCCTGAGAGACAAAAATACCTGGTCCAGGTTGACTACTGCTGTGTCTGCCCTTGCCTCCATGTTAACTACTGCTGGGACTTAACTGGCATTCATGTTGACTACTGCTGCTCCTGCCTGTCCTCCATGTTGGCTACTGCTGCTCCTGCTTGGCCTCCATGTTGGCTACTGCTGCTCCTGCCTGGCCTCCATGTTGGCTACTGCTGATCCTGCCTGCCCTCCATGTTGACTACTGTTGCTCCTGCCTGGCCTCCATGTTGGCTACTGCTGATCCTGCCTGGCCTCCATGTTTGCTACTGCTGCTCCTGCCTGGCCTCCATGTTGGCTCCTGCTGCTCCTTCCTGCCCTCCATGATGGTTACTGCTGCTCCTGCCTGGCCTCCATGTTGGCTACTGCTAATCCTGCCTGGCCTCCATGTTGGCTACTGCTGTCCGTGCCTGCCCTCCATGTTGACTACTGTTGCTCCTGTCTGGCCTCCATGTTGGCTACTGCTGCTCCTGCCTGGCCTCCATGTTGACTACTGCTGCTCCTGTACTGGCCTCAAATGACTATTACTGGACCTCCACTGGCCCCAATGACTACTGCTGGACCTCCACTGGCCTACAATGACTACTGCTGCTCCTTCACTGCATTTTTTACCTTTTTCCTGCATAGACCCTGTAATGGTGAATTTCCTGCATAGACCCTGTAATAGTGAATATTGAAGTCGAAAAAAAAAAAACGACTTTGAGATATCGAAAAGATAATGATGTTAATGACATGTAGAGCCCTAAATTCAACCAAATACACTACCCCTGTATTATATAGATGCTTTAAACTATGAAATCCGAAAAAATCCGAAAGTCCGGTAAGACCGAACTTTTGAAAAGTTCGCTCATCTCTGATTTTAACCAATATGAAATATGCATTGCTTTTGAACCCCTTGTCCTATTTTTTGCTGGCACCCCTCTATTTTACCATATAATGTGTTACAGAATCGGAGAAAAAAAAATTGTTGGCTCAGGTTTAACCTTTTTCCTAATAAACTTTACATATTTAGTTTTAAATGTTTTTATTCTAGTATATGTCTTTATTAGGGGATGGCTCACATAATACAATGAAATATTATTTTATTGGGGTGCATTGTTGCCTGTCCTTGTTTTGCATTCTCTTAGGCTTGCCCTAGGCAGCACCTAATAGGCAAATACACTTGGCAGATATCTGCCTGGGCAGTTAGTTTCTATTGATAAAACTTGATTACACAGGATACTGTTTAAAAACAGATCCCCCTATATGGAAGCCATGGAAGCAGCTGCATGCTGAATTCCCTTGTTCCAATGGCCCCTTTAGAGAATGAACAAAGTGCATGCATGTCCCCCTTCACTCAGCACAAGATTTTATAAACCTCTTCCTGTGCTAACTCCTTTCCTCCATGTGCAAATTATTCCATTCAAATCGGTCCCTTCCACAATTCTTAGCAAGCCTCTAATAATTTTGACAGATGGTCTTTTTAACATTTCAACATTTACAAACATAGGCTATGTTCACACAATGTTTTTTCCTCTCTGTTTTTGAAAAGACAAAATGACATCCGTCATTTCACTGTTTGGCCGCCCGTCAGTGCAAGGACAGCTGTTGGTATATCATTCTAGTTTAGGAGGACTAATTGGCCTTTGGATGTGTCTTTAATTGAAAAGTTAATTGAATTTAAAAGTAAAAACTGTCAAAGAATGGTTAAAAAAAGAAAAACTATGTGTGAACAACTAAAAAATAACGTCCGCTGTTTGCAAAAGACATAAAATAATTGTCATGGTCATTATTTTGACATCAGTGCAGACAACGTCCATCATTTTATACACTGTGTATTGGACGTCCATCATTCCATAAAAATGGTGGTCGTCTTTTCTCTTTTTTTTTTTTTTCTTCATTCTGTGAACATAGCCATAGAATGAATGTCTACCATAAATATATTAACATACTGTACCTCTTTGCTCTTTGGATATTTTGGATATAACAACTGGAATATTATGTTCAGATCCTCCCTATGACACAAAGAAAGTGTATATATTTATAGAAAAGGTTTATAAGTGAACAAACAAAAAACAATGACTACATAAATCTGGAATAAGAAACAACAGCAACCAAACTCTCTATAGAAAAGCTACAGACAACACCACAAATATAAACTAAAATCACAGAAACCGTGTTACTAATAATAGAACCTAATTTTAGTATAAATACATAATCAAATAGATGAATACATAATAGGTTAAAGCATTCTCCTAAGCAAAAGAATAAACCACTAGGACACTGGTTATTAATAACTGGTTACATAACTATTTCATTATTGCTGAAACTTAGTGGTTTCGTCTTCCACTTTGGAGTTTGACCTTATATTTTTGATGAAGTTGTTAGTAAGATTTTACATGTATGAAATAAGCAGATAAATAGCAATATAGACAACAAATTTAGTAAGCTAACATTGTCATTTCTCTATTTCCCTGATACATAAACTAAGAGAGTAGTGGTCAATGAATGTCCTCAAGTGTAAGTGATGTATTTCAAGGCTCAGTACTGAATCCAGCTTTGTTTAACTTAGTTGTTATTAACATATACTGTAGGATAAGATTAACAGCAGTTTCTATTTTTGCAGATGACACTCAGCTTTGTAATATAGAACCGAGAGATGGGCAAACGTTTTAAAAGTTCACTTTGGCAGATTAGCCAAACTTTGAAGCAAAGTTTAGGTTCCTCCAAAGCAAACCTTAAATGAAGCACACAAAAACACTGAAAGATTGCAGGCGTTTAGCTGTTTTGGTGTGGTTCAACAAGTTTGCTCATCAATACTTACCTGTTTCTGCTCCTCCGCTGATTACAGCCACCTCCACTTCCTAACTGAGACAAGAGTGATAAGCCCCCTTAGCTAATCAATGTTTGTAGTGCTGTCTCATCTCAGTCAGTGATTGACTGAGCTGGCGCTCACTTCTGAGCCAAGCACTGACTGACAGACAGTGCTGCGGCCAGTGATTGGCTGAGCGGGCTATCACTCAAGCCCCAGTCAGAACGTGGAGACAGCTGAGATCAGTGGAGGGCACAGGAGGGAGAGCACACAGGTAAGTATAGGCTCTTTTTTGTTTTCTATGTGTACTAACTTGTGTGTTTTCAGTTTCGAGCTGTAACAGACCAAAGTTTTTGCAAAGTTTGTCACAAATTTTGGTTTGTAAGCTTCGGTTGACTTATCACTAATTACAAGCTGACTTGGACAGACTGAGTGTTTAGGTATTCATTTAGATATTATTTAGGGACATAATACTATTGCTTCATAAAGCTTTGGTGCAGCCTCATCTGGAGCATGCTGTTCAGTTCTGGGCACAGGTTCATAGTAAGGATACCCTGGAGATGGAAAGGGTACAAAAACATGTAGCTAACCTAAAAAGGGGCGTGGCTTCATATTTATGGGGCATTATTAATAATTAAACTTGTTTAGTCTTGAAAAGAGACGTTGATGGAAGAGATAATCAACTTATTTAAGCATACAAATGGATCAAACTAAAAAGTATGATAAAAATCTATTTCAGGCAATCTGTGGGACAGTCTACTACAGGAGATGGTAACAGCAAAAACAAGTACAGGGCTTTAAAATGGGCTTCTAAGAGCAAAACATTATTAGTGTATGTAAAAGTATAGAATTCTTGTCTATGATTGCCCACATACCCCTTTATCCACCCATTCCCTTTCCTGTCAACTATTATCTCTCCTTGGTTGAAATTGATGAGTATATGTTGTTTTTTAACCATATTCAACTCATTTGAAACTCTAAAATGTAAATTGAACCTAAGTCTTAAATTTGTATAATTACTAAAACTATGTCAAATTGTTTTCCCATTTAAGAAAAAAATATATTTTAAAACATAATAAAATAAGAAGAAACAACAAATAAAATAAATAAATAGACTATGTACTATAACTTCAAACTGTCTACAATTGGCAGTGAATGCTTCATTGCTTCTTAGGCAGTCAGAGCAAAGATTTAAATCCTCAAGAGCATGATTTAAAGAAATACAATAATTGAAAAGTAATGATATACAAGTATAAAGGGATAAAGTGATAAGAAAATTGACCAGGCAGAAACGGTCTGGGTAACAAAACAAATAAGAAGACTGACAGTGTATTTTGTAGCAATTAATAAGGGAATCAGTTACTGAGGGGAAGACTCAGGTCAAATATAGCCTATAAGTAAAGTAGTGTAAAACATAGTAACAGCTAAATGTTTGGTTATAGTAAAGATTGTTTAGATATTAAATACATAGTTAAGATTGTATTGAAATATTGTAATAGAAATATTGTAAATTATAGCTGAAAAAACTATTTCATACCACGACTTTCATAATTAATGTACATGTGCTCATTACAGTTTCCTTCTAGTGGAAGAATAATGAAATGTATATTGCAGGAAGGACTTGAAGGACTAGATCTTCCATCCTCTGCCTTCTCTTAATCCCTTTGTCACTCAAATATGCTATGATAAAGTGAAGGGCTGACCTTCATTTTTTTGGTCCCTATAGCAGCTGTATTGACAATATCTATAGAATGCATATTCTTGACCCTGAGGACACTTACATAAGCATGGCGCTACCTTTATCATCAACACTGTTACAAGAACACCACATATTTCATCTAACAATGTTGTAGCTACGTTAGAATAGAATATTTTATCTGTGAGATAAAATAACCATAGAATGAGGTCCATAAAGAATAGCACCGTTTTCGTTTTAATCAGTACGAAAGAATGTGCAGCATATCAGTATTTAATGTGGTGCATGGATGTGGTGGAAAAGATAGAAAACAGATGCCAAAAGTATTCTTAGCTTTACAATGTAATAAACCCATCTACCAATGTATAAACCCAGTTACCAGGCTCCCATTATATATGTTTGTTGTTTGTTTTGTAAGTTTCTTTAAAACTTGATCAAATAAATATTTTCCTATACAGCTGTTTTTTTTTTTTAGTTTAGTTTGATGTGATTTTGACCTGAGATATTTTCTGCTTTGCGCCTAATTTTTTGTTTTGGTTTTAAAGCGGCCACTTCATAATAGACTGACACCTCCTCTTCTGTTCCATTTAAGGGATGAAATATACAAAAATTAAAATGGAAAAAAATAGGTTTCTACAAGACACATTAGAACTCCCTTGAAGGAACAAAATATATGCCGAACATGGGGCAATGACTAAATGCTTGACTCTCCCATTAATTTCAATGGGGTTCATTACTCAAGTAGAGCTCTCGAGCACTGAAACTCGAATAATAAGCACTTGAGCATTTAAGTGCTCGCTTATACATTAGTAGTCACTCCATTATTCTCACAGTCAGGATGCCAATGACAGGATTTATAAAACTATACTTAAAGTCATGAAAAAGAAACACTGAAACTGACAGTCAATGTTTTAATGCAGTCGGAGCCAAGATCTGGAGTGCATATTACAGGTATGCCTAAGGAGCAGCTGTTAAACACAAGATAAAGATAGCTCAAAGAACAAACATAGTACATGTTTATAATCTCTATAAAAGCCTCAATTTTTTTTTTTTTTTACTCATAGTTCTAGCTTGTGTCTTTCTAGTTCTGCCTATGTCACATAGAATATTATATCTTTTTTTTTGCATAAATCCCATGCTGGTTGAACTAGGATTAAAATACATAGGAATTACATTATGACAGAAGCTGGAATTTCTACAAGGTTAGATCACGCTGTTCTATTTACTAAATGTCAAGGTCAAAAACGTTCCCCAGCTCCTGTATATTATCTATATGAATCCCACACACCTTCCATCATTCTTTTCTCAGAACATAGATTACATTTCCTCTAAGGTACTCTAGAATAGCAGCATCCTTGCTATGCAATAGATCTAAGTGACTATTTACAGGCAAGGTCGACATTCATAACCAACTACTATTTAAACACAATGCAAAGACTAAGTACTCTCAACCTGCTGACATAGTCCTTTCTATCAGTCTCCTGTCTCTTACTAGCATATGGCTAGAATGCAGTAGGAGTCAGAAGAAATGCAAGAACGCAGGAGCAGACTACACAGTCTTTGTTTGTAGCATGCTACTATAGACACACATAGGGCAGCACAGCAACTTTTCACACAAAACAATATTTTTAATATCAAAACTTGAAAACAGACCAACCCTTTAAATAGCTTTTAAGGGTAGTTCAGCAAAAAAAAAAAAAAAAAAAAAAAAAATATATATATATATATATATATATATATATATATATATAAATAATAATCATCATCATCATCTTCTGGTGCCAGAAATGTGTAATTTACTTCTAAAAACTCTCAAGTCTTCCAGTACTTATCAGCTGCTTTATATCCTGCAAAAAGGGGTATTATTTCCAGTCTGGAGAGCAGGAGAGGTTTGCTATGGGGATTTGCTACTGCTCTAGACAGTTCCTGTCATAGGCTATGTTCACACAACGTCAAAAATGGAGAAAAAACGTCTGTTTTCGCTATTTAAAAAATGTCCGTTTTTGCAGCTATTTATCTGACTTCAATGCAATTGCATTGAAGTCAATGGGAAGACAGACGTCCTATGCACACAATGCATTGAAAAACGGACGTTTTTGTCGCGGACGTCAAAATAATGAACATGAACATTATTATCAGACTTTTTTGCAAATAGCGGACGTTTTTTATTAGTTGTTCACACAGAGTTCTTCTTTTGTCACCGTTCTTCCTCTGTTTTTACTATTAAATTCAATGGATTTTTCAATTAAGCCACAACCAAAGGCCAATTAGTAACCCCAGACTAAGATAATGTGCAAACACCCGTCATTGCAGGCTTTGAAAAACGTCCGTTATTTTAGACTCAAAATAACGCACGTAATTTTAAACGGAGCTGAAAAAAACGTGTGAACATAGCCATAGACAGAGGTGGCATAAGAGATCACTGTGTCACACTGGAAAGAACACACCACTTCCTGCAAGATATAAAGCAGCTGATAAGTACTGGAAGACTGGAGATTTTTATTAGAAGTAAGCAACAAATTTCTGGCACCAGATGATTTTAAAAAATTTTTTTTTTTTTTTTGCTGAACTTTGCCTTTATTAATAGATGGATGATCCATTGTCTACATGTTTAATGTTAAACCTATCTCTTGTAATATATATTATACACAAGACAGCCACATCATAGTATTTATTCTTTAATTAGAAATATTTAACCATTTGAGGACCAGGCCAAAATGACCCAGTGGACCACGCAAAGTTTCATTTTTGCGTTTTCGTTTTTCCCTCCTCCCCTTCTAAGAGCTCTAGCACTTTCAGTTTTCTATCTACAAGGCCATGAGAGGGCTTGTTTTTTACAGGAATAGTTGTACTTTGTAATGGCCATAACTTGTATGATAGAACCCCAAAATTTTTATTTTTGAAGATATAAATTGGTGAAATCGTAAAAAGAATGCAATATGGTAACGCAATATGGTTCGCAATGACGCTTGTTATATTTTAATAGATCGGACAATTACGCACGCTACGGTATATTATATGTTTATTTGTTTATTTATTTTTATGTTTTATTTATATAATGGGAAAGGGGGTGCTTTAAACGCCCTAGGGGTTAAAGAGCCAGTGACAGAGGAGGAAGTCTCCAGACTCCTCTCCTCCTCTCGCCCCACCACCTGCCCTAGTGACCCTATTCCCTCACACCTTGTCTAGTCTCTCCCTCCTGTTGTCACTACTTACCTTACTAAAATCTTTAACCTCTCCCTCTCCTCTGGCATCTTGACTTTCAAACACTCCGTCATCACTCTGTTACTGAAAAAACCCTCTCTAGACCCCTCCCGTGCTGCCAACTATCGACCTGTCTCTAATCTCCCTTTTATCTCTAAACTCTTGGAACGTTTGGTCTATTCCCGCCTAACCCGTTACCTCTCTGACAACTCTCTCCTTGACCCCCTTCAGTCCGGTTTCCGTCCTCACCACTCTACAGAAACTGCCCTTACTAAAGTTTCTAATGATCTCCTCTCCGCCAAATCTAAAGGTGACCATTCTCTGCTCATTCTCCTGAATCTATCTGCAGCTTTTGACACTGTAGACCACCAGCTCCTCCTCTCCACGCTCCGCTCTATTGGCCTCAAGGACTCTGCTCTTTCCTGGTTTTCCTCCTATCTCTCCGACCGCTCCTTTAGTGTATCACTTTCTGGCTCCACGTCATCTTCTCTCCCCCTTACAGTTGGGGTTCCTCAGGGATCAGTCCTGGGCCCTCTCCTTTTCTCACTTTACACTTTACCCATTGGGCAAATCATCAGCAAGTTTGGTTTTCAGTACCATCTCTATGCTGATGATACCCAGCTATATACCTCCTCCCGTGATATCACCCCCGCTCTTCTACAGAACACCAGTAACTGTCTGTCTGCCGTCTCTAACGCTATGTCCTCCCTATTCCTAAAACTCAACCTTGCTAAGACTGAGCTTCTTGTCTTCCCTCCCTCTGCTAAACACCCCCCACCTGACATCTCTATTTCTGTCTGTGGTGCAACCATAACCCCTACACAACAAGCCCGCTACCTTGGGGTTATATTTGACTCGGATCTGTCCTTCACTCCTCATATTAAATCTCTTTCACGTTCCTGTAATCTGCATCTAAAAAACATCTCTAAAATCTGTCCCTTCCTTCCTGTCGAATCTGCTAAAACTCTCATTGTCGCTCTTATTCATTCCCGTCTAGACTACTGCAATTCCTTACTAATCGGCCTTCCTTCCTCTAAACTTTCCTCTCTCCAGTCCATTCTTAATACAGCGGCCAGGCTCATCTCCATGTCCAGCCGCTATACTGATGCCTCCCCCCTGTGCCAGTCACTACATTGGCTCCCTATTAAACACAGGATACAATACAAAGTCGTCCTGCTCACCCACAAGGCTCTCCACAGTGCTGCACCTCCATACATCTCCTCCCTCATCTCTGTCTACCGCCCTACCCGTGCCTTACGCTCCTCTAATGACTTAAGGCTAACATCCACCTTAATCCGCACCTCTCACTCACGTCTCCAGGACTTCACCCGAGCTGCACCAGTTCTATGGAATGCATTACCCAAGACTGTCAGACTCACCACCAATACACAAAGCTTCAAACTGCCCCTCAAAACACATCTGTTCCAGCAGGCTTACCAGGTTCCCTAATTTTTGACTGCTACCCTAAAACCCACCCACCCCCCATACACACACACACACCTCCACCACACACACACACACACACACACACCAAGCATTTAAGCACTTAGACCTGTGCATGCAGGCATTGGCTGGTGACAAGTTCACCCCCCCCCTTACCTGCACTGCCTTATTTATATAGATGGCCGGACCAGAAGAACAATGATGCACTTTGCCCCTCTGCCATTTTGTCTCGCACCCTCTCCTGATAGTATGTAAGCTCATGCATGCGAGCAGGGACCTCACTCCTCTTGTATGGATAACTATATGTATATCTCTGTAATGTCTGATTTCTGTCTATGTTTGTACCCCCAGAATTGTAGAGTGCTGCGGAATCTGTTGGTGCTATATAAATAAAAAATATTATTATTATTATTATTATTATTATTATTATTATTATTATTATTATTATTAAAGAGGTGATATGTAGTTTTTTTTTTTTTTAAATCAACTTAGGTCCGAAAGTCATACTGATTTGTTATGCTGTGTTTACACGGAACGATTATTGTTCGAATTTTCGCATAAACGATCGCATTTGAGCGATAATAGTTCTGTGTAAACACAGCAAATGATCAAACGACGAGCGAGAAATCGTTCATTTTGATCTTTCAACATGTTCTTAAATCATCGTTCGTCGATTGCAGATCGCTTCGTGTAAACTGTCTTTCACCGATTCACCGATTTACCCTATGTAAAAGATGGGCTTAAGCAACCTTAAAAACGATCGCAATAACGATTTTTCTTATGAATTTTCAAACGATTTTTCTAACGATTTATTCGACTAAACGCTGATCGTTATAAAAACCAAATCGTTGCTTCAAAATCGTTAAACGATCGATTGGGCGAATTATCGCTCCATGTAAACGTAGCATTAATCACTTCTATTTAAAAATCTCAAGCATTCCAGTACTTATCAGCTGCTGTATGTCCTGCAGGAAGTGTTGTAATTTTTTCAGTCTCACACATTCTGCTTCCACCCCTGTCCATGACAGGAACTTTCCTATTTTGGACATTACAGGTTCAAAAAGGCGCCTCGTGGCAAATAACTCCTTGAGGATCTAAAAAAAAAGAACTGCTCTACACAAAAATGACCTAGGCTATAAGGAAAGTTGCCAACACCCTAAAACTGAGCTTCTTCTAAAGATAATGCACAAGAAAGCCTGCAAATAGTTTTCTAAAGACAAGCAGGCTAAGGCCATGGATTACTGGAGCCATGCCCTGTGGTCTAATGAGATGAAGATAAACTTGTTTGGTTCAGATGGTGAGAATCGTATGTGGTGGTAACCAGGTGAGGAGTACAAAGACAAATGTGTCTTGCATACAGTCCAGCATGTTGGTGAGAGTGTCATAGTGCTATGGGGAGCGACAGTTTATTCAAGAGAACAATAAATGGCAACATGTACTGTGACATACTGAAGCATGGCCTGGTCTCCTCTCTTCAGAAATGATGCCACAAGGCAGTAGTCCAACATGAAAACAGCCCCATACACACCTCAAGAAACTGAGGGTAAGGGTACTGAACTAGCCATGCATGTCTTGAGACGTAACCCCTATTAAGCATCTGAGGGGCATCCTCAAACAAAAGGTGGAGGATTGCAAGGTCTCTACCATCCACCAGCTCTGTGATGTGGCTATGAAGAAGTGGAAAAGGATTTAAGTGGAAACCTTTGAAGCTCTTATGAACTCCATGCGCCATTCACTCTCTTAGCCTATCAGGGCCCAAGCTCAGTCTCTTCACTCCCTTGAGCAAATCAGCTCACAAGTTACCTCAGGCCTTCCTCCACCAATGGGAGCATGCACACTTTTGCATAAAAGGGTGGTTAGAGTTGGCCTAGTGGTTCTTCTGAGTTTGTCAGTTCCAGTGTTCGGGTGCCTTCACACCTAACGGATCCACAGCGGATCTCACTTCTGCGGATTCGAAGCGAGAACCGCTGCGGATCCGGTACCATTCACCCCTATGATAGCACATATTCGCAGCGGGATTAACATCCCGCTGTGAATATGTGCTTTAACCCCTCGCTGTCCGCAGCCCCGCCGCCGCATCCCTCATCCCCAGCCGCATCCAGCAGCCCGCATCCCCTATCCCCCGCCGCATCCTGCAGCCCGCCGCCGAGAGCATAAAGTACCTGCTCGCCGACGCGCCTGCAGTAAGGCTCCTGGCTAATTAGCGGGCCTCACTGCAGCCGCGCTGCCGAGCAGGTACTTTATGCTCTCGGCAGCGGTCTGCAGGATGCAGCCGGGGATGGGGGCATGGGGCCGGAGATGGGGGATGCGGCTGAGGATGGGCTAATGTGGTGGCGGGGCTGTGGACATCGAGGGGTTTAAGCACATATTCACAGTGGGATGTTAATCCCCCTGCGAATATGTGCTATCATAGGGGTGAATGGTACTGGATCCGCAGCAATTCTCCCTGCTCCCACAAATACTGTTTCTGGCTGATGCCAGGACGTGTAGCTTCCATGTTGGTGCCAAGTACTCCTGCATGCTCCTCTCTAGTGCTGTGTGACAAACGTATTCTCCATGAATATTGGTTCTCTCTCTACAACACTGCAGCCCCAAAAAGCTGTAAAGACCCTTGACAATAGTAAGATACTTAAATATTTACTAGACAGTGCCCCTCAATCAGTCAACCTGTTTTTAACTACCAAAAGTCTTCTTCTACCAATACCCCAAGTCAAAGACTATTTCTGTATACCTCTGACTTCCAAAGTGCCCTTAAACTCTCAGTCAAACTCTCAGGTCCGCTCAGCCAGTCAGTGACGGAGGCGGGGTCCCGAGTCATTGCGGGCATGGAGAGAGGTAAATTAGGACTGGCTATTACATTCCCCCTGCTGCCTTTTTTTTTTTTTATAGTGGTCGGACTTCTCCTTAAAGTTGTCCTTTGTTTTCCTGCATAAGGTCTAGCGAAGATAATACTGGAATAAACAGACATACTGTAGGTTGAAAGCACGCTTGCCCTGGACAATGGCAATAAAAAGTCAAATAGAATAGAAGTCAATAGTCAATAGTCAAATAGAAGGTCAAATATACATCAGTGTAGTCAGACAGATCAAGGACAGGTAACGGAGGTAACAGAGGTCAGGCAAAACTGGGGTTGTTGTACAGTGGAATAAATATGAGTATAATTATAGAAACCAAATGTCAGGTCACAGAGGTCGTATAGAACTAGAATTCAGTATAGTGGAACGGATGTAAGCTCAATCAAACATGTCAGAAGTTGGATAAAAGAGATCAAGCAGGGTCACAATGTGATACAGTAAAGAATGTCAAGAGTAATCAGAAAATCTAGGTCAAGGCAGTCCACGTTCAGGCTCAGGAGCAACATCTAGGCAAATCAGTGAAGAAATACCTGATATATATATATATATATATATATATATATATATATATATATATATATATATATATATATATATATATATATATTTATTTATTTTTTATTGAAAACTCTCTATTTTTATACCAAAACAACCATCTAGTTTATAAGATCATCCAAAAAATTAACAAACATAAAAACTATTTTTCTTTCTTAAACTCTCCCAACCCTGCCCCCCCCCCCCCCCCTCAATGGGACACCTATAAAATTAGTATAGAGCTAGTTTAAATAGGCCTGTATCCTGTTTGTACTGTGCATTTGCAGCATAACATTCATAGCTGCCCCTTAACAGGGCTAGCTGTGTATCGATAAAGAACACTCTACTGTTCTACAAAACGATACAGTTTAAACTATTGTGCTTCTATTATTATGCTCTATTTAAGTGCTCCATTGTGATATCCCAAATGTGTGTATATATTTATAGACTCGTCTGTATTGGATTGATGCCATAACGCTGATTACATTTCAAGGCTGCATACTATTCTGGTGATGGACTCTTTTGTATGCATGTCACAGTAATCTGTCCGTATTTATAGGCTGAAGCCTATTGGAATGATGTCACAAATGTGTATTTATTTGTAGACCGTGGCTTCTCCTCCTCTTTCAGTAGTGTATGTGTATTTTTGTAGAGGGGATACCTAGATATCAAAGTCTCCTACAGCGAAGTCAGGAATAGGGTTTCCACTTGTTTACAATATGTTATTGTTTGAGTAACAGTGAGAAGATGTATAGCAGTGCCGTATAACAGATAGGAGAGGTCAGATATTGATGTCAGATAGCAGAAAGCTGCTACAACTGCTGATATTAAGAGTGTGCTGTAATACAGAGACAGAATTCCTTCATTTAGCTATGTTCACACAACGTTCTTTTTAAGTAAAGAACGGACGCTGATTGCAATTGTCTCAGCGCCCGTTCTTTACTGCAGGGGCGGCATTGCATTGAAGTTAATGCAATGCCGCCCGCTGTGTTCTCACATCGTTATTCTAACGCCCGGTCTTTAGAACGGGCATTAGAATAATGTGCCTGTCAACATCAGCTGTTCACACAACGCAATGTGCAGCGTATACGTATAACGTATAACTTACACAGACCACTACTTATAATGAAAGGCTACCTGAAGTGACAGGTGCAAAAAAAGGTATCTAAGCTCTGGGGCTGGTGCAGCGGCGGGCTGGGGCGGGGGTTGGGAATCACATGCCCCAAGGCCAGGCACCACTCCCCCCACTCAGGGGACACGGCCGCTGGATCTCTGAGCTGCAGGCACAGGCAGCCTGCTCTGTATATAGAAGAGCCTGTTACTGACAGGACCTACAGGAGGAGGATGGCCTGTACGTTCTGACAGGACCTCCTTGACAATGATGCCGGGGCAGACTTCCTGTGGCTGCACAGATTGTTATGGGGCCATAAGACTATACAGGAAGATGTATGGCCGCCAGCACTGAGTCTGCACAGCACCCAGGAGATCACACAGGCTGTGCATTATCTGCCAGGACCTTCCGTGCACAGAGCAGAGGTCAGCTGTGGTCCCTCCACCAACCACACTGGGCACTGCTGCTGCTCCAAGGACCCCCATGGACTGGTGAGGTATCAGGGAGATGGAGAGATACTGGAGGAGGAGGTCAGGCAGGTCAGTGGCTCTACAACACTGACCTGCCTGACAGCTATGGCAGGCAGGCCCTAAAGCCTAACCAACCTGCTCATCTAAGGCTGCTTTACAACTATCACCCTCATCATGCTCTGGTAACCTCCAGCTGTCAGACCAAGATGGGAGTTGTAGTGTGGTAGCCTCCAGCTGTAAGACAGGGATGGGAGTTGTAGTGTGGTAGCCTCCAGCTGTAAGACAGGGATGGGAGTTGTAGTGTGGTAGCCTCCAGCTGTCAGACCTGGATGGGAGTTGTAGTGTGGTAGCCTCCAGCTGTCAGACCAGGATAGGAGTTGTAATGTAGTAGCCTCCAGCTGTCAGACCAGGATGGGAGTTGTAGTGTGGTAGCCTCCAGCTGTCAGACCAGGATGGGAGTTGTAGTGTGGTAGCCTCCAGCTGTCAGACAATGATTGGAGTTGTAGTGTGGTAGCCTCCAGCTGTCAGACAATGATGGAAGTTGTAGTGTGGTAGCCTCCAGCTGTCAGACCAGGATGGGAGTTGTAGTGTGGTAGCCTCCAGCTGTCAGGCAAGGATGGGAGTTGTAGTGTGGTAGCCTCCAGCTGTCAGACCAGGATAGGAGTTGTGGTTTGGTAGCCTCCAGCTGTCAGACCAGGATGGGAGTTGTAGTGTGGTAGCCTCCAGCTGTCAGACCAGGATGGGAGTTGTAGTGTGGTAGCCTCCAGCTGTCAGACAATGATGGGAGTTGTAGTGTGGTAGCCTCCAGCTGTCAGACCAGGATGGGAGTTGTAGTGTGGTAGCCTCCAGCTGTCAGGCAAAGGTGGGAGTTGTAGTGTGGTAGCCTCCAGCTGTCAGACCCGGATGGGAGTTGTAGTGTGGTAGCCTCCAGCTGTCAGACCAGGATGGGAGTTGTAGTGTGGTAGCCTCCAGCTGTCACACAGGGATGGGAGTTGTAGTGTGGTAGCCTCCAGCTGTCAGACCAGGATGGGAGTTGTAGTGTGGTATCCTCCAGCTGTCAGACCAGGATGGGAGTTGTAGTGTTGTAGCCTCCAGCTGTCAGACAAGGATGGAAGTTGCAGTGTGGTAGCCTCCAGCTGTCAGACCAGGATGGGAGTTGTAGTGTGGTAGCCTCCAGCTGTCAGACCAGGATAGGAGTTGTAGTGTGGTAGCCTCCAGCTGTCAGACAGGGATGGGAGTTGTAGTGTGGTAGCCTCCAGCTGTCAAACAAGGATGGGAGTTGTAGTGTGGTAGCCTCCAGCTGTCAGGCAAGGATGGGAGTTTTAGTGTGGTAGCATCCAACTGTCACACCAGGGTGGGTGTTGTAGTGTGGTAGCCTCCAGCTGTCACACAGGGATGGGAGTTGTAGTGTGGTAGCCTCCAGCGGTCAGACCAGGATGGGAGTTGTAATGTGGTAGCCTCCAGCTGTCAGACCAGGATAGGAGTTGTAGTGTGGTAGCCTCCAGCTCTCAGACCAGGATGGGAGTTGTAGTGTGGTAGCCTTCAGCTGTCAGACCATGATAGAAGTTGTAATGTTGTAATTCCATCTGTGTGGTCATGGTGGGAGTTGTAGTTCCAGCTATGACATCAGGATGGGAGTTCTAGTTGCAGCTCTGAGGTCGAGGGGGAGTTGTAGGTCCAGCTGTGAGGTCAGGGTGGAAGTTGTAGTTGCAGCTGTGAAGTCAGGATGGGAGTTGTCGCTGCAGCTATGAGGTCAGGATGGGAGTTGTAGGTCCAGCTGTGAGGTCAGGATTGGAGTTGTAGTTGCAGCGGTGAGGTCAGGATGGGAGTTGTAGTTGCAGCGGTGAGGTCAGGATGGGAGTTGTAGTTGCAACTATGAGGTAAGGGTGGGAATTGTAGTTGCGGCTGTGATGTCAGGGTGGGAGTTGTAGTTGCAGCTGTGAGGTCAGGGTGGGAGTTGTAGTTGCAGTTGTGAGGTCAGAGTGGGAGTTTTCGTTTTGCTACAGCTGGGGGCCCACAGATTGGGGAGCACTGCCATAAGTCAGTGATTTACTAGAGGATAATCCTCCTGACACCATATTTGTCCTATAACACAGAGCCATTCTCTGCCTAATCAGACATCGTGCCATATTACATGACCAGCAGCGAAATTGTCAGCTTATGGGGGACTTTAAACCTGTCAAAAAATCCACCATTTGCTGCATATTTCTGCACATTCAAGGGGGCACAGAGGGGGCTGAACTTTTATAAGGAGATACTATTATATGGGGGAACAGAGAGGGTCTCTTCTCTATATATGACGGTGCGGGGGAGGGGGCTTATCTACTTTATGAGGGTACAGATGGGGGAGAGCTTTCTGTTATATCAGGGCATAGAGGAAGCCTGGGTCTAAATCCTACGTGGGGCATAAAATGGTCCCCGTTACAGTGTGGAGCAATACAGATGGGGAGTTTATTGAGGTAAGGATGGTGCTGTGTGGCATCTACCTTTGCCGCACTGATGTGTGGAGGGTTATAATAGGTAAGGGCCAGAGTGGCCGCTAGCCTGCTACTCATGGGCCAGTGCTGTGTGCTTGCCCCCCAGGCTAAAATTTGCCAGCCAGCCCCTGGGCTGGTGGAATACCTTTAGGTTATGTTCACACTATATAAAACAGTGGCCGCTGTTTGACACTGCCGTTGTTTGCAGTGACAAGTTAATTTTTCCTACAGTGAACAACGGCTGTGGAGCATGCTGTGTGTTGCATTGGCAGCTACATTCAGTGCAGCACCAGAAAACTAAGGCCATTGTTTTAAATGAAAACTAAGGCCGGAGTTTTCCGTATAAATTTTACGCTGTGTGAACATAGCCTTAAGAGATATTTCCACCTTCAACATTTATTAAGTTTGTCTGATTCACCACTTGAAAGTCTCCATGGCTCCCTTGGTGGGACCTTCCACATGGTAACTAGTTTATACGTTGAACAAATAATCCAATAGTCACACAATAAAATACCTCTTACCATGAATCATTTTAAAAAACATACCTGGGACATTTCTGCAAATACGTTTTGTGTCAATCTTTTTTCTTGTGGCTTGTCACAGTTCAATTTTGCTAAATTTTAAAGGTTTCATAATAAAATGGAATTTTACTTTGTGAACCTGACTGGCTTACTTGCAATAGCTATAGGAAGCCAAAAAGCCATAAGCTGCTGAATAGGATGAAGTTTATGTAACTTCAATTATTGACTTGGATAACACTTTATCTTAGGTGAATATAGTCTAGCTTAAAAAAACACAAAAAAAACCCCACATAAATCCTACCAATATAAGGCAATGTTCATACAATGTCTTCATATTTCAGCTGTCTTTTCAAACAGCCATAATTTTAAAGCAAAGTTAGGCTATGTTCAGACTACGTTTAACAGCGCCCATTATATAGCAACGGACGTTGTTAAAGTTGTTAACGTTGTTAACTCCCATGAAAAACTTTTTCCCAGTAATTGAAGCACATTACAAAGTTATATAACTCTGTAATATGCTTCAATCACCTATCTGCTTCCCTTCCCTGTCTTTTCCCCCCTCCACCCCCCACCAGGAAGTGCACTAAACTTACACATACCTAATTACTGTCGTCACCAGGCTCTTCTCTCAGCTCCTTCTTGTGACGATGAGTCATCAGCAGGAGGGCTGCTCTAGCTCCTGTTTCACCAGCCTACTCCTCCCCTGCATTGTCAGGTGACTCATCTTGCTCAGCTCCCATTGGCTGAGCAACTGCAAGCCATCTGAGTCATGTCACTTGCTTGTCTTCTCTCGTGACAGACTCCCGACACATAGGCAGCTCCCCCCTCCCCTCATACTCTCTCCTGCTGCTGAGTGAATGAGTCATGTCACTAGGGAAGATAAGCAAGTGACATAGACTCAGATGGCTTGCAGTTGCTCAGCCAATGGGAGCTGAGCAAGCTGAGTCATCTGACAAGGCAGGGGAGGGGGAGGCTGGTGTAACAGGAACTAGAGCAGCCCTCTTGGTGATCAATTAGCCATTCACTTTAATGTAAAGTGTGGTCGCTGGTCAGCGTCCGGAAATACTAGGCAGGTGCATTATTTTAACGCCCATTCTAAAGAATGCGTGCATACAGTGGACAGCATTGCGGTGATTTCAATGCAATGCCGCTCCTGTAGTTAAGAACGGACGCTGATTCCATTGCAATTTGTTCTTTACTAAAAAATAACGTTGTGTGAACATAGCCTTATGCAAATTACTGCTTCAAAATTATATCTGTCCAAAAAGACGTTGTTCACACTAAAAAAAAAAAAAAAAACGCAAAATGTCACTGTAATCTTAGGTGAAAATAAAACTGTGTGAACGGATGAAACGAGTGGCCATATTTTGCTAGATTAGGTCGAAAGTAATGAGCATGTTCATTATTTGTATTGTCGTTATTCTATATGGTGTGTGTGCACTGTTGGCTAATTACCCATTGACTTTAATAGAGCGGATTATTATATTGAAAATAATTACAGTATTTTTATCTCAAAATTCCGAACATATTTTACTTTTATTTTACAGTGTGAACACAACCTAAGTGTATATTCACAATTGTCGTCTACCCTGTAGAAATACTACCAAGTATTTTCAGGCTGTAATATACACAGCATTTTATTTATGTTACATTGCAAGTTAATATACAGTATGTGGAACTACTTTCATTATACTGATCTAATGTTTTATTCATATTTTAATTTATACCCACTGTACTTTAAGGACACATTTATTAATGACTCTGGCGGAGAGGTAACCTTAGGTGTTTGAGCTTCACATAGTTTATTGTTGTTTTTAACACATATTTCACACGCACATTGCATTACTGTTTGTGAAAGGAAAACTGAACGCATCTTTGAATAGGGTAACTGTAGCCTTGGGATTAATGTTGTGCCAGTTTTCCAACATATATTCTGATAATGATCCTGCTTTTTTGTACTGCTTTTCCATTTGTAAGAAGCATTAAATAGCATTATACACAGTGGTGTTTGTTTTATTTTCTTTGGTTTTATTTTATTCATTTTACTTCTAATTTGGTAAAAAGTAGTGTTGAGCAAGCATGCTCTATCGAGCTTGATGCTCAACCAAGCACCTTGTGGTACTCGAGTAAAAGTGGAAGTCTCCTCCCACATGTTTGGGGGCTTTATTTAGCCAATAAACATTAGGAAAAGGTATAGCAAGCATAGTTACACCATATTGATTCAGAAAGTTTTCATATTGTTAAAATTTTAAGCAGTATTATGTATATCTGCATAATGGTCTTTACAATGTTGCAGTTACTGATAGAGACTAATTTATATGAAAATACCCCCATTACGAGCTCTAAATTACTGTAAAAGACCTTAATTGGCGTGAGAAACTTTTCCAATTTTTCCAATGTATCAGCTGTTTCCCCACTGCACGCCAATAGGCGTCCAATGATTCTAATTGTAGTAATACTATTATGTATTCTATGAATGAATTTCATGGATTAACTGGACTCTGCCTCTCAATAATACTGTATGACTATGTTCACACAACGTCAATTTTAAAGAACGTCCGTTGTTGCAGCGATATAAGTCGATGGGAAGATGAATGTCCAATGCACACAAAGTATTAAATAACGGACGTTATCGCCGCAGGGCGTCAAAATAATCATGACAATTATTTTCGGACGTCTGACTTTTTTTATTAATTGTTTACACACAGTTTTTCTTTTGTCACTGTTTTTTCTCCGTTTTTACTATTAAACTCAATGAATTTTTCAATTAAGATACACCCAAAGCCAATTAGTAGACTCAAACTAGAATAATATGCCAACAGCCGTCATTGCACTACAGGCCCTATTCCACCAACAGATCTGACGACAGATTATATGCCAAAGATTTGAAGCCAAACCCAGGAGTGGATTTGAAAAGATGAGAAATCCAGTCTTTCCTTTATGACCTGTTCTCTGTTTATAGTCTGTTCCTGGGTTTGGCTTCAAATCTTTGGCAGATAATCTGTCGTCAGATCTGTTGGTGGAATAGGGTCTTTAGGCAAGGGCAGACAGCTAAATGACGTCCGATATTTTAGACTCAAAATGACGGATGTCATTTTAAATGGAGCTGAAAAAAACGTTGTGTGAACATAGCCTATTACTGCCCAATGGTTATCCGCTTTCATCCGCACTCTGCTGTGATTAATATAGGAGTGACATCACTGCAGAGTGCTGCCTCAATATTCATAAGAAGCCGTGGGCCAGGTGGGGTGGATAAGTGCACTGAGGGCTGTAGCTCCAAACCACCTCATTTATTTACGTAATAAAAATAATTGAATAGTAATATTTTATAGTAATATAGTAATATTTTATAGTATAATAATAATAGTAATATTTTTTCATATAGCGCCAATAGATTCCACAGCACTGAAAAAAGTGCTAAGGATGAGGGTAAGAAAATTACCTTTTTCCTCAGTGACCTGTGCACTATAATGACATATGAACAGGTTAGATGCTTCTAATCTGCTGTTAGTTTCCCTTTAAATCTATATCTCAATATCTGGACAGTGGTGTCAAACTCAAATATACAGTGGGCCAAAATTACAAAATAGGACAAATTTGCGGGCCAACCTTGGTAATTATTAAAGCGCAAATGTGGTGGTCCTAGCACTGTCAGTGGTGTGCATCTCCCAGCACTGTGCACTATGATAAATGACATGATTAATTGCTATGATATGATTAAACCCCAACCTATGTAATATCCAGCCCTCCCCAGCAGTCTCATATAGTAGCCAACTCCCCCTTAGTCTCATATAGTAGCCAGCCCTCCCCAATAGTCTCATATAGTAGCCAGCCCTACCCAAAGTCTCATATAGCAGCCAGCCCTCCCTTATAGTCTATTATATAGTAGCCAGCCCTCCCCCATAGTCTAATATAGTAGCCAGCCCTCCCCATAGTCTGATATAGTAGCCAGCCCTCCCCAATAGTTTCATATAGTAGCCAGCCCTCCCCATAGTCTCATCTAGTAGCCAGTCATCCCCAATAGTCTCATATAGTAGCCAGCCCTCCCCATAGTTTCTTATATAGTAGCCAGCCCTCCCCATAGTCTCTTATATAGTAGTCAGCCCTCCCCCATAGTCTCTTATACAATACCCAGCCCTCCCCAGTAGTTTGATTTAGTAGTCAGCCCTCCCCATAGTCTCATAAAGTAGCCAGTCCTTCCCATAGTCTCATATAGTAGCCAGCCAATCCCATAGTCTCATATAGTAGCCAGCCATTCCCATAGTCTCATATAGTAGCCAGCCCTCCCCATAGTCACATATAGTAGCCAGCCTTTCCCATGGTCACATATAGTAGCCAGCCCTCCCCATAGTCACATATAGTAGCCAGCCCTCCCCATAGTCACATATAGTAGCCAGTCATTCCCATAGTCACATATAGTAGCCAGCCCTCCCCATAGTCACATATAGTAGCCAGCCCTCCCCATAGTCTCATATAGTAGCCAGCCCTCCCCATAGTCTCATATAGTAGCCAGCCCTCCCCCATAGTCTTGTTTATGGTAGCCATGGCGGGCCAGATGTAATTCAAACTCTGAATTGCCTTGCGGGCCAGAAATAATGGCAGGGCCAGAGTTTGACATAACTGATGAAGGAGATCATACAGGGGGCACATAATAGATTGTATACACTGTATTATTAGTTTGTAAACCACATTTTGGCTACATGGTAAAGGAAGTGTTTGTTTATATAAGGAATATGATAACCGTGGGGTTTGTCTATAGGGTTTATGTACATATTGATTAAAATGTATGAGATCTATGTTAATAACTATATATTCCTGAGTCCATGTTAATAGTTTAGCCATTTATGCAAAAATAAAAGCACATGTTAAATGATGCTCCTCTGAGCTACTGTAAGCATATGCTTTTTTATGTTAAAACAACCTAAATTGCTATGTAGGCATATCAGAACATTCCTATTTTTAGATAAAATGAATGTAAAATATGTGTCCTCATTATAGCAACGCTGCATAGATACGAACTGTGTGGGCTTAATAACAAAATTGCTAATTAGTACGCATGTAATTTTCCTTCCTAGATCAAAGATGTTTCATAAGACCCATTGTTTGCATATATTTGTGATGGCAAAGGTGTAAGTTAATGAAGAGGCCTAATGACAAGGGAAAAATCCAGTATGTGAGCTGGTATAGTAAAATTAAGAACCAAGGATCATTTCCCTTGTTCACAGCAAATTAGTTCATGTTGCAAATTATCTGTGATTTTTGCTTTGATTACAGGTAACAAAAATAATTAAGTGAAATAAATATTATATCTGGATCTTAAAAAAAATAAATAAAAGGTTTGTCATGCACATTATAGGAATCCTGAATCTACTTATATCTGCAATGAATAAAAGTAAAAAAAGCATGCTGGGAATTCCACCTCAGGACACATAGGTCTACTCTGTATAGCTATGGTCCAACAATGTGAAAAAAAAATGTCTGTCTTTGGCTATATTTACACAATGTTTTTTCAGCTCCGTTTAAAATGATGTCCGTCATTTTGAGTCTAAATAACGGACGTCATCTAGCAGCTTGGCAATAACTGGTGTTTGTACATTATTCAACTTTGGGGTTACTAATCGGCCTTTGAATTTTATAGTAAAAAAGGGAAAAAGAACGATGACAAAAGAACTGTGTAAACAACTAATAAAAAATGTCAGCTGTTTGCAAAAGACGTCCGAAAATAATGATCATGTTCATTATTTTGACGTCCGCAGTAAAAATGTCCGTTATTCAATACATTGTGTGCATTGGACATCTGTCATCCCATTGACTTCAATGCATTGCATTGAAGTCAATTAAATAGTGGCAAAAACGGACATCTTTTTAAACAGCAAAATCGTCCGCCTTTCTCTATTTTTGACGTTGTGTGAGCATTTTGATTATTTTATAATTAGTGACTTTGGTTTTATCAAAAGATGGACGTTTTTCACAAAAGAAAAAGACGTTGTGGGATTATAGGGGGCACATTTACTACGGAGTCTAATTTGTGTAACTAATTTGAGGATTGGTGTATATTTTGTTCCAATATGAAATTTTAATCTGATTTATTAAAATGTAGCACTGCCATAGTGAATGTAGTTAAAAAGTCACAAAAAAGCTAAATTGTGCAAGCATATTCATCTGGTACCAACCAGAGGTAGGCCTGCACCTGTTTGTGCAACTTTTTTAAAAATTGCATATAATAAATTGGGCTCTAATTCCAGATTATGCAAACTTTTTTGTGAATATTCAAAACAGGCAGAATTTTTTAAGTTGCATCTAAAAAATATTCGCCAGTACAATACTTACAGTACAATACAATAGAAATTAGACCAAAAATAGGTGAAACACCGAATTATTCACCAAAAAATAGGTGCAAGTGCTTGATAAATTTCCCCCATAGCCTATGAAAAGAAATAACAATATCCTTGATTGGAGAAACATCTAGTTAATTTGTCCAAAATTTCATTTTAGGCCTGACTTAATTTCTAAGAATTAATACCAGTGCCACAAAACGTCTTTGTACCAGATTGTTAATTAACACGGAACACTGAGGAAGTGGTTCTATAAATAGCTTATTTGTATTTATTATAATGGAATATGCCTGATTTGGAGCATCAAGGCAGTATAATCATAAAAGAAATTAACATTGCTTCTTCTAATGGAATGAACAGGAAAAATATCTTGGCATGCCATATATACATTGAGCTAATTAGATTATGTAACTGTCTTCTAAGGATTAGAGTGGTATCTCAGACTTCAAGATATGCACAACACAAAGATTTATAGGAAGAATGTAAAATAAACACCCCAGAATGTAAAATAATGACCCCTTTTATATTTAGTTTGCTACTTAAAATATACATACTGTACCTTTATACTAAGTCCAAATCCTCCTACAGTTTGTCTTCGTATTGCTACTGTTCTTTCCTAGAATCGGAATTTGAAATATGTTCTATTAATACATTTATAATAATAACAATAACTTTTTTAAACATCTATCTATTTTACATCCATATTTTAAAGAAGATGCTCATGTTAGGTGAAAGCTATGGTACAATCGCTGCAAGATTTATTTGAGGTTAAAGTCAGTGTGCAGGCCAGTCAATTTCACCAAATTATTAGAATTTTTTGGGCTGGCACAATAAGGTTGGAACTAGAGATGAGCGAAGCAGCCGGAAATTCCTATCTCAAGCTTCGTAAATTTTCACTCAAACTCGTTAAGATTTGCAAATCAAATCTTAACAAATTTCTTGAAAACAGCCCAAACTATAGTAGTTACAATACTGGGACTATTACAGAAGGGCAAATTTGTTAAAGCATGTTATTGTAAAAGTGCAGTAAAAGGGATCCAGGAATTTTAATTTAAAGAGGACTAATACTTCCTTGAAAGCCTCAATAATTAAAAGTCAGAAATATATGATTTTTCTCTATTCCATGTAAAAATCCATCTACTCCATTTAAAGAAGCTAACTACAGGATAGCTCACCAGTCACAGTTGATCATCAGGCGTGTCGGGTGTGAGGATAGCTCATCAGTCCATTTAGCCTGGAAAACCCCTTTAACGCCCTATTCACACATCCTGTTCCTGTCCGCAATTGCGGATCCGCAGAAAAATAGGACCAATGTATTTCAATGGACCCATACACACATCCGTGTTGTGTATTGGGCTGCAATCCATTCCGCAAAAAAATAAGGACAGGCCCTAGTACGGACAGTAACTGACACACCCAATACAACTCTATGGGGTCCGTATTTTTTACGGATGCAATACGGACTGAATTTGCGGATTGTTACTGACTGAAATTTGCGGATTGGAAAAATATACTGACTTGTGAATAAGGCATAAGAGCAGAAGACTGGAGACTAATTCGAGTTCTGTAGCCCAGTAACTAGTCCGCCATTTTGTTCAGTTTGAAAGACCAGTAATTTTTCTACCCAAACAAATCACTCTTGAAAATAACTTTGGAAACCAATATTGTACTTTTTTATGTGAGAGGGCATAAGGTGCATACAGCCTAGTGCATAAAGCCTAGCTACATGGTGTATGGTAAAAGCTGTTCTTGTCCTGATGGTTATCACATGATTGGATTTACTTTATTGAAAACATGAAAACATATAAGTTAATAAATCAGGTTGAGATCCATAGTATTAAAAGTCATCAAATTGAAACATATTTCAAATGTCATGACATTCTTCAAGAGAGAAGAACCATAATCTAGTGCTTTATATACTTCAGGAACGCTGTAGCACTGGCAGTATAATAGGTGTAAAAATATATAGAAGATTTACTGCAAGTTATTTTAAGGCTATGTTCCCACAACATTTTTTTAGCTTAAATAAAGTCAATCAACAGCCTTTTTAGTCTAAACAAGACACTTTGGAAACATTGGGGGAGATTTATCAAACTGGTGTAAAGTAGAATTGTCTTAGTTGCCCCTAGCAACCAATCAGCTTCCAACTTCCATTTTTAAAAGGATCTGTGAGGAATGAAAGGTGGAATCTGATTGGTTGCTAGGGGCAACTGAGCCAATTCTACTTTACACCAGTTTGATAAATCTCCCCCATAGTCTAATAGTCCTAGTCAAACAGTAACTTTCTACAATTTATTTGGCATATGAAAACCATGGAGGCAAGCATATTATGTCCAAATGCTGGTGCGTGAATCAGTCTACCAAACATCATATCACATTAAAACATTTGAGAAAAAACTCAGTGTTAACACTCAGTATTTCCATCAGTCTTTTGGTCAGTATTTGTTCAAGTGGATAGTGGGTTAAAAACACAGAAAGGCTATGTTCACACAACATCAAAAATAGAGAAAAAGCCAACGCTTTTGCTATTTAAAAAACGTATGTTATTGCTGCGATTTAACTGACTGCAGTGCAATGCAATGAAGTCAATAGAAAGTCGCACGTTCAATGCACACAATGTATTGAATAACGGATGTTATAGCTGTGGACGTGATCATGATCATTATTTTCAGACGTCTTTTGCAAACAGCAAACATTTTGTATTAGTTGATTACACACAGTTTTTCTTTTGTCACCGTTCTTTCTCCGTTTTTACTATTAAATTCAATGGACTTTTCAATTAAGACACACCCAAAGGCCAATTGGTAATCCCAAACTAGAATAATGTACAAACACCAGTCATTGCACTAAGAGGAGGCCAGACAGCTAAATGATGTCTGTTATTTTAGACTCAAAATGACGGACACCATTTTAACCCCTTAAGAACCGGGGCAATTTAGATTTTTGCGTTTTCATTTTTTCCTCCTTGTGCATAAAAGGCCATAGCAGTTGCATTTTTTCACCTAGAAACCCACATGAGCCCTTATTTTTGCGCCACTAATTGTACTTTGCAATGACAAGCTGAATTTTTGCATAAAGTACACTGCAAAAGCAGGAAAAAATTCAATGTGTGGTGAAATTGAAAAAAACCCCCACATTTTGTGTTTTTAGTGGATATGTGTTTTTACGCCGTTCACCCTGGGCTAAAACTGACTTGTTATATATATTCCACAAGTTGTTACGATTAAAACGATATATAACATGTATTACTTATATTGTATCTGATGTCCTGTAAAAAATTAAAACCATTGTTTACAAATATACGTTCCTTAAAATCGCTCCATTCCCAGGCTTATAGCACTTTTATCCTTTGGTCTATGGGGCTGTATGAGGTGTCATTTTTTGCGCCATGATGTGTTCTTTCTATCGGTACCTTGATTGCGCATATACGACTTTTTGATCGCTTTTTATTAACATTTTTCTGGATTTGATGCGACCAAAAATGTGCAATTTTGCACTTTGGGATTTTTTGGCGCTTACACAGTTTACCGTGCGAGATCAGGAATGTGATTAATTAGTAGTTCGGGCGATTACACACACGGCGATAGCAAACATGTTTGTTTATTTATTTATTTACTTTTATTAATAACCTGGGAAAAGGGGGGTGATTCAGATTTTTATTAGGGGAGGGGGATTTTTATTAATAACAACACTTTTTTTTTTTACTTTTACACTTATACTAGAAGCCCCCCTAGGGGACTTCTAGTATAAGTGCACTGATCTCTCATAGAGATCTCTGCAGCATAGATATGCATGAGATAGGCTGCAGCCGGAAGTAAACGACTGCCGAGCCGGGGACGGCGCCATCTTGGAGCGGTTCCCGGCCGGCTTCAGTAACGGAGATCGCTCCTCCGGGTTAATGTCCCGGAGGAGCGATCTCCCCACTAGACACCAGGGATGACGCTGCAAACTTTGACAGCTGCATCCGATTACTGTATTAGCGGGCACGGCGATCGGACCGTGCCCGCTAATACCTGCGGTCCCGGGCTACAAACGGCACCGCTCTGCGCGGCCCCGCTCTGAACATCCTTAGCGACCGCAGGGCATAAATATACACCCGCGGTCATTAAGGGGTTAAAGTGAGCTGGAAAAAAATTGTGAACATAGCCAAACTGTGCAAATCTTTCCATTACAATTTTGTCTTGTTAATTCCACTCCTGATTTTGGCTACAAATACTGGCAGAAATACTGATTAAAATATGGTGTGTAAACATATCCTTAAACTACACATGCTGTGTTGTATGTACCTTATGTTTTAAAACTCTTAAATGAGGCTCCACGGGCTCTTCTTTTGCATTTTCTCTTTATTTGATATTGTGTGGACATAGCCTAAGGCTATGTTCCCACTTTCTTAGAATGAAAGGCGTTTTTATTGGACAGCCGCCATTTAATGACAAATTAGGGCTGTTATTTTATAACAATGGCCATCATTACACAAATAACTGCCCCCATTATAAAATATTAGCGCTATCATTTGTCATTAAATGATAGCCGTCCAATAAAAACGGCTGCCATTTTGACAGTGACAAAGCAAAGACTAAAAGACACTTACGGGCTATGTTCAAACAATGTAAAAAAAAAGAGAATAAATATTAAAAATACGTCTGTTATTGACGCGATTTAATTGACTTCAATGCAATGCTTTGAAGTTAATGGAATGACAGACATCCAATGCACACAGTGTATAAAATGACATTGTCTGAGCGAACGTCGCTTCCACTGATCATGCCAATTATTTTCGGATGTCTATTGCAAACAGCGGACTTTTTTTTTAGTTGATCACACACAGTTTTTCATTTTTCCCCATCCTTTCACCGTTCTTACTATTCAATTCAATGAACTTTTTAATTAAAGGCACTAATGCTACATTTACATGGAGCGATAATTCGCCCAATCGAACGATTTCGAAATAACGATGTGTTTTTTATAACGATCAGCATTTAGACTGAACAATATATCGTTTGGGAAATTCGTTTTTGCGATCGTTTTAAGATTGCTTAAGCCTATCTCCCACATAGGCTATGTTCACACAACATCAAAAACTGAGAAAAAACATCCGATTTCGCTATTTAAAAAAATGTCAGTTTTTTCAGCAAATTAACTGACTTCAATGCAATTGCATTGAAGTCAATGGGAAAACAGACGTCCTATGCACATAATTCATTGAAAAACGGACGTTTTTGCCACAGACGTCAAAATAATGAACATGAACATTATTTTCGGACATTTTTTGCAAAAGGTGAACGTTTTGTATTAGTTGTTCGCACACAGTTTTTCTTTTGTCACTGTTCTTTCTCCGTTTTTACTATTAAATTCAATGGATTTTTCAATTAAGGCACAACCAAAGGGCAATTAGTAACCCCAAACTAAGATAATGTGCAAAAACCTGTCATTGCACTAAGGGGATGCAAGGCTTCGAAAAATGTCCGTTATTTTAGACTCAAAATAACGGACGTCATTTTAAACGGAGCTGAAAAAAACGTTGTGTGAACATAGCCATAGGGTAAATTGGTGAAAGACTGTTTACACTAAGCGATCTGCGAATTATAAGCGAATGACCAACGACAGTTTGAGAACATTTTGAAAGATCAAAATGAGCAATTTCTCGCTCGTCCCTTGATTGTTCGCTGTGCACTGACGGGCAGCCAAACAGCAAAATGACAGACGTCATTTTAAACTCAAAATGACAGACATTATTTTAAAAGGAGAGGAAAAAACATTGTGTGAACATAGCAATGGTCTAAAATATTTTTTACAGGTCTCTTAGAGTGAGGATGGTTACATGCCACTCACTATTTTCAATGGATACCACTATACATAATAATAAAGAAATCAATACTAAACCTGTGTACTAGATTCAGGATATGAATTTAAATTGTCAGGTTGTTGATCGGTGTTAAGAGCATCAGAAATGAAGAATTATAATAGAAAAGTGACCTTTGCATTTAGCAGCAAACCATCGCAAATGCCTTGAGAGGTGGAGGTGTCAAGCTAAAGAAATTGAAAAGGCTTGGAAGTAAATGGAAAGTTCAGAGACATGTCATTGCTGAATGCCACTTAGTGTAGCTTAGAAATAGCCCATTTACACTTTAAATATTGCAATGTGGCTGGAACCTAATAATAGCTCCAAAGGATATGAAGGTGTTAATATAAGATCCACAGCAGTGAGACAAAATTATAAAGTGAAATAGAACAAAGTTAAGGATATTGCACTAAAAGCAGTTGTGTTGTTTTGCTTATCACCATAGAATAGTCTGTTAAAGCACACCTCCAATTATATAGGAAAAACAATTATAATACAAGACTTTGCAGAATAATTATTTTTTTATAGTTGTTTTATGTTGAGTCTTCCAAGGATCACTCTCTCTTTCTCTCTCTTTATATATTCATCACCATTGATTAAATTATATAGGGACAATAAGGACAATGGCAATTTTCACTTTTAGGTACTTATTTTCCTCCTTGCCTTCTAAAAACCATAACTCTTGAATTTTTCCATCTACAGAGCCAGATGATAGCTTGTTTTTTGCAGGAGCAAAGTGCAGGAGCAAATGTGGGTAACAGAGGTGGTGCAAATATCAGAGATTTAAAATGTATTCTAGGTTTTATGCAATGCATGTTAAAATAGAAATTCCATATTAAGGTACAGTTAATCACACTGGAGGAGGCACCAAAATACATTGCCCCAGTCCTGCATACAGTATATACAGTGAAGCTTAACATTTTACAGATGTACTTACAAGGCAATGCAACGCAAAATATTAGATGCGGCATTCACTATTTTTGAGAAGATACTCTTTTTTTATTTATCCTGTTGTTTTAAAACCAAAGGTTACAGAATAAATTGCATAAAAGCTGGTAACAGCTGTTTCGCACAATCCCCAGATTTTCATCAGTCATATATGCAATAAACACAGTAACCTTTGTTTTTAATGCTACAGGATAAAGAACAGTCTCCTATCAACACTGGTGAGTGAAACATCTTTTTTATTCTATGTGGAAAAAAAAGATTCACTAAACAGTCAATGACCATTTAAAGTGACAGGCAAATATTTATAAAAAATAAGGTTCAGTAAGGTCAGTTCATCTTTCACATAATATTTCTTTCATCCTTTATCTTTCTACATTTCTACGTATCTCCCTAACCCTAAAGAGAAGTATGGCGTGTGCAAGAAGTGGTGTTTTTATTCCAGTCTGACATTGCTCTCTGCTGCCCTTTCTGTTTGTGTCAGAAACTGTCCAAAGCAGGAGAGGTTTTCTATGGGGATTTGCTACTACTCTGGACAGTTCCTGTCAGAGATGGCAGCAGAGAGTACTGTGTCAGACTGGAAAGAATACACAATTTTCTGCAGGACATACAGTAGTTGATAAGTACTGTAAGAGATTTTTAATGGAAGTAATTGACAAATCTATATAACTTTCTGGCACTGGTTGATTTGAAAACATTTTTTCCTCTTTAAGTACTTTCTGTAGCACTGCAGTGTTTTCTTTTTTAAGGCAAGGCAACTTTTCTGATATGGTATCACTCATATAGGGCAAATGGCTAAAATTTAGCCATATCAAGTCATAAAAGAACATTGCTAACTCATTACATTGCCAGTTAAATCTTTAGGCCACAGGTGTCACCGCAAAACTAAACACAGATGGTGCAGTCACTGGATATTTGTTCTGTTCTTTGATGGAGTAAATTTATCTAAAAACCACCCAAGTCAGCACCACCGGTAGAGGCAATAATAATAAAAAACAACAACAACATTTGCTAATGAGTAAATGTCATTTCATTATGATTCTAAAAGTTATTTACTTACTCCAGAATAGAAAGGTTCACCAGACACACAAATAACATCCTGTTCTTGAATCATCAATAAGTCTTTGGCTAAGTGGAGTCGAACTTTGAAAGGTTCTTGACTACCATCTTGCAGCAAACAAATTCCTGTCTTTGCCTTAAAGTAGATAAAAAAGAGATTGATTTTAGCCTTTAAAGAGTAATAATATAAAATAATTATTTTTAGATAATTTCAATAATATTAAAGTATTATAAAAACATACATAAAAATACAATAATATACAATACTTGAAATACATGTATAGGCTATGTTCACACTTTGTGCAAACAACGGCAGTTGATTGACACAGCTGTTGTTTGCAAGGTCATACAATGGCCTCTGTTTTATTTCTATTTGGATTGCATATTTAACCATAGAACTCACAAAGGCCATACTTTGTATGCACAGAGTATGAACAACGGCCAATTTTCATGCACTAGTGGCCGCAAATGACTAACAAATAAATTATTAGTGCGGCCAAATAATGGCCGTTATTCAATGTGTGAACAACAACCGATGTTCTTGTCGTAAAAATACAGTTCCCAATCCCCTGCTCTAATCAAGTTCTGCTGAATAGCACTATAGAGAGAAGGGTCCCATTCTCCATGTGTACTGTATGTTCTTATAAACAGTACCCAGGGGGGAGGCTGTCTGATACGATTGCTATGTCCAGCAGCCCTTAATTGCAATCACTGCTCACTTGGAGAGCGAATTGTAGCACTTTACCACGGCAGAGGATCATAACAGCCTTGCAGTTCCCAACACAAACATTGGTGGCAGAAATCTGTGCCCCCCCCCCAAAAAAAACCACTTGTACCTTCAGATAGCTGCTTTTAATCCAAGATTTGTCCTGGGGTCGGTATATAGCCCATCTGTTTACTCCTACAGTAGTATATAGGACATATGTGCGCTCCCCCAATAATATATAGCCACCTTGTGCTCCCCCAATAGTATATAGCCCCCCTGTGCTCTACCCCAATAGTATATAGACCCCCTGTGCGCTCCCTAAATAGTAAATAGCCCCCTGTGCACTCCTCCAGTAGTATATGGCCCCACTGCACTCCCCCAGTAGTATATAGCCCCCCTGTGCGCTCCCTCAAAAGTATATAGCCCCCCTGTGCGCTCCCTCAATAGTATATAGCCCCCCTGTGTGCTCCTTCAATAGTATGTAGCCCCCTGTGCTCTCCCCAAATATTATATAGCCCCCCCGTGTGCTCCCCCTCCCATATAACATAAAAAAACAAACACTTATACTCACGCGTTCCTCTTCTCTTCCCTCTTGTGGCCGCACTGCAACAGTCACAAGAGGCCTCCCCTTACCCTGGCGCCTGCGCTCTAGTGACGTCGGGCGCCCACACCAGAGGGAGAGTGCGGCCTTTTGTGACTGCAGGAAGTGCGGCCACAAGAATGTCTCTCTCTCTGTCAGTGCTGCTGATGAAGGTAGCTATGAGCGCTCGTTACGAGCGCTCATAGCTACAACCAGGGCCGCCATCAGGAATTTCGGGGCCCCATACAACCAAAGTGTCTGGGCCCCCCACATTAATAAAAAAAAAAATTGTGTGTTTGACCCAAGCCTTGCTGGGAGGTATAATTTGGTTCAGATCAATTCTAGAGAACTGGCTCATATACCCCATTTTCCCCAGTGGCTTAAAATGTAACCTCTGTTATACAGTTATAAAATTGTAGAAACTAAATGTGAACAAGGTGCAATTTAAATGTCACCATACAGCCTCTTGTGCTCTGTATGCAGTGCATTATATTCACCCTTGCAACGTACAATTTATAGCGTGTCTACAAGCCCAGCGGGGCTCATTATGATGGAGACTAAAACTTATACAAGTATTCCTGCATGGGGTAGGGGTTCCCCTGTATTCAGAATGCTGTTGAGTACTAGGCAATGCCCCGTTTGGGGTTATTGAATTTCGAGGGTCTGGGGGGCTGTTTGATTTGTATATGTTCACCAATATCCCCCCCCCCAGGTATGCTCACTAACATAGAATATGTTGATAAGGCTAATATAATGAGGCTGTTCCATGTAAGTGAGCATATACAAATCACACAGCCCCCCAGGCAGACTAGTTTAGCTCACCCAAGCCAGTGATAGCGAATACATGGCGGTGAGAACGCTTTCTAGGAGATCCTGTTTGTGCAGCAGAGGTGTCTTTATCCTGCTCTGCATAGACCCTCGAAATTCAATAATCCCAGACGGGGCATTGCCTAGCACTCAACAGCATTCTGAATACAGGGGAACCCCTACCCCACTTTTGTATAAGTTTTAGTCTCCATCATAATGAGCCCCGCTGGGCTTGTAGACACACTATAAATTGTACGTTGCAAGAGTGAATATAATGCACTGAATACAGAGCAAAAGAGACAGCTATACAAGTAAGTGTCTATTTGAACAGAGGTTACATTTTAAGCCACTGGGGAAAATGGGATATATGAGCCAGTTCTCTAGAATTGATCTCACACACAGACACCAGCACACATGTATACAGACACCAGTACACATGTATACAGACACCAGCAGACATGTATACAGACACCAGCACACATGTATACAGACATACAGACACCAGCACACATGTATACAGACACCAGCACACATGTATACAGACATACAGACATACAGACACCAGCACACATGTATACACACATACAGACACCAGCACACATGTATACACACATACAGGCCACCAGCACACATGTATACAGACACCAGCACACATGTATACAGACATACAGACACCAGCACACATGTATACAGACACCAGCACACATGTATACACACATACAGACACCAGCACACATGTATACAGACACCAGCACACATGTATACACACATAAAGACACCAGCACACATGTATACAGACATACAGACACCAGCTCACATGTATACACACATACAGACACCAGCACACATGTATACAGACACCAGCACACATGTATACAGACACCAGCACACATGTATACACACATACAGACACCAGCACACATGTATACACACATACAGACACCAGCACACGTGTATACAGACACCAGCACACATGTATACAGACATACAGACACCAGCACACATGTATAAGGACACCAGCACACATGTCTACACACATACAGACACCAGCAAACAGGTATACACACATACAGACACCAGCACACATGTATACACACATACAGACACCAGCACACATGTATACAGACACCAGCAAACATGTATACAGACATACAGACACCAGCACACATGTATACAGACACCAGCACACATGTATACAGACACCAGCACACATGTATACACACATACAGACACCAGCACACATGTATACACACATACAGACACCAGCACACATGTATACACACATACAGACACCAGCACACATGTATACAGACACCAGCACACATGTATACACACATACAGATACCAGCACACATGTATACACACATACAGACACCAGCACACACGAATACAGACACCAGCACACATGTATACAGACACCAGCACACATGTATACAGACACCAGCACACATGTATACAGACATACAGACACCAGCACATATGTATACAGACACCAGCACACATGAATACAGACACCAGCACACATGTATACAGACACCAGCACACATGTAAACACATATACAGACATCAGCACACATGTATACACACATACAGACACCAGCACACATGTATACACACATACAGACACCAGCACACATGTATACAGACACCAGCACACATGTATACAAACACCAGCACACATGTATATATAAACACACAGACACCAGCACACATGTATATATAAACACACAGACACACACTTACTCTGACCAGGGAAGCTGCAGGTCCCAGGAGCTGCAGTCCCTCTCCTCACACTGCGGCTACCCGCCCCTCCCCCTCCTTCTCCGAAATCCCAGCACAAGTGAAAGCAGGAAGAGGAGATAGTGAGGGGCGGGGAGGGGGCCCTGTGTCTCTACTGCTTCCTGCCTGTGCGGTACAGCTGTCAGGAGCCTGTATGCAGGGAGGCTGGATGGCCGGGCCCCCCTGGATCCTTCTTTGAGCTCGGGCCCCTGACAGCTGTACCCAGGGGCGTAGCTAAAGGCTGATGGGCCCTGGTGCAAAATGTTAGCTTGGGGCCCCCCCATCTCACCCGATCAGGCAAAGTCATATCTAACGTTATATCCAATTACTCTAATGTGCCACCATGTTCTAATGCACTGCCACTGCCTCCACCTCATGTACTGCACCTAATGTCCCCAGAGGTGCCCCCATGAACTAATAATGCCCCCAGAGGTGCCCCCATGAACTAATAATGCCCCCAGAGGTGCCCCCGTGAACTAATAATGTCCCCAGAGGTTCCCCCATGAACTAATAATGCCCCCAGAGGTGCCCACATGAACTAATAATGCCCCCAGAGGTGCCCCCATACACTAACAATGCCCCCAGAGGTGCCCCCATATACTAATAATGCCCCCAGAGGTACCCCATACACTAATAATGCCCCCAGAGGTGCCCCCATATACTAATAATGCCCCAGAGGTGCCCCCCATGAGCTAATAATGCCCCCAGAGGTGCCCCTAAAAAACCAAACATCCTACTCACCTAATCCACGCTGTGCAGGCAGCAGCTCTTCCTCCTCTTCTGGCTCCATCTTGCGAGCCGCAGGGACGGGACTTCCGACAGGCGTGATGACCTCACATCATCACGCCTGCCGGAGAGGTAACGTCCCGGCCTCCCATAGGCTGCTGGTATGAAGTGTCAGCAGCCTATGGGAGGGAATACAGGAGGAGGACGCTGACAGGTCCTGCTCCTGTATTCTGATCGCTTTAATGTTCCGCCCGCTCACTGTGCGGGCGGAACATCGAAGTGATCAGTGCATCCCAAGAAGCTGCGCGGCCGCAGTTTCTCGGGATACCCAAAAACAAGTGGCAAGGGGGGCGTGCGGGCCATGGCGACCGCTGCGACCCCTATAACTACACCACTAAGTAATGCCCTGATTGTGGCCCTGACTGTAGCTGTTAGGTAGCCGGCAGGGGGGGTGGGTGCTAGCGGACGGGGGGCGGCGGCCGGCGGGCCCCCCCCTTATGTCTCTTAGGGTCCGGGCCCCATATGGCAGTACCAGTTGTACTGCCCTATCGGCGGCCCTGGCTACAACGTACAGCGCAGCAGCGGGCGGGGGGGCTGCAGGGGGCGCCATGGATGGGTAAGTAGATTACCCATCTATGGCGCTCCCCCCTGACAGGCTGGTGGCCGGAGCTCTGTGCGACCGCAACGGCCAGCCTGCTCGTGTGTGTGGGGGAATTTAACCAGGGGGCCCAGTGCATGTGCACCTTTTTTCCTCTGGTTAAAGCGGGCCTGGCCAAAACGCTCACCGCCCTCTGAGTCCTGCCTTTTGCCTCTCAAGTCCGCAGATTTGGACTAAATCTATGAATCTCTGAATAGATTTTCTCACCTTTAACTGGTATACTGTGCCAGTTATTCTGTACCAGTAATACCCATGGAGTACAAGAAATTAATTGAGGACGACTCACATGGCAACAATTTTTCTGCTTTCTGCAATAAAAAGTAAGACGTACCCCAAAAATATATCTTATACCTTAATTCAGAACCCTGTTTATGTTCTATATATATATTACACTCACCGGCCACTTTATTAGGTACACCTGTCCAACTGCACGTTACCACTTAATTTCTAATCAGCCAGTCACATGGCGGCAACTCAGTGCATTTAGGCATGTAGACATGGTCAAGACAATCTCCTGCAGTTCAAACCGAGCATCAGTATGGGGAAGAAAGGTGATTTGAGGGCCTTTGAACGTGGCATGGTTGTTGGTGCCAGAAGGGCTGGTCTGAGTATTTCAGAAACTGCTGATCTACTGGGATTTTCACGCACAACCATCTCTAGGGTTTACAGAGAATGGTCCGAAAAAGAAAAAACATCCAGTGAGCGGCAGTTCTATGGGTGGAAATGCCTTGTTGATGCCAGAGGTCAGAGGAGAATGGGCAGACTGGTTCGAGCTGATAGAAAGGCAACAGTGACTCAAATAGCCAACCGTTACAACCAAGGTAGGCAGAAGAGCATCTCTGAACGCACAGTATCTCCAACTTTGAGGCAGATGGGCTACAGCAGCAGAAGACCACACCGGTGCCACTCCTTTCAGCTAAGAACAGGAAACTGAGGCTACAATTTGCACAAGCTCATCGAAATTGGACAGTAGAAGATTGGAAAAACGTTGCCTGGTCTGATGACTCTCGATTTCTGCTGCGACATTCGGATGGTAGGGTCAGAATTTGGCATCAACAACATGAAAGCATGGATCCATCCTGCCTTGTATCAACGGTTCAGGCTGGTGGTGATGGTGTCATGGTGTGGGGAATATTTTCTTGGCACTCTTTGGGCCCCTTGGTACCAATTTAGCATCATTGCAACGCCACAGCCTACCTGAGTATTGTTGCTGACCAGATCCATCCCTTTATGACCACGATGTACCCAACATCTGATGGCTACTTTCAGCAGGATAATCGACAAATCTGTGTGATGCCATCATGTCAATATGGACCAAAATCTCTGAGAAATGCTTCCAGTATCTCTGAGAAATGCTTCCAGTATCCAAGTAAATAGCAGACATAATATTATTAATCTCTCTACATAGGCCCTGGTATTGGTTACTTATACAAACTGTATTTCCTGCTGTCTATTTTGGGATAGTCACAATCAAAAGTTTGTTCTTGTATAAGGTGCAAGACACATGGTCATTTTCTGTCACTGCTCAGTTCTGTTTTGACAGGAGAATAAACAGAAGATGGATATTCTCATAAAGCTAATTTATCTCTCTGAACATAGTGCCTGTGCAATGAGGATCTAACAGAGACAGATGTCAGGGTAGGATGGAAGAAAGCTTGACAATGGTCTATTTTCTCTCCATCAAACATTTGTCTTTCTTGGTACAAGTGTGTGCAAGCAGTTATTCCATTGAGATCAATGTACTTTTATGTATTTCTTTCCTGCCCCTTGTCAAGAAAAATATCAAAACAAAATCTTCTTTGCTAACATTTTAAGATATAGTTTAAACTTAATACTAACCTTTCTTATATTTATTTCAAGTAATCTGTCACTATGTTGCATTGTCCCATCCGGTTATAAAATATGACTTAGATGCTATGTTCACATACTGTCAAAATGATTACTGTTTTAAAATCTAAACCAACAGTAGATGTGATATAAAGCAAATTTGCAATTTACATTAATAATAATAATTTTTATTATTATTATTATTTATTTTTTTTTATTTTTTTTATCATAGAAAACAAAGCACTTACTGTTTACTGACTCTTTTTTTCCTAAAATTTCTGGTAAGTTCATGTCAGTAACCTGGTGTGTACTGGGCCTGTTTTTACTTCTACGTGCCACACCCGCTTGCTTCTCAGCTATCTGGCAATGCGGGAGTTAAACTGATTTACTGGGAGACTTAATTTTTCCAGCTGAGTAGGTCTTTAGACTGACTGGTTTCTCTGCCTAACTGGAACCTGGAAGATCTGAGCGCCGGTCCAATGGGGATTCGGATTGGTCTGTGGTTCAGCATAAAAGAAAGCTAAGGCCCAGCACTGGCTATTAGATTAAAACCCTGATCCCAGCTTCTCCCCATCTATTCCTGCGCTCCCCGTCCTAACTCCCTCTGCTTGCTTGACTTTGTTGACCTGCTTGACCTGACCTCTGGGCTTGACTTTTTGACCATTCGATTGTAACCTGATTTTGTACTCCTCTGCCCGTTTGGTTCTGACCTTGCTTATTGACTATCCACTATTCTGTTTGTCTATATTGTTCTGTGTGCACGTATCTAGTACAGGGAACGTCTTTGTGGTTGTCCACGGCCGCCTAGGGACGTTTGAGACAAGTAGGTAGAGACAGTTGGTGGGTTCAGCATCAGGGCTCACTGTTGTATCTTGTCCCTACCTCCCCTGTCCTGACAGTTTAGCTTTGTTTTACAGCAAGATAACAACAAAAATATTAAAAGTATATAACAAACTTGAATTACTGGAAAGTTCAGCTTTGTTTTACAGCATGATAACAAGAAAAATAATGAATCCAGGAGACTGGACCTGAATTTGCTTTATATCACATCTTCAATGAATAGCAGCCACAGAAAACCATGTCAGTTCACTCCATTGTGTGCAGTAAGGAGTTCTGATGCGGGCGCACATGGATGCACCCGCATCAGAATTCAGCGGCGCTAAAGATCATCCGGTTGGTACTGCAGTACCGGCCAGGATGATCCCTTCTAAGACTGGCCATTCCGTGACCCGGCTGGGTCACAGAATGGCCGGTCTCTTACAGCGTCTGAACATAGTCATACTGTGTAAACATAGCCATAACATGCTAAAAAAAATCTGGTGTATTTTTAGGTTGTGTAATCTAATCTACATAGTCTTTGATTATGTCCTCTTTTGTCTTTAGAGTGAATCCATAATGTCAAATAAGGAGACCTCCAGGGCAGTTTCTAGCACTGTGCAAGACAGGCAACCACACGGGGCACTGACAACTAGGGGATAGATCCGTCCATAGGGATCTATAGGATTGTAGTGGAGTAGGCACTGGTACCCATGATGCTTTTCCAGCTCTCTGCTCAGATCCCATAAAATCGCCCACTGAGCCCAATTATGTTCTATAGGAGACTCGGCAACCCACCTGATGCCCCCATCACCCCAGATGCAGCCTTCCCGGACCTGAATATGACAATGCTCACACTACACTGCAGAGCACCATGGCCTCCTCCTTCTGCCTCCAACCCTGCACACAGATCACATTACCCCCCCCAGCTACCAGCTCCCTTGCTGCAATGGCTCTCATGCTGAGCCCAATACTGGTCTATAAAAGACTTGATGCCTTGTCTGGTGCATCCCATTACACCAGTGGGCAACCCTCCAGACTTGGACATGACAATGCCCGCACTACATTGCTAAGCACCACAGTGATTTCCTCCTGCCACCATTCCTGCACACAGATCAAGGCTCTCTATCCTCCGCTGCCAGCTCTTTTCCCATGCTGTGTTGGTTCTGAGCAACCCAGCCTTCTGCTCCCATCATTGCGGTAACCGGTCCATAGATTTAAGTTACTTTGTAGACAGTTATGTTAGAGCAAAACACTTCCACCATCAGGCCCTCATGGAGAGCAGAGTCCTGCAGCTGTGACCGAGTACACCATCATCCATTACTATTCATAGTTTCACCATATTGACTGGTAAAGTTGGGTTAAGACTGCATATGGGCAGAAAACTTATACAGTGGTACCTCGGTTCTATAACTTTATTGGTTTTGGAAGGCAGTTTGAGAACATAGCAGTGTCTTCCTATAGGAAATAATGTAAATATGTTTGATTGGTTCCAACCAATAATTACCTACTCTACCCATATATTACATTGAAAAGTGCCCAATATAATCCCTGTAGTACAGCAATGAACAGCACTAGACTGAAAAGTACATTGCAAAGCAGCACTATATACTATACAGTACATTATAAACAAGAAACATTCAACAAAACCAGTAGTCACCAACTCCTCATTCATCCTTTACTGTATAGAGTCCCCCTCATCCCAGCACTGTAATGTATGGGAGATGGTGGTGCACTGACTGTACTACTACTGTACTGTATATGCTCTCCAGCAGTCTTATACTGTACAGTACAGGATGGGAGATGGTGGTACACTGGCTGTACTACTACTGTACTGTATAGTCATGGCCAAAAGTTTTGAGAATGATACAAATATTAATTTTTACAACGTCTACTGCTTCAGTTTTTAAAATGGCAATTTGCATATACTCCAGAATATTATAAAGAGTGATCAGCCTAACAGCAATTACTTGCAAAGTCAATATTTGCCTAGAAAATGAACTTTAAAAGGACCAGCTAACATCGTTTCAGTGATTGCTTCATTAACACAGGTGTGGGTGTTGATGAGGACAGGGCTGGAGATCAATCTGTCATGATTAAGTAAGAATGACACCACTGGACACTTTAAAAGGAGGCTGGTGCTTGGCATCATTGTTTCTCTTCTGTTAACCATGGTTATCTCTAAAGAAACATGTGCAGTCATCATTGCACTGCACAAAAATGGCCTAACAGGAAAGAGTATTACAGCTAGAAAGATTGCACCTCAGTCAACAATCTATCGCATCATCAAGAACTTCAAGGAGAGAGGTTCCATTGTTGCCAAAAAGGCTCCAGGGTGCCCAAGAAAGACCAGCAAGCGCCAGGACCATCTCTTAAAAGTGTTTCTGCTGCAGGATCAGGCTACCAGCAGTGCAGAGCTTGCTCAGGAATGGCAGCAGGCAGGTGTGAGTGCATCTGCACGCACTGTGAGCCGGAGACTCTTGGAGCAAGGCCTGGTCTCAAGGATGGCAGCAAAGAAGCCACTTCTCTCCAGAAAAAACATAGGGGACAGACTGATATTCTGCAAAAGGTACAGGGAGTGGACCGCTGAGGACTGGGGTTAAGTCATTTTCTCAGATGAATCCCCTTTCCGATTGTTTGGGACATCTGGAAAACAGCTTATTCAGAGAAGACGAGGTGAGCGCTACCACCATTCTTGTCTCATGCCAACTGTAAAGCATCCTGAAACCATTTATGTGTGGGGTTGCTTCTCAGCCAAGGGAATCGGCTCTCTCACAGTCTTGCCTAAAAACACAGCCAGGAATAAAGAATGGTACTAGAATGTCCTCCAAGAGCAACTTCTCCCAACCGTCAAAGAGCAGTTTGGTGATCAAAAATGCCTTTTCCAGCATGATGAAGCACCCATAAAGCAAAGGTGATAAATAAATGTCTCAGGGAACAAAATAAAGAGATTTTGGGTCCATGGCCTGGAAACTCCCCAGATCTTAATCCCATTGAGAACTTGTGGTCAATCATCAAGAGACGGGTAGACAAACAAAAACCAACAAATTCTAACAAAATGCAAGCATTGATTGTGCAAGAATGGACTGCTATCAGTCAGGATTTGGTCCAGAAGTTGATTGAGAGCATGCCAGGGAGAATTGCAGAGGTCCTGAAGAAGAAGGGTCATCACTGCAAATATTGACTTGCTGCATTAACTCATTCTTACTGTCAATATAAGCTTTTGTTACTCATAATATAATTGCAATTATATTTCTGTATGTGATAAAAACATCTGACAAACACACATAAAAAACAGAGGGCAGCAGATCATGTGAAAATATAATATTTGTGTCATTCTCAAAACTTTTGCCCATGACTGTATATGCACTCCAGCAATCTTATACAGTACAGGATGGGAGATGGTGGGGCACTGACTATATCACTACTGTACTGAATATGCACTCCAGCAGTCTTATACAGTACTTTACTGTATGTGAAGCCTCCCTAGTGCTACACTCACCACATACAACCCACCATCCACACTCGCAAAAAGGTTCAGATACCGAGTACTTCAAGACTGGGTGCCTGAAAAGTGTTTGAGAACCAAGCAAGAGTTTGAGAACCAAAGCAAACTTTTCTCGAAAATACAGTTTGAGTTCCAAGAAGTTTGATAACCGAGGTACCACTGTATATGCTATGGCTGGCTCATTGAGTTTAGTGGAGAAATAGACAGTGTGGGGCATTTAACACATTGGGTACTGTTAAATTCGATGTGTTTTACAATGAACAATATCTTGGTATACTATAATATAAGTCATATATACTATTGACCTCACCATAATAGCACAACACTAGTCACTGTATAAAGAAATTGTAATACTAATATCATTCACTGTATATTAAGGAGACGTGTATAAGTTGGAAATAGATACATAAGCGTACACAGCACTATTCACGATTCTATGACGTATGTAGAGTGGTGATGCCAGCACAATAACTATACATCCATAACTGGAAACAGGTTATGCAGACGCATAGAGAAAGAGTTCTATATTTGTTATGGTCATATATGCTCAGAAACACACACTCAATTATAATAAACACACCCACACATGACATGGACAGTGAGTCATGAACCCTATATAAGATGGTAGTCACCAAGATGGAGGGAGGTTGGATCATGTTTCCCATGGAGGACTGCCTTTTCTCTTTCTCCATCACTCCATCACTAAGCAATGATCGATGGCACCCCCAAACTATTGCCCCCCCCAACCTTACAAAAGCTTTTTTTTTTTAGATTTGCTCTGTTGCCAAAATGGTGTATTAACTGTCCTGGACATTTCACAGGTCAGTCCTAAAAATGCCCTGCCAACGAGCATTTATGCAGATGCACACACCTGTACATAAATCCAGGCACACCAGAGCTCTCAGCCATCAGTCTATGTCAGCTCAGAGCTGGTGGAGCTTTGACTAACAATTTACCCTGGAGCATTATTGTACATTTTGATAAATGCTGAGCGTGCAGAGGCCACACACCCCTTCCTGCATGAGACCACGCCTACTGCCCAGCCCTTTCCCTGTCTCTCTGTTGAAAGCAGCATAGATGGCAAAAATCTGCATAAATCTGTTGCCGATGCAGCTTCATAAATAACCCCAGAGTTCTTTTATAATGGAGCTTTGCTTTTGATCCTCTTATAAGTCTCATTTTTAAGATAGTAAAATAGTTTGTCTAGGACTAAATATACAGTAGCTCAATAAAAAAAAAAAAAACTTCAAAGAAAAAAGGCTATAATGGAGCTTATAACAAAGTTAAAGTTCAGACACTTACAAATTCTATAACAGGTGCCCCAAACTTCCATACTTTGGCTATGTTCACACAACGTCAAAAATATTGAAAAGGCGGACGATTTTCATATTTAAAAAAAAAACGCTGTTATTGTCGCAATTTAACTGACTGCAATGGCAATGCATTGAAGTCAATGGGAAGACGGACGTCCAATGCACACAATGCATTGAATAACAGACATTTTTGCCGCGGACGTCAAAATAATGAACATGATCATTATTTTCAGACGTCTTTTGCAAACAGCGGACGTTTATAATTAGTTGTTCACACACAGTTTTTCTTTTGTAAATGTTCTTTCTCTGTTTTTACTATTTAATGCAATGGACTTTTTAATTAAGACACACCCAAAGTTCAATTAGTAACCCCAAACTAAAATTATGTGCAAACACCAGTGATTGCAGTAAGGGAAGGCCAGGCTGCTAAATAACGTCTGTTATATTCGACTCAAAATAAAAAAAATGTTGTGTGAACATAGCCTTTATGTGTAATATTAGTGTTACAGTATGTGTCAGATAGACTGCTGTATCCCCTGGGGCCCCAGATGACCTCTGCATCCCATGTGGTCTCATTCTCAGTTAGATTAGTTAAAATTTTTACAATAAAGTTCTATAACAATAATAATATTATGATTATTACTGCTGAAATACTTTAACATCTACTGTAGGTAAAGGAACCTACTAAACTGCACTAAAAGCCTTTCACCAGAGAGTGTGTATAGATTTTCCTTTACATTTATAACTATTATACAACACCTAAAGCAACATCTACACCTACAGTATAAGTATAAACCTATACAGTATATTCCAAAGATAGATAGATTGATATAGTTTGCGTTTTATATAGGAACACACATACATTGTGTGTGTGTGTGTCTGTGTGTGTGTGTGTTTAATGGGAATTTGTGGATTTCATTGCCTAAGGCAGTTGGTAGAAGTGAATTATTAAGGACCAGAAGGAAATGACATGGACATTACACCAGGCTTTGCAGCTTCAGATTGTGACAATTAGCAGCTTGTGACCTGCAGCTATTTAATTCTATGTTACTTGGAATTGGTATACGCTAGAAGCATTGTGGTGAATTGTAAACATTTTTATAGCAAAAGAGTCTCTATAGCAAAATAATGTATGTCACAATGCTATTTTGCTAAATAGATGATATTTCTTAGTCTTAAGTGTATAATAAAGTTTAAATATACAGTGCAATGTAGTCAAATTTCCCTTCTGGCTCTTTCATTGTTTATAAAAGAATCTGTCATCTCATGAAAGGAACAATCACACTCCTCACAGAGCAGTAACCCAGCTTCATTTCAAGCTTTCAATTGGTATTTTGTCTCAAATAATCAATTCAATAATAGAATGCGGTGAAAACATTTGTGGGCTGATACCGTTAATAAAAAATAGCTTTACTAGAGACGAATCAGCGCCGGATAGCTAAAATGATGACGGTTTGAAGGCAGAGGAATTCTGAAGAGGATAGGAGAACAATCTGCAAGATTGATCACATGAGAAAAAAACAAAAAAAAACTTTGTAAAGGGACAAGTAGAAGGAACGAACATGATATTCTGAAAAGCAGAGGTGTTCATTGACATTCGTTGACAAAGGGTTAAACATTATTTCACTTGTATGGCTGATGCTTATAATTAGATGACAATTAATCACATCAAATGTATAACTCTTATGTCCATACATAGTGTACACACATTAGGATAATATATGGTTTTAAACTGGTCAGAAGTGGTCTCCCCTGGAAACTTCTAAATTCAGCTGTAAACTCTCCTTCTATATCTGTCTCTTGACTCCTCGATCAATCACATAGAATGCATTCAAGGATCTTTAGAGACATCTATGGTAGAGCAACTTCTAGACCACCCCAACACTACAATTTACCATGTAGAAAATTTGCAGGTACCTGGGCTGATGTGCACCCTGCTACTCCTTTTCCTCCACCTGTAAATATAGCCCTATATACAATTCTGGTGGTAAAAACATTTGCAAAATTAAATGGTACTTTTAACATACAAAAAATGGTCATGTTTTGTTGCTTTCTTTCTTTTTCTTTTTTTTTTTTTTTAATTAAAGTCTATGGAAAAAATTGGATCCAACCAGCTTGCACACTATTGCATCCTTTTTTTATCCTTTTTTTTCCAACGTATATGTTAATGAAAATGTAGTGTGAACACAGCTTTAGAGATTAGTGAATTTTCAGTGTTAGCGATGTGCTTCACTGCACTCGGCCATTGTTTTGTCAGCTGGCTGTCTTTGATCTCCGGTCCAGGTGCCTGGAAAAGCTGGATGTAATCCTGGAAGAAATTTCCCTGGACTGCATCCAGCTTTTCCAGGCACTCGGAGCAGAGCAGGCTAACAAACCGACGGCCAGGTGTAGAGAAGCGATTTGCTAAAACTGTAAATTCGCTCATCTCTACTTTCAATCTTAGAAATCAAATTAGAAGTAAAGATCAAAAGCCGATAATTTGTAAAATAATTTAATGATATGCTTTACAGCAAGACCCATGGACAGAGCACAATAGACTAGCCCAGACCTTATTTCCTCCTTTAGGAGAGTTTTCTTGGCTTGTGGATTTTTTGTGGATTTACAGAGGTCATTCTAAATATAGGGGAGACTGAGCAGCTGTCCATAAACTGGTAGAAAATTATCTGTACAGATCAGGAGGTCTCAGCTTAGTTTTAGGACTAGTGGTAAGAATGAAAATTGCAAGATGTTTTACACTATAAGGCTATGTTCACACTACGTAAAACTACGGCCGTAGTTTTGAGGGGTGGAACGTAGCCTTATTTTTAATGGGATCCCGGCCAGAGCGTACACACATCATATGCGCTCCGGCCAGGATCCCTTGCGGTGCCGGAAAAAACTGACATGTCAGTTTTCTGCGGCCGGAATTCAGTGAATTCCGGCTGCAGAAAGACCTGTCAGTTCACACAGTGAAGCAAGCGGCTCCGGCCGCTTGCTTCACCGTTTGCTGTGGGAAGCTCTGATGCGGGCGCCCACTGATGCGGGCGCCCCGGCTGGGGTCACGGAACGGCCGGTCTGATACGTAATGTGAACATAGCCTAGATAGTAAAATGGGTTAGAAAAAAAAACAGGTTATAAAAAAAAAAATATAACCATAACTTCTTGTATGGTACATATGTTAACATTAAAACATTTTCTCATGACACATTCCCTTTAATTATGTGATGGGAAGCAATGACAATTCTATATGTGAATGAAACCATGACCAAAAGCTATAGTTGCATGATGGCTTTGTAACATAAAAAAAACAAAAAGTAGAAACTAATATCAACTAAAAACAGAAATCTTTTATTCTACCGTTATTTTGCCAATTAACACCATACAGTGAATGTTTTCAAATCAAACAATGATAGCAATTTCCAATGCAGATAGAAGCTATACACTTAAGTGACAGTATTTGTAAATGTATTGATTCTGCCAGAGATAGTTATAAAGGGAAAACTTTTCAGAGGTCTGAAGTTCTGGTCCTTGTGTGTCCCTTGTGAAAGAAGCATCAGTGACAGCAAGGATTTACAATCGATAGCAAGCCTGTCATCTCATATACATGTTTGTACTAACACCTTTGCACTGAATATTGTTTGCAATGTAGAATATAGACAAGCATGCACTAGAATGTAGAATATAGACAAGCATGCACTCTATGAGTATCATAGAGACTACCAACAGAAAATTCTGTCATACCATGGGCTGTGTATATGGTTTATTTAAATGTGTTATGCTTGATACACAGCAAGTTCTCCATAGCAGATATGTAAGAATAAATGCTAACATTTAATAACAAACAAACATTCACAGTGTCAATCTATCAAATTAAATGGGAAAAAAAAAAAACTTAAGGGGGGGGGGGACTAGTCAAGCAATGACAGTTCATTACCAAGTTTGTGGAGCTTGCAGAAACCAAAAAGCCATTACACTAAAATACAAGTCAGGATTTCCTAAATTATTCTTCCTTGGTGAAATGTGTAACACAACTTAATAAACATTCACAACTTCATGATCCTGTTTAAAATCTGCCACCATTCTGACCCAAGCATGTGAAATTACAGTGCATTCAAAAAGTATTTATGTGTATTCTACTAATCTGGCATAGAAGAGTGGCAGGAAGAAAGCCATTTTTGAAACTAAGTCATGTCCTATTTTCAGTTTGACAATCCATGTAGGGGACACAGCAAAAACAAGGAAGAAGGTGTTCTGGTCAGATGAGAGCAGTTAAAACTTTTTGACCTGAATGCAAAACACTTTGGGGGACATTTATTAAACTAATTGCGCCTGTTTTTAGTCTAATATATCTAGTTTGCGCTCAAAATAAATTTAATATTAATTTATGAAGCTTTTTTTAGACAAGACTATCCAAATTAGATGCGTCTTTTTGAATTAGATTTTTTGTTGTTAATTAGATCAAAAGTGCGCCAGAATTCTTTTTTAGCTAAATTTATTAACTGCGCAATTTTTTACAAAGTCGCGTATATTGGTGCATCGCTACGTCTGCTCCGAACCAGGTGGATTTATTAGACTAATTAAAAGACCATTATTTTTAAGACACATTTACTATGCTATTAGACAATTTACATAAATTTGACTAAACACATTAGATTGGAAATTATGCCAAAACATCTTTGACAAAATTGTGTTTTTAGATTTGTTAGTAAATATCCCCCTTTATGTGGCATAAAACAAAACTTTACATCACCCTAAAGACACCACCACTGTGAAACATGGTGATGGCAGTGTCCTGCTGTGGGGATGTTTTTCCTTAGAAGGGACAGGGAGGATGGAAGGAGCTACGTACAGGTTAACACTGGAACTTATTCTAGAAATTAGCCATAAATCTGTTTTGCCCATAACTGAAGCTTTTTGGACAATGATTATTAATATCAAGTTTCCAATGAGTATGACCCACAGAGGATATTTGTTGGTGTATTTTTGCCATGCTTTTTGTTTACATCTTTATCATGATTTTTTGTGATTCTTATAATGTCAGAACTTTTTTTATTTTATTTTTATGGTTGCCCCCTCAATCCTCCTCCATGCCGTTACTTACAGAGCACAATTCTGGTCATGCCCGGTTCCATGCCTATGTTTATTGTATGCTTCTCCACCAGGTCTTGTAATGAGTCACATGGCGCTTGTGTCATTATTGATATCAGTAAATCTGTCTTATAAAAGACTCTAGCTTTATTAATCAGACAAAAACTATCTGATTTTCCTGCATCTCAGGTTCCATTTTACCATAGTAATTATTCTTTCTCTAGGTTTGCACTGAACAAGGATATCAGTCTGAAACATATCTGCATTGTACAGTATATGCACTTAGCACTTTGTGTATGCTTTGCCTTAATGGATCCTAAATAAAGCTGGGTTATTATCTGGGGATGGCTAGAAAATCTCTCTCGGGAGTTTCCTGTGGCAATGAATGGCTGCACATTACATCATTGTAGGCTTCCAGTACTGGGCTGTATTTTGGCTGTTAGGGCGGGTTCACACTACGGAATTCTCGCGGACAATGTCCGCGGAATTCCGCTGTCTGTCCGCCCGCACATCTGGGCGCTTTTCCGCCGGCTCCATAGACACCATTCTATGGGCCGGCGTATTCCGCTATACGCTGAAAGAAGTGTCATGTCACTTCTTTCAGCGGATCGCGGAATACGCCGGCTCATAGAATGGTATCTATGGAGCCGGCGGAAAAGCGCGTGCCTGTGCGGGCGGACAGCTGACGGAATTCCGCGGACATTGTCCGCGAGAATTCCGTAGTGTGAACCCGCCCTAAGAATGTGGAAAATAACTTTCTGCATCGAACATGGCTATGAATCAATCTTTTGAAGATTAAGGGGTTAAGAGGGGAACTTAGAGCAAAGGTACAATACCAAGAAATCTGTAGCTAATAGTAAGCTTTCCGGTGATTTGTACATTTGGTTGCCTGGATTGCTGATCTCATGGCCATGCTTCATCGCTTTAGTTAGAAAGGTTTACCAAGCTCCGATTCCACAGGGTCAGTGAGTGTAAGTGAAAGAAAGTGTTATAAAAGTCTTGTTTAGGGAAAAGAAAGATATTAAGGGACATGATAAGTGAAAAAAGCATTAAGGGAGGCATTTTTACATAGGTCTTGTAATTTTATAGTAGTTGCAGTTTGTCAGTATATATAAAGGGATTAAAAATTCCAGAGTACCATCCTTACCGGTTGTGAGAGTAAATCCTTACTGGTCGTGTCTTTTAACCCCTAGACGACCCATGACGTAAATGTACGTCATGGAGCCTCTAGGAGCATTCAGAGGGGAGCCGCACGGTGGCCCTGCTCTGAACTGCCGCAATCTCAGGTGCTATATGCAGCCCGGGACCGTGGTTACAAGTGGGCACAGTCCGATCGTCGTGCCCGCTAATTAGGTATTTAGATGCAGCTGTCATGCAGCTGCATCTAAATACCTTTTCTTCCTGGTGGTCCCCCCATGGCAGGGAGACTTCTAGTATGTGTGTAAAAAAATTAAAAAAATTATTAATAAAAAATCCCCTCCTCTAATAAAAGTTTTAATCACCCCCCTTTCCATTTTATAAAAAAAATGTAATAAATAAAAAAATAAACATATTTGGTATTGTCTCGTGCATATTCGCCTGAACTATTAAATTATCATACTCCTGATCTTGCACGGTAAACTGTGTAAGCGCACAAATTGCACATTTTTGGTCACATCAAATAAAAAAAAAATTGTGATAAAAAGCGATCAAAAAGTCACATATATGCAAACAAGATATTGATAAAAAGTACAGATCATGATGAAAAAATTACACCTGAGACAGCCCCATAGACCAAGGGATAAAAGCGCTATAAGCATGGTAATAGAGCGATTTCTACCAAAAGGTTTTAATTTTTTAAAAGCCATTAAATAAAATAAAAGTTATGCAAATTACATATCATCGTAATCGTACTGACTTGAGAAACATGTATAACATGTTGCTTTTACCCTAGGGTAAACGGCGTAAAAACAATTCAATTTTACCACACATATAATTTTTTTTTCTGGTTTCACAGCATATTTTAGGCAAAATGATGTCTGCCATTGCAAAGTACAATTAGTGGCGCAAAAAATAAGAACTCATCTGGGTCTTTAGGTCTCTAGGAAAAATTCATGTGCTATGGCCTTATATACGCAAGGAGGAAAAAACTAAAGTGCAAAAATAAAAATTGGCCCAGACTTTATGCCTGGTGCTTTGTTTAGAGCAAAAAATGATCTTTTAATCTGCAGTGCTAGTGTGGCCTAGACTGTCTGGGCTCCAGGTCTGCAACGCCTCTCCTCCTGCACTCCTCATCATTAGGAACACCCCTAGGCAGGATTTCAATTCATCACTTGTCTGAACAGTGCACATGTGCCATAGCAACACAGGTGTACTGTTAAGACGAGTGATAAATAGAAATCCTGCCTGTCGGTGTTCCTAATATTGAGGAGGAGAGCAGGGAGGAAGAAAGGAGAGGCGTCACAGACCTGGCACAAAGACACACCAGTATGACACAGGGCTGCAGATTAAAAGATCTTTTTTTTTTTTTTTTTTGCTCTATTCAAGGCATCAGGCACATTTTAAAAGAGAGGATGGGTAAGGACTTACTGTCATCAAATGGATGGTACTAGCAGTTTGGTGGGTCGGTGGATACAGAGTCACTTTCAGTGGCCTGGCTGCAAAGTCTGAGCAGTTAACCTCCCATGCCAAGGTTTTTTAATATCTGCTTATTGTAGCAAAGAAAAGAGGTTTAGGCATTGATTTTTGGGACCACCAGCTATTTGGATCTAGCAGTAAGGTACTCTGTCAGCCAAAGGAACGTTTAATTTCTCTTAGACTTTTTTCTTTTGCCTGGTACCTCATAGGCAGAGATCAATCTTCAAACTCACATAGCTGCCTAATATTATCAGCCAATACTGGATTGCTATGGACACAGGAAGGTGTGCAAAAGTGATAAAGCAGCTTAGCAAAAACTATAGTGCAATGCGTGCCATTGTAAACTAATCGCTTTAGAGTCAAGATTCAAATGCAAATAGGTACTTACTATCTACTAGTTTCCCCTTTAACTCCTGCTATGATCTGATGTGTTTGGCCAGCATTTCCATCATAAGCGCAAAGATATAAGGCATGAACATGAGACATCTTTGCTAGTGCTTTTATTGTTTCAAAAGGCCCTGACAACATAACATTCCCTCAGACTGGTGTGCAAAAGGGAACTTTAGATGCAAGGGACATGATACTCTGCAGCTCAAATCCAGGGCAAGGATCAGAGAAAGCACTTACTTAGGGTCAACTGAATCATGTCCAGTTGTGGCTACATCCTGTTGGCTTGCACTCCACCCATGTCCCAAGGCTGCTAAAAAGAGATCATTTGGTTCCTATCTGCCCAGTTGTAGGCTTATTAAAGCCCAGGAGAGGCCATTGCTAGTGTGAAAATGCTAGAGTAGGGTCCATGTCTCGAGGACGCCTTAACGTTGGCGACACGGTACACTCTGTTTGATCAAATAGTTTGCTAAGATCCTCACTTTTCTAAAAAAAAAAAATTATATTTTCATTTTTAATATCTACAGAGAGGGTGTTTACCGTGTGTACGCTGGGAGGAGTATATACGGTAAGCCCTTACACCTGTGAGTTGCTGTTGCACCTTTCGTTTTTGTCTGTATTTAAGCCACAAGCAGCGTGCAACCTGCAGTGTGAACAGTCATAGATGTGCTGCCAAAATTTCCCTTTTTTTCATGCATGGACAGTGTTAAGCAGACCTAAACTGTTTGCGTTAGTGTACTGACACGGTGGCGCAGGTACCACAGTGAGCCTAGTGTGGGGACTAGATTTAAAGGCCTAGAGAAAATTGCCCTAGAGAGAAGGGAATTTGTTTTTTACAGGATGCCTTTTATCTATTGGTAACATTATATTCCAAATATACTGTATACATTGTATTGCAAAAAAAAAAACACATAAAATTAGTAAAAGGCTATTAAAAAAATTTGGTTAACATGTATGGAAAAATAGTCGATGGCCTTGCATTTACTCTCCTTAATGGGTGAGTGCAGTGGCGGATTATAATGTGGGTGGTTTGGGCGGCCACCCGGGGCCCAGAGCTCCGGGGGGGCCCCACGCCGCCCACAGTAAGATCTGACATAGCAGCGCCAGCAGCACATCACTTTCGGGGCCCAATAAGCCCCTGAGTAATGTTCTGCTGTGGCGCGCTGTTGTCGGAGTCCGCCGCGGCACCGCCCTCTCTCTCCTTGCTGTCTTTGCGGTGCCCGTACTTCTCTCCTGGCGGCGTGATGACGTCACATCATGCGCGCCGCCAAGCAGAGAAGTTCGGGCACCGCGGGGCTGCACTGTGATCTTCCGGCCTGCGTGACAGGCTCTCTCTGCTGGAAGCTCACCCTGGCTCCCTGCCGCCCGACTATACCCCCTGCCGCCCGGCTGTACCCCTTGCCCCTTAGCTGCTCTCCATGCCGCCCCATCTTCTCCCCCTGCTGCTACCCTTTATCATCTTCTCCCCCTGCTGCTTCCCCCATCATCTTCTCCCCCTGCTGCTACCCCCATCATCTTCTCCCCCTGCTGCCACCCCCATCATCTTCTCCCCCTTCTGCCACCCCCATCATCTTCTCCCCCTGCTGCCACCCCCATCATCTTCTCCCCCTGTTGTCACCCCATCATCATCTCCCCCTGCTGCCACCCCCATCATCATCTCCCCCTGCTGCCACCCCCATCATCTTCTCCCCCTGCTGCTACCCTTCATCATCTTCTCCCCCTGCTGCCACCCCATCATCTTCTCCCCCTGCTGCTACCCTTCATCATCTGCTGCCACCCCCATCATCTTCTCCCCCTGCTGCTACTCCCATCATCTTCTCCCCCTGCTGCTACCCTTCATCATCATCTCCCCCTGCTGCTACCCTTCATCATCTTCTCCCCCTGCTGCTACCCCCATCATCTTCTCCCCCTGCTGCTACCCTTCATCATCTTCTCCCCCTGCTGCTACCCTTCATCATCTTCTCCCCCTGCTGCTACCCTTCATCATCTTCTCCCCCTGCTGCTACCCTTCATCATCTTCTCCTCCTGCTGCCACCCCCATCATCTCCCCCTGCTGCCACCCCCATCATCTTCTCCCCACGCTGCCACCCCCATCATCTTCTCCCCATGCTGCCACCCCCATCATCTTCTCCCCCTGCTGCTACCCCCATCATCTTCTCCCCCTGATGCTACCCCCATTATCTTCTCCCCCTGCTGCTACCCCCATCATGTTCTCCCCCTGCTGCTACCCCCATCATCTTCTCCCCCTGCTGCCACCCCCTGCTGCTTCCCTGCCTTCCCAGCTCCCCCCCCTCCCCGGCCTCTGTCGCCCCAGCTTCTCCCCCTGTCGCCCCAGCTGCCTCCCTCACCCCAGTCACCCCCAGCTCCCCGCCTGCAGATGAGTTGGGGTCGGAGAAGTCTTCATGATGCTGTGCCAAATAGAGAAGAAAGGAAAAAGTGAGCGACGGCAATCGGAGAAGACGTCACCTGTGATTCATTAGTAACTGCACTGTAATCACTTATAGGCTGGGTTCACACACAGTATATTTCAGTCAGTATTGTGGTCCTCATAGGAACCAAAACCAGGAGTGGATGGAAAACACAGAAAGGATCTGTTCACACAATGTTGAAATTGAGTGGATGGCCGCCATATAATGGCAAATATTTGCTGTTATCTTAAAACAACGGCTGTTGTATTGAAATAATGGCAGTTATTTACCGTTATATGGCGGTCATCCACTCAATTTCACCATCGTGTGAGCAGATCCTTTCTGTGTTTTCCATCCACTCCTGGTTTTGGTTGCTATGAGGACCTGACATGAGGACCAAATACTGCCTGAAATATACTGTGTGTGAACCCAGCCCTATAGTGTGCAGAGCCTGTGTACCATTGGGGTCTAAATGGGTCAGTGTGTTTGCGGTAGTGTACTGACACAGCCCCGGGGTCACTACAGTACACTAGCGAAAACTTTTAAACTAGAACCCAACTACAACTGCAGGCACTACAACTCCCAGCATATTATGAGGGCTGCAGACTGTCAGTACATGCTGGGAGTTGTAGTGCCTGCAGCTGTTGTAGTTGGGTCCTAGGTGGATTATACACTGGATGCTTTGTGGCATATAAGAATACATAGATCTGTGGGGGCTCAGTGTAGGGAAGTGACCCCAGAACATCACTAATAGGGGATAGAATAAAAACATCTCCCCCTATCCCCTATTAGTGATGTTCTGGGGTCACTTCTATATACTGATCCCCCACAGACCTCTGTATTCTTATAAACCCCACAAAGCCTGCTGGGGTGGCTGGGGTGGGGGGCCAGGTTGGGTGGACAGCCCGGGGCCCAGGGTACATTTAATCCGCCACTGGGTGAGTGATATACTCATCCAGAAGGAACAGAGAGTAAGTCAGGAGGGTGGATATCTGAAGAGGGTGGCATCTCTTCCCGGGATGTTAGCATTAGTATTGAGAGATATAAATAAGAGGTAGAAGGAAAAAATAGTGATAAAATATGTAAACATGTTATAAGGGTATAGGATATAAACTTAGAATGGTTGTGTGCATAGGTGAAGGTAAAGGTACTTTTATTTTTTATCTTATTGCTCTCTTCTAAAGCTACCTTTAGAAGGGTTCCCAAAATCATCTCACAAGCAGGTAGTGCCAGCCACTGAGGTATTTTAAAAGAAAGGGATAGGTTGGGCTAGGGTGAGAAACTGATAAAGCAAGAAGGTTGCTTCAGAGTGTGATGGGTAATTTGTAGTAAAATGAGGAATAAAGAAAATAAAGTAAAAGAGTAAAGGACCCCATTGCTGGGAGTAGGCATCCAGCATTATGACTACTATACTATACTAAGGGGCTGGTACAACCCTGAGAGTGGTGTATAGGAGAGGCAGGCTGTGGCACAGAAGCATGGGCAATACCTAACAGTATTGAAATTATGAGAAATACATTGTATGTGTCATGCTTGTTGGGGTGCAGTTAGCCCTGAACTGCACCCAGCCCACTCTCCCTGCCTACTTGGATGATCTGCCCTAGCAGCATTTCTCAACTAGCTGATACTCTCACTAGGTGCATGGACAGTAAGGGTGCATTCACACATAACTGATCCAAATACGCAGCAAGATCCGCTGTGGATCCGCTGTGGATCCCTGCCCTGTACACTTATGGGCAGACAAACTTGCAGCGTAATGCACAACCCGCTGTGAGTATGTCTGCAGCCCGCCCCATTAATCCCCCACCCCCGCCGCTGCCTATATTTCACCTGCTTCCTGCTCCAGCTTGCTTTGTGGCTCTCTGCGTCTTCATGTCCCGCTCAGCCAGGCAGCGCACTGATTGGCCGAGCGGGACATGCCGGGAGCCCCGAAGCAAGCCGGAGCAGTAAGCAGGTGAAGTATACGCTCTGGCGGATGAGGGGTTAATGGGGCGGGCTGCGGACATACAGCTGGATGTTCATCCAGCTGCGAGTTTGTCTGCCCATAAGTGTACAGGGCAGGTATCTGCTGCGGATCCGTTACGTGTGAACGCACCCTAAGGGAGGAAATACAAGGTCGATAGCCCAAGTTAAACCACAAAGGAACATCAAGAGATAAATCAGAAGACTGAAGCAATATCAGATACAAGCCAAGAGCCAAACAATAGAAGGAAATGTCACAAGCCATATCAGAATCAGTGTAAAAACAGAACCATGTGGTTATGTAAGGACAGTATCACAATCCACAAAGCAGGTCCAGAAACACAAGCAGCAAGTTACAGCAGCAATGAAAGTTCACAAGAGAAGACACAAGACACAATCACTGATGCCTGCTTACAGTGGACACCTGTTTAAATCTCCCGCTGCCACAAACAGTGAACACCGTAGCCGCGCATGATTGGCCTGGCCCTCCTGCTATCCTGACAGCCAGGCCAGTCCTAATGTCGCTTGGTTCAGTTAAGGAAGCATGCCCCCATATAAGAATTCACATAAACAAAAGAAAGAGAGTATTTGAGTATTTGAGAGTATTTGACACTAGGCACACTATTGAAGGTAGAAATAATATCATATAAATTGTTTATTAAGTCATGAAAAAACAACAACAAACCCTAACCCAATAAAAACTCTAAAAACAATGCATCAAGGGGGACCAATACAATACATAAGATCCCTACAACCAACACTCAGCATACGGGCACATAGCCAAAGAAACTAAAAAAAAATAAAGTGCATAGTCAAGCTATACCTACAATGTAAACATGTCCTATTGAGCAGTGTGAAGAGTGAATAACTTAAACATATAAGGGAAAAAAAAAAAAAAAGGAAGAGGTAATAAAAATATTACAGTACCAAAAACCCTGTAAACTAAGTTAAAAAAGTGACTGGTAGCTAGATGTCTCCATATGTAGCATGGCAGGCTGAGTGAGGCACTGGAGCACCCTGCGCCTTACGTTCCGGTCCCCGAACTTCATCAGGGGTTTCCCATAAAAGAATTGGCTGCCCTGGTGAAATATCTTTAGGACAAGTAGCCATGGCAATGCCCCAGCGTTTGTCACAGTATGTATTCAAAGTTAACATGAAGCACTCATTGTGAAAACTAGGAGTAAAATATGAAATAAGAATTGCATTTAACAGCCTTGAAAATTCGACTTCGCTGTATAGTTCTAAAAATATGAACTTTTTCGAAGACAATTCTTTAAAACTTGGGTCTGTCCCAAAAAATGAAGGGCAGATGGTCCTTTTGCTTCTTGAACAGTATGCTGGCAGCAGGTACAGTTTAATGATATAACACAACACAATCTGTCATAAAAAGACTGGTTACCGTGAGCTACAATGCTAATGCCAAGTACCAGAACCCAGCCTCTCGCATACTGTAACAGTTCCATAAAGCCATTACATTGTTTTAATAGAAAAATGTGGTCATAATGGACAGATTGTTTATTTCTTTTATGAAGGTAGGTGTGTGTGTGTGTGTGTGTGTGGTGGTGGGGGGGGGGGGGTTCTTGCGCCTTTGTACTTATAATATTTTGAAATTGAAATTTCCGTATACTTTTTTTTATCTTCTAAACCAGAATATATATTTTTTTTATTTAAATGTCTTATTGTTGATGAAAAACACAGTCTTTAATACATTCCTTTTTACGTCTGCCCTTTATAATTGCAGACAATGACATTTTAGAAGAGCACTCAACCTATAAATCATCGCACAAACCCTATGTCCTCCTTGATAATTCAATTCAAGGAGCCCAAACTAATAAGGTAATTAAATCTTTATGTGGATTTTGCTCTGAAAGATAGAAGGAAGCTGAAATGAAGTCTGTTCATGTTTAAAGGAATTTCTTTGCATTTGAAGCACGTGAGCCTTCACAGTTGTTATGCAATGGTGCAATAAATTGGCGAATTACTGTCACATTCTGCTTTGTAAATATCAACAAACCCCAATAAAGACAGAATTAGAGCTTCCTCTCCGATACATTATTTATGTGCAGTTTTATTTGCAATAATAAGAATTTCACATAAATGTCAGACTGAGCAGAGACACCGAAAACATTTCTTTTAAGCCAAGTAATATGCCAGGTAATTAGAACCTGAACATATTCTTGCTTTCTTTTGATTTTCTTTTCTCCATGAAGTATATTTTCTCAATTTCAAGTTAATAGCACAGATATAACAGTTTACACGTAGACATTAGATGTTTGATATTCATATTGTAACATTAAATGCCTAGAAAATGACAACATTGAGTAGGCATTGGCATTGGTTATCACTGAGTTGTACCTGACTGGACGTATCTTTTGGGTCATATGACTGGCCTATATTTGAACCACTGTGGGCCCATTTGCTATAGAGGAAGCTACAGAGCATTAAGTGTATGTTAGAAATCCTTGGGTTTTCTAGAGAGAGATTGATCAATATTTCATCAGAGATTGCTGCATCATTTTTTTTATCTTACTTTTAGTCATTCATTAAAGCATTCCTTTACTTTCAAAGGAGTTTTACAAGCCTTCATGGTTCTGTTAGATTAAATGGGCACTGCCATTAAAAAAATTCTTTGGACATGTCAGAGAGACATAATAAGAAAATGAAGATCCAACAGCATTGTGAAATGAAGTCTGTAAACACAGTTTGTGTAGGAAGATAAATGCTGGAAAGTTGACACTCCCGAAGTCTACAGATGAATATGAACTAATGATGGAATCCAAAAACATCTGGTTTTGAAGCAAATGTCCAAAGATTTTATTGCATGTCAATGGTATAACTCAGGAGCGTAGCTAGGGGCTCAGTCTAAGGGGGGAGTGTAACTCTGAGAGGACCCCCAACCGAATATGTTACACATCAGGAACGACGGCAGACAGCAATGGTTTCTGCATATTAAAGGGTATATTCTACTAAATAACTCGTAGTGAATGTGAAGGATTTAGAACAGTGTAAACGGCTCTCTACATATAACCACTCTAAATTAAAGGGGTTATCCAGGAGTTAAAAAATCTTGGCTGTTCTCTTCCAGAAACAGTGCCACCCCAGACCTCAGGCTGAGTGGGGTATTGAATCACATTACCACAGAAGTGAACTGAGCCAGGTTTTTAATCCCACACACCAGGGTGATGCTGATTTTGGAAGAAAGTGCCTATGTTGTGCCAATACTTCATAACACAAACCCCTTACCAGCATGGATCCAGTCCTGGGAAACTTCTCCCAGTTTTCCATGACTGGATGTATCCTTTCCCAGCACCTGGGCAGGAACAGCAGGGAACCGAGCAGATTTAAAGCCCAAAGCCTAATGAGCAGAATACAGATAGGAATGAAGCGCTTCGCTTCCTTCCTAATGTAGATACGCTCATCTCTAGTATTAACCCCCCTTGTGCAGCCTGCTCAATAGCATTAACTGCCCTATGTAGCTCCATATACTATATGGGACTGCACACAGGAGGTTAATGCTATAGAGAGGGCTATACAAAGCTGCATAGACAGAGGACGTTAATGGTATATGGCATACAATATAAACCCCTTTTGTCTGTGGAGCCGCATACAGTATTGACCCACTCTTATGCAGCCCCATACAGCATTTGTCCTCTCCTTTAGCATGAACCCCAGTGACGGAGTAGTCCATTGGCCCTTGGCCGTTCTCTGAATCTTGGCTCCCTCTTTCCGTGCGCTCCAGGTGTATGAGTATAGTATAGTCATCACATCACCAGCAGGTTGTGTGTGTTTGGGGGGAGGGGTTCCTGACATTAGGGAAAAAGGAAGAAAGATAAAACAGGAAATAGAGATTGATATGGGATAGATAGATAGATAGATAGAAAGATAGATAGATAGATAGATAGATAGATAGATAGATAGATAGATAGACAGACAGACAGACAGACAGACAGACAGACAGACAGACAGATAGATAGATAGATAGATAGATAGATAGATAGGCTTTATGTACCTGAATAGTGGGGAGGGGTTCAGCTTGCTGATAGTAAGCCACCAGTGATGATAGGACATGTACCTAGAGGTGTAACTACAGGTCCCTGCTGCAGTCAGATGACACAATGAGGTGACTACAGGGCCAGTGAGTGGATTCTTCACAGAGCAGGTCAGGCTAGGATCTATTCTACTGTCACAGCCAAATGTAAGTGCAGCTTTAGTGTGTGGTAGCAGTGTGAGCTCTCTGCCCTTTTAGCAGCAAGACTACCTGCTCTGCCTGCCCTGTGTGCCTGGATCACAGTACCATGTGAGAGAAGGACTTGTACTCCGGGGGCTGATGGATGTGGCAGGGGGCCTCTTATTGGAGTCTATAGCTCCAAACAGCTGCATCTTTTGTATTAACCCCTTAAGGTCCAAGCCAATTTTCGTTTTTGCGCTTTTGCTTTTTCCATTTTATGTTTAAAAGTCCATAGCGCTTGCATTTTTTCACCTAAAGACGTAAATGAGCGCTTATTTTTTGCGAAACCAATTGTACTTTGCAATTACAGGCATAATTTTTCCATAAAATATGTTGTGAAACCGGAAAAAAATTTGTTTTGATTTCGGGGAGTTTTGCATTTACGCCGTTCACCCTATGGTAAAACTGACTTGTTATGCATGTTCCTCAAGTTGTTACAATTACTATGATATATAACATGTATAACTTATATTGTATCGGATGGCCTGTAAAAAATTCAAACCATTGTTAACAAATATATGTCACTTAAAATCGCTCCATTCCCAGGCTTATAGCGCTTTTATCCTTTGGTCTATGGGGCTGTGTGAGGTGTCAGTTTTTGCGCCATGATGCGTTCTTTCTACCGGTACCTTGATTGCGCATATACGACTTTTTGATCGCTTTTTATTACATTTTGTCTGGATTTGATGCGACCAAAAATGCGCAATTTTGCACTTTGGGATTTTTTTGCGCTGACGCCGTTTACCGTGCGAGATCAGGAATGTGATTAATTAATAGTTCGGGCGATTACGCGCGCGGCGATACTAAATATGTTTATTTATTTATTTATTAATTTATATTTATAAAATGGGAAAAGGGGGGTGATTTGGACTTTTATTAGGGGAGGGGATTTTTTATTAATAAAAACACTTTTTTACTTTTTTTTTTACATACACTAGAAGCCCCCCTGGGGGGCTTGTATATACACAGCAATGATCTCTCATAGAGATCATTGCTGTGTATATACACAGCAAAGATCCATGAGATCGGTCATAGATTGCTATGGCCTGCTGCAGGCCATAGCAATCTACTGCCGAGCCGGGATCAGCGTCATTCCGACGCTGAGGCCCGGCACGGGCAGAAGAACGGATCTCCCCCCCGCGATCGCATCGCGGGGGGGAGATCCGACCCACTAGACACCAGGGATAGTGTGCATAAAGCACTTCAATGCAGCTGTCAGGTTTGACAGCTGCATTGAAGTGCTTAATTAGCCGACGTGGCAACGGGACCCGCGCCGGCTAACAGAGGCACTGCCCGGCTGCACGTGTCAGCCGGGATCAGCGCCGTTCAGAGCGGGGTCCCGGCGGGACCCCGCTCTGAACACCCCCCGCGGCGCCATGACGTATTAGATACGTCATGGGTCGCTAAGGGGTTAAGGGAATCAAATGGAGAAGGAAGCTGCAGGGTCCTGCTGGAGGAGGATTAGAAACAATGTCCCACAATGTTACATGTGCGATCCATGCACAGTCCCCACAGAGACAAAAGCAGCAATAGTTGTGCTGTCTGTACTGCTGCCTGTAGTCTTGGTGCCTGCACAGACTGTGCATAGCTTGTATAGGAGAAGCAGAGAGTGCTGCCCTGCACCCTGCTGCAGCCCAAAAGCAAGAGTGATTGCCAACATTCATGGGCCCCTCCACCACTGATTACCCCCCCATGAAAAAAAAGTAAACTTCCCTCCCACTTGCTGCCTGGATGCTGCTGCTCTGCAGACCCCGCTCCCGGCTCCTCTCTCTCTCTCTCTCTCTCTCCCCCCTCCCATTTATCTTCCGGTACAGACAGTGAGACGCTGCCTCTGTCTGTAACCTCAGCTTCCTGTCAGCACTGCACAAGTGAGTGGGGCCACCCCTGGGGATCTGGGATAGGTGTCCTGCAGATTCCCTGGTTGTCCCTGCATCGCAGTGTGCAAATCTGACCCTGATTACCTCCATGTGCTAATACTGGTCGGGGGGCCCCCTGCCTATGTGGGCCCGGGAGCGGCAGACACCCCCTACTTCGCTCCTGGTACAACTGTTGGATTTGCTATAAAATCTTTCGATTTTTGCTTCATTACCGGGTGCTGTTGGATTCAATCATTTCTTTGAAAACGTTCAGACCGTGACCATTTAGGAGCACAAACTGGGAAAAGTCTGCACTGCTGTTCGTTTCTTTTACCCACTCTGTGTCTGTCCGACCTGGTCGGTCCCATGGACTTATATAATATGGTCGTCCAGGCCGCATAACAGAGAGCCAGGAGAGAACGCAATGTGCATAGACTGCTCCCAGCTCCTTCTCTTGATCTCCTGATAAAACTTTTGACATGTCTCTGTGATATGGGTTTGCAAAGTGCTATGTAAACAGAATCAAACACTAAGTACACTGCCACTGCAGCTTCTAATGATAATGCAGACTTAAGAAAAGAGAGGGGGAAACTACATTCAGGAGGCAGCACTGTGCACATGCAGTAGTAGTAACATTTACACAAGGGAAGTGGTGAGAGATGAGAGACAAGTCTTGATTTTACTTTTCATTCACAGCCTAGATCCTCTGGGCGAGGCAGATTGTCTTACAGATTACAAATACACATTATTAGATTGAAAGGGCAAATCTGGTTTTCGTATTCAAGTAATTTATTATACTAAATGTCTAAAGGCATGGAACAAAGCAACTTGAATAAAGTATTAAATGAGGCAGTCAGACTATCACCTAATGCAACCTGTTCTACAGGAACAATAGATCAGAGGTCCTATTTTCTTGAGAATTTAATAGAGGGAAGCATAATATACAGATTAGTGCAAAGTAGACATCTGTTGAAAGGTCATCTGAAATTCTATTTTCAGTCATTTTCTCCTTGTGTGACAAATTTTGATTACATCTAAATAAATCTAAATGCAGAAGCTGGAGGTTTAATCAGATGTACAGCATTCTCCCTGAATCCCATTATCAAATTATCCAACTTGTCTTTAAGGATGATGTTTAACAATTACTGCACAATCCCCTTTATGAAACGCTTACGTACTTGTCACAAGTAGGCTGCAAAGCTAATCGTCTCTTCAAGGTGCACAAAGCAAAATCCTTAATATTCTTATCTTGTTGGACCTCATGCGTGACACCAAACATAGATAATTCAACCAACTACTTGTGATATTAGCGATTTATATCGGAGATTAGCCCAATATCATGGTGTGTGTTCTGAGGGGATAATACCTGAAAACAATATTTTAGTACCCAGGGCTCCCATGTGACCTAGGTGTAAAGCTTAAAGGGGTTGTCCAGCGAAAATCTTTTTCTTTCAAATTAGCTGGTATCAGAAAGTTATTTACTTCTATTAAAAAATCTCCAGTCTTCCCATACTTATTAGCTGCTGTATGTCATGCAGGGAATGCTTTATTTTCAGTGTGACACAGTGCTCTCTGCTGACATCTTTGCCTGAGACAGGAACCTTGTCTCGGTTTTATATGAATCCCCATAGAAAACCTCTCCAGCTCTGGACAGTTCCTGTTTTGGCCAGAGATGTCAGCAGAGAGCAGTGTCAGACTGAAAATAAAAACATTTCCTGCATGACATTTATTAGCTGATAAGTATGGGAAGACTTAAGACTTTGTAATAGAAGTAAATTAAAAATCTGTATAACTTTCTGATACCAGTTGATTTGAAAGAAAAAGATTTTTGCTGGACGACCCCTTTAAGAGCTGAAACCTCTACTCTGCTACCTTATCCTCTTCTCTGCTATCTTATTGGCCAAACTGAACACTGACTTTTGACTTCTGCCTGATGGTGATCTGTGAAACTGTGGGCTACTTAGCCTGACATATTTGTTTGCATTTTCTGTAGCATTAAAAGCCTGTGCCTAACAATATGAAAGTGCCTCTGGTGCCTCCAAAACAGTGCCTCTGGTGCTCTTACCCATTAAAGCATTGACTCGACAAGACCAGATATGAGCGAACCTCGAGCATGCTCGAGTCGATCCGAACCCGAGCTTTCAACATTTGATTAGCGGTGGCTGCTGAGCTTGGATAAAGCCCTAAGGCTATGTGGAAAACATGGATATAGTCATTGGCTGTATCCATGTTTTCCAGACAACCTTAGAGCTTCATTCAAGTTCAGCAGCCCCAGTCAATCAAATACCGAACGTTTGGGTTCGGATCGACTCAAACCCGAACCCGGTTCGCTCATCTCTAGACAAGACTATTAAAATTGTCCTTGGAATGTGATACTAAGATGTTACTAAAAAGCATAAGATCTTTAACTTCCTTAAGTTAGATGGTAGGGCATTCATGCATAGGACTTGTTTTCCAGCACACCCCAAAAATGCTTGGTTGGATTGAGGTCTTAGGAAGCTGTAAGCCAGGACTAAACCTTTTTCCTTCAACTGTTTCTCAACATTTTCTTCTTCGTGGAAGAGTTGTTTATCCTTCTGGAGAAAGCCACTGCTAGATGGGAATATTGTTGGTCTTAAGGTGCATGCAACAATGTTTAGGTGGGTGGTTTGTGTTAATGTAACATCTAAAAACCAGGACCCAAGGTTTCCCACCAGAACATTGGCTAAAGCATCACACTACTTCTGCCAGCTTGCAAAAAAATTATAGAACAAGTTCAGCTCACCGTGTGAATATATCCCAATATTGACGGCAACCCTCTTGGTAAGGAGCAGGTGATAAGAAATGGGCCGTTCACCCAGGTATGCACTCCATAAAAGTAGAAGGAAATCTCAGCTCCAAAAAAACTAAAATGTCCAAAAATCTTTATTCCAAAGCATATTAAAAAACAACAACCATGTTAAAAACAGCACGTCTACGCGTTTCGGGGACAAGCCCCATAATCATAATCATAATCAGGTATGCGTGAACATACCTAAATAGTAAAAAAAGACATTTTCTTTGTGTAATTTGTCATAAGTTACTGCTCACCTCATCACATGTCGTCCGGAAATCCATATGCCGTAGCACAGATAGTGATATTTGTCTAAAAAAGAATGACAAGAAAAAAAAATACATATGAAATTACACATTCATACTTTTTAAAAATTCCCTTTCAAGTTAAATTTCTCATTAAGCACTGGCATTCAATAACAAGACATAGCAATATGTAGGGCAAATAAGTCATATGCAAGAGTAGATATTGTTTTCTATGTTTCAAAAAAGATAGATTACAATGCTGACTTTTACAACCCACAAAATGTATTTTAATCTGAATTTAAAACAAGTTTTCCCAGACAAAACAAATTATAGCCAATGCACAGGTGTCTGTGCTTCACTGGTCAACTATTGATAGTCTATTCTTTGGATAGTTTGGTAATTGTTTTATCCTGGATAACGGGTTTAGGATATGTTCCCGGTAAAGCCTCTACTAGCCCCTAATGATGTCCGTCTATCAGTAATAAAAAGAGGAGAGCAAAGTGTTGACAATTACTGTCTGAGATGGCACAGGGCAGCGGCCAGTGATTGGCTGAGCAGGCTGTCATTCTCCAGACAAGAGTAACAGCCTACTTAGCCATTCAGTGACTTTAGCCCTTTCCTGGCTTAGTCAGTCACTGATTGGTTGAGCAGGTTGTCACTCTTACCTCTGGAGTGACAGCCCGCCAAGGGAATCAGCGATGCCAATGCAGCCACTAATTGTGTGACTGGGCTTCCAATGTCACTGCCTAAGAACCCAGAAGTGTGAGATTACCTATCTTTTAGAACACCTTGTTCTCTAGACGCTCTATTGTTAAGTGAAAACACTGTCTAAGGGTACTATTACACGGAACGATAATCGGCCGAATTGGCCCGATTCGGCCGATTATCGCTCCGTGTAATAAATGCAACGATCAGCCGATGACAACGATCATCGGCTGATCGTTGATATAGGTTAGATCCTATTTTCGTCGGGCGCCGACCGCGCACCGCTGCGTGTAATAGCGGTGCGTGGCCGGCGACTAACGATATACATTACCCATCCACGTTCCAGGGCTGCTCCTGCTGTCCGCTTCTCCCGGGGTCCCGCGCGCGCTCTAGCTTCACAGAGGCCTGTCAGCTGATAGGCCGCTCAGCCAATTACAGGCCGCAGCGGTCCTGGCCTGTGATTGGCTGAGCGTCCTACCAGCTGACAGGCCGCTGTGAAGCTAGAGCGTGCACGGGACCCCAGGAGAAGCGGACGGCAGGAGCAGCCCTGGAACATGGATGGGTAATGTATGCCAGTTTAGCAAGGGCTAACGATGTCCTTGCAGCTCTTGTCAAACGATTATCGGGCCGTGTAATAGGCCCAGTAAACGAGCAACGATCTAGCAGATTGCTGCTCGTTTACAGGTATTATCGGGCCCTGCTCGGCCCGTGTAATACCACCCTAAGTCTGGGTCTTACCCTGTGATTACAAATGGTGCCTATTTTGACTAATTATGGAATTTTTTTTCTAGAAATTTGAAAAACTGTTGAAAACTGTAGAAACTGTTGAAAAGAAATTTTTAAAAACTGTCTAAAAACTGTAAATTTGTTGCATTTCCATATACAATGCTTGCCATTTTGTATAGTAAATTTATTAACCCCATTTTCCTCATATGTGAACCTAAGTCTAAAAGGTTTTTCAAGGATCAGAGAAATATAACTGCTCCATTTTTGTACTCAGTTTGTCAGTGGTACTGTAGTTCAACTTTATTGACACGAATAAAGCTGCATTCTAATACCCAACCTGGGGACTAGTGTGACACTATTTTTTATTTATTTATTTCGGGGGGGGGGGGGGGGGGCAGCAATGTTTCTCTAATACTGGGTAACCCATTTTATGTTATCTAAAGCCAGGAGTGGATACTAAAAGGAAGGAAAAAGTAAAATGGATAAACTGATATTTTTTTCTCTTTTGTATCTCACCTAAGATAAAACACACCAAAAACTTCATCAGTCACATCAAGAAGAAGCAGCTGCCAAAATGCAAAGCACCAGTATGTGTTAATGCAGCCTAATTATAACACAAGATTAGCTATGCTAAATTTGTAATTACAGGTGTAGCATACATCTCATTTTTTCATTTAATTTATTTTCCGCACCATGATAACCCAACGAGTTCATATAAAGCTCCAACTTTCCTAAACATCGCTATAAATGAAGCAATTGTAAAATGTAGCAGCTTTATAGTATTCAACATGACTTGATGTTTATACTAGTTTTCTTTTGTTCTTTTTAATGCCATATTATTATTTCTTTTTTTTGTGGAAGCCATATGTTTAGTGTCAGGGATAAAGAAAATCTTTTCTGATCTCATAGGATAGAATATCCTGGAATACCATCCATGGTATGGTACATGAAGAGTATTAAAAGTGTTTTCTGGGGAATTTTTTTACAGAAAAAAGAGAGAACCAAGACATTAATATTTTTATTAAGTGCTACAAACTCTTCAATGATATTATGGTACAGACTACACTGGTTATGCAAGCTGATTGAACCGAGCAGTACACCAGTCTAAGGGGGCATTGACATATTTTGTGCATGGATGATGTGCTACGAAACAGAATTCAAAGTTCTTAGCATCATTCACGCATCGTCAGAAATTTGAAGATTTATACTGTTTTGGAGCTCCAAAATGAATGATGATGTCGGGATTTCCGAATTCTGGTCCGTACACATCACCCATGCATAGATAGTAATTATGGAACATGTGAACTCCCCTTTTTTGAATCATCCAAAATAGACCAAACATGGTTACTAGCAGCCTCTATTAAAGGTCTATTAAAGTTAATAGACCTGCTGTGGTACATCAACATAACTATTTGCCTGTATCTTGACATAATACACCAATGTGCCCATAAATGAGAAGTAAAAAGGGTCTTACTATGCCTTTAGGCAACCCTTCAAAAACATACAAATATAATGTTCTTTCGATAACTAGTTCACCTCAGATGCACTGACAAACCTATATTTGCTACATCAAAAATGAATATGCATACCAACATGAGCTACAGCAATACAGGGAATAAAAGCAAATACCTACTGCCTAGCAGAAGAAGATTATAGGTAACGGACATGCAAGTCATTATGGTGACAACTGTCAGTGGCAAGAACAAGAAAACAAAAATCTGACAAATATGTTTGCTCAGTAATCTGACACAAAATCACAAGGTGACATGTCACCCAAGCAGATGTTCTATAAACTGAATGTCAAAGATGTCATCTTTAATGTTCTCATCTGATATTAAAGCTGTGTGCAACCTCGGTTTTAAATTTGATTTGGGAAAATCTGACAGTAAATTTTTAGATATTAAAGCTAAGCAATACAAAAGTAATTTCATTCTCATATATCGTTAAAAAAAAACAAAACCTGTTCATTTTAATAAAGTAAACTATAGACTTGAATCCCAGCATCTGACATTTAGTATTCTCCTTGTATATCAATGCATCTCTTAGGATGCTCCCTATATTCTGGGGTACACTGGCGTAGCTACCATGGGGGCAGGGTACGCCGTCGCTATGGGGCCCGAGGGTTTAGGGGGCCCGGGCCCCGCGTTAAAGTATGCCCCCGCCCCCTGTATTGCCGCTCACTATGCATATGCATAGTGAGCGGCCCTGAGCCATCCCCTCCGCCCGCCCCTTCTATCGCTGCTCAGCTGAGCGATCAGAAGCCCGGAAAAGTGCAATGAGCAGCACTTTCCTGGGCTCTTGATCGGCTAAGCGGCGATGGAGGGGGCGGGCTGGGCGTGCGGAGGGGATCGCTGTCCTACTCACCTGTCCGCCGGCCCCAGCAGCTCCTCTCCCGACACTCCGGTCTCCCGTCATCCTCCGGGCACAGGCAGTGGGGTACAGAGACGCTGCCTGTGTCCCGGAAGTGTTCTGCAGCGGCAGTCTCTCTGTCCCCCGCTGCCTGTGCCCGGAGGATGACGGGAGAAGGGAGTGTCGGGAGAGGAGCTGCTGGGGCCGGCGGATGCGTGAGTAGCCTGTTTGTTGTTTTTCTGGTCGCAGGGGGCATTGGCTACTATGGGGGGCACTGTATGGGGCATTGGCTACTATGGGGGGCACTGTATGGGGCATTGGCTACTATGGGGGGCACTGTATGGGGCATTGGCTACTATGGGGGCACTGTATGGGGCATTGGCTACTATGGGGGGCACTGTATGGGGCATTGGCTACTATGGGGGGCACTGTATGGGGCATTGGCTACTATGGGGGCACTGTATGGGGCATTGGCTACTATGGGGGGCACTGTATGGGGCATTGGCTACTATGGGGGGCACTGTATGGGGCATTGGCTACTATGGGGGCACTGTATGGGGCATTGGCTACTATGGGGGCACTGTATGGGGCATTGGCTACTATGGGGGGCACTGTATGGGGCATTGGCTACTATGGGGGCACTCTATGGGGGATTGGCTACTATATGGGGGCACTGGCTGGGGGCATTGGCTACTATATGGGGGCACTGTATGGGGGCATTGGCTACTATATGGGGGCACTGGCTACTATATGGGGGCACTGTATGGGGGCATTGGCTACTATATGGAGGCACTGGCTACTATATGGGGGAACTGTATGGGGGCATTGGCTACTATATGGGGGCACTGTATGGGGGCATTGGCTACTATGGAGGGCACGGGCTACAATTGGGGCACTGTATGGGGGCATTGGCTACTATATGGGGGCATTGGCTACTATGGGGGGCACTAGATACTATATGGGGGCACTGGCTACTATATGGGGGCACTGTATAGGGGCATTGGCTACTATGGACGGCACTGGGGGGCGGGGGGGCCCCAATCAAAAGTTTGCTATGGGGCCCAGCTAGTTCTAGTTACGCCCCTGCTGGGGTATATATATGAACCTTGGGCTAAACTGTCTGCACTGAATTGAAACCTATATTCACTGTACGTCTTCATTGCCATCAGTGACATCCCAAGCTGGTCACAAACAGGAAAATTCCAAATGTTGATTATAAATATGCCGAAAGTACAATGCATATTGCATGATCCTTACAACTGTTGGAATATTAAATTTTATATTATCTGGCCATATCATACATAATGCATAAAGCTTCCGCTTTATGTAGACATTCCACATTATAATAGCTCCGTCTATAATAAGTAATGGGGCTTGCACAGTCACTGTTGTTGAAGAAGTGCAATTGCAATGTCAGGGCCAAGTTCTGGCTGGGGAACAGGAAAAAACTGCTGTAATGTCTTCACAGTACAGTTCTCCTCTTGGCCAGCGAATTATTGGTAAATTGGAGGAAATACAGTAAATAAAATACTTAATAAAATTATGACCAGTGATTCCGGCCTTATGTTATTTCTTTATAGGGGATTGTATGTAGAAATTCTGATGTTAAACATAACTTTATCTCAAATTTTCTGGAGAATCAGTAAATCCAGCAACACAAGTGACATATCTAAAGCTTATCTGTGGATCGGGGCATGGCTTAAAGCAATCATGTCAAACTCTGGCCCGCAGGCCAAATCTGGCCCGTGGTGCCATTATTTTTGGCCGGCCAGGCAATTTATAGTTTTAATTACATCTGGTCCACCATGGCTACAATATAAGAGACTATTGGGGAGGGCTAGCTACTATATAAGAGACTATGGGAGGGGGCTGGCTACTATATAAGAGACTAGGGGGGAGGGCTGACTACTTTATGAGACTATTGGGATGGGTGGTTACTATGAGACTACGGGGGAGGGCTGGATACCATATGATACTATTGTGGAGGGCTGGCTACTATATGGGACACTTGGGGGGCTGGCTACTATTTGGGCACTATTGGAAGTGCTGGCTAATATGTGGGACTATTTTGGTTAGGTGGCTAACATGGGGCAATATTGGTTGGGTTGGCTATTACATGTGTTTGGGTTTAACCATATCATAGCAATTTATCAAGTCATTTATCATAGTGCACAGTGCTGGGAGACAAACACAACTGACAGTGCCAGGACCGAATTCACGCATTAATAATTATCAAGGTTGACCCGCAATTTTGTCCAATTTTTTTAATTTTGGCCCACTGTGTATTTGAGTTTGACACCCCTGGCTTAGAGCGAAAGCAGACAGACAGTTCCTGGAGGAAAGCAGCCAGGAGGAAAGTTTTGTAGTCCTGTTCATCAGCTCCATTACTACATTACTACAATGATCTGTTCAGAATCATACCCAGGGACATTGCCTAGCCAATTTGATGTGTTATTCCCATGTGAGTCTGGATCCCTGGACCATTCTTTTAGGAAACAAGAATCTTTTTCCAAATTCTATTTTTATTTTCAAAATGCATTTACCTTCAACTGTTGGAAATGCAGACTACTAGATTCCATACGGATATAGGTAAAGAAGTGAATGTGTCTGTAAAACAGAGACCATAAGAAAGCAGAGGTTGGGAGAGGTGGGGTAGAGGGCAAGATCATCATGAGTACCAAAATAAAAAAAAAGGTTGTCTTCAAGAAGAGTGTTGTATTCATCCTCTAAAGGACCTCAAGGGATCTGAGATGACTGTGGAGTGAAGTCATTTCTTTCCTCCAAACTGTATAAGTGAGCTAAGGCCCTATTACATGGGCCAATGTGTTGTGTAAACAAACATCACTCTTGTAAATTAGCTGAACTGGGAAGTCTCTGCATTTGATTATGGGTGGCTGAAGAAGTTGGATACATCCCTAGAAAGCCCTGGAAAATATGGATACAGCCTATGGCTGCATCCATATTTCCCAGGCAGTCTTAGGGCTTGTGCTTATGTACTAAACAGAAGCTATGGAGAGTGAAGCTGCACGGTAGGATAACAGACCTCCCAAAATCATAATAATACATAATGTCAGAAGGTCTGTTGTTCTACCACCTAAAGTGCCTAAAGTGTTTATATGTTTGCAGGACTTTACTGTCATCATCAGCGGTTTGTAATATCCAGCCAAAGCAGCCAGGAGGGTCAGAGGCAGGATAGAGGGCAAAAACTGATATGCCCTGACACTGTCCAGGAGTGATAAAAGGACAGTAAATGAACACATACCAGAATAAAATGTATATTGGGAAAATTATAGACATATTTTATTACAAACTCAATGGTGGCAGAACTGTCACAAGCCAGCAAATGGGTTAGGAGATTGAGGTTGACATTATGGCTGTACTCTAAAACATTTGTAAAAATTTGCAAATGACAGGGTTGGGAGATTGAGGTTGACATTATGGCTGTACTCTAAAACATTTGTAAAAATTTGCAAATGACACACGTTTCTACCCCTAAAGGTTTTGGAATTGGTCAGTCTGTAATTGTATGAATCTTGCTGGAAGCTGTACATAACCACAGGAAAAAAATAACCAAACATTTGACAGGATTCATATTCCGGTAATTTAATATAGAGGTGATGAGCTCTAAGACACTTCAACTTAGTGATAACATGATTCTGGAATTCTTAAGCAATATTACAAAATTATATATATCCATATATATACATTCAGTTCAGCCTATTATCCTTCAATATAGCTATATATGCAAAGGTAACAGTTTAGCAGGCTTTTTCTATGGACTCTTGAAATTTTGCCTCATGTTTATTAGCAAAACAGTGTCTATAACATTCTCATGCTCTCTTAGTCCACCATAGCGGAGGGGGATATCTACCGAGAATTGATTTGGAACTTGATTGGAAGAATATTTGCTTTCTTTTTTACAGTAAGTACTGTGTAGGAAAGTGAACAAATAACAACATTTACTTCAACCAATTGTTCAGTAGAAATGGATTCTTCATTAGGAGGATTTAAAACTGCAACCACTGCCAAGGTCTTTTGCAGTCAGCTTGGCAATTGATGATCAGGTGGTCAGGTTTGACACAAAGGTAGAATTGTTTTTCCAGAATCCTTCCTCCTCTTTAGCCAGTATTTTAAGGCATTTACACACTGTCAATTTGCATAGGTTCAGCTTTTGGCAATTTAGAATTTGTTGGTACATTTAGCGATTTGTCTTTTAGGAGCAATTCATTTCTTTAAATCAGCTGTTAAAAATAGGCTAGTTTTTTTTTTAAACTTGTGAACTGGTAAAAAATATGTACATCTTTTATTTATAAACATGTTCAATATTTTTATATCTGTACTGAATTTGGGTGTGTTCATACTAATGAATCCGCGTGGAACCTGAACCATTGGCATTTGACTCCCTAGGTAATCATTTCTATTCATAACTGAGCCAAAGTGCTGTACTACATTTACTGCCATCTTTTCTCAATCTGGTTCGCTGCACAACATTAACTTAAAACCCAGAAAACTCGTGTATGAATAGGAAGACTTGCAATTATTCAGTAATAATTCCCTAAAAATAGAAACCATATGAACTTACTACTTGCTCATGAAGCACAGCTGATTTATCAGATAAGGCAATCAAAATTTCATCCAAACATGAATCTAGATTTTGATTTTCCTTAATATTAGGTTGGGAAGAAACCGGCAGACATCTGTTGATGAGAAAAATAAAGCAATCAACCAAAAATCTACATGGCAAATATGTCTAAGGGGAGGGAGGGTTTGTTTTAGCCGGAAATGATTCTGTTGAACAACCTCAACACAGCTCACCCTTAAAAACAATAGGACTAAGATAGAAACAATGGAGAATATATGGAAAAGAGAGAATAAACTGCGTCTGGGATTGTAATTATTGAAAAAGAAATGGCATGCTGAACAGCTACTCAACATGCAAAGTGCTTTGTGAATTCTCAAATAGAGGTAATCAGTAACAATAATTAAACTTGACATTAAGCATTTATTTGATGATTCAATCATCCATAGTGTGCAATGCCCCCCTCAGATTTAAGAGACGTTCCATTTACTTGTCTATTTCAAATGTTGTGAGACTTTAATGAGGCGCTGCAGTAACGTGTATTTTTTCTGCTGGCAAATTGCCTGGATAGTGCTTACAACCTGTATCTTTATCCTCAGCAGTTTCAGGACGTAAAGGGAACATCCAATCTATTATGTTACCATTTTATCAGAAAACTGTTAGCAATTAAAGGAACATCAAATTGTTATTGGCAGAATGAGAATAAAGTGGTTACACTGTAGTTTCTAAATAAAATGGCACAAGTAATATGATTTCAATAAAATATTAAAATCTGGTCGCAGTCATGAGCCTTTCTTATTTCAATGTTTTCAAATAAACTTGTCATAGTGCTTACGTCATTAAAGGGGTTATCCAGCGCTACAAAAACATGGCTACTTTTGTGCCACTCTTGTCTCCAGATTGGGTGGGGTTTGAAACTCTGTTCCATTGAAGTAAATGGAGCTAAATTGTAAACTACGTGTCATGATTGTGCCTGAAAAGACATCAGTGCCACCCTCTGCAGTGAAGATTCAACCTCTGCGCCAAAGACTGCGCTTTTGGCATTAAAGCGCAGTCTCAGTTCTCCCTGCACTTTCCTTGCTGTGGTCCATTCATTAATTGTCTCTGCTGTGTTCTGATTGACAACTCTCTTCACCTCTGGTTTTCTGTGATTATCTTGTTTGTTTCCCCTGCTCTACCTATCACCTATCTGTTCCCTTATAGCTTGGTCTCTCCCTTCACTCTGTGCTCTTGATAGCTGTGTCCAGCTAGTCTGTTCAGCTTGATCCCTTTGCTTGTTTCTTGCCTTTCTTTGTCTTTTTGTTCGGTGTTCCTCGCTTTGTCCTCAGAGTTCCTTGCCTTGTCCTCAGTTTATCTTGCTACTATCTCTGGCTTTTGTCCTCCATTCGTTTGGTTCTCCATTCCTTGCTGCCTTCTTGGTCTGCTCCTTCTGTGTGTGTTTGGGACTTTGCCTTGTCTACTGTCATTGTACCTTGTTCGCCTGTACTGTGTCTTGTCTGTGTTTTGCACTTATTTGAGTGCAGGGACTGACGCCCAGTTGCGGACGGTCAGTTAGGACCTGCACTGCAAGTAGGAAGGGACAGTGTGGGGGGTGTTAGCCATAGGGCCCACTTGTCCTTTGTCTCTTTGTTCCCCGGGGCCCTGACACCACGCCTGACCTGGAGACAAGAGTGGGGCAAAAGTGGCCATGTTTTTGCAGCACTGGATAACCCCTTTAAAAGGGTAATCCAGTGCCACAAAAACATGGCCACTTTCTTCCAGAGACAGCACCACTCTTGTCTCCAGTTCAAGTATGGCAATTGTCAATTAAGCTCTTTTAACTTCAATGGAACTAATTTGTAAAACAAACTGGAGACAAGAGTAGTGCTTCCTCTGGAAGAAAGCGGCTATGTTTTTGTAGCGCTGGATAACCCCTTTAAAGGGGTTATTGATGATTAGAAAAATCACAGATACAAAAATAGCACTACCTCTGTCCTTTGGTTGTGTGCGGTATTGCAATCCAGCTCCATTTATTTCAATGGAAGGGAGCTGCAAGACGCAACATCCATGTTTTCTAGGTAGTCCTAGGGCTGCATCCACCTTCACCAGGCAATGGGATTCAAATGCTGATCGTTCAGGTTTGTACAAACCCAAACTTTCGGCAGGTTTGCTCATCTCTAATCTTCACTTAATCTGCACTGTAGTAAATTAGTTAGAAAAAAAACAACAACACATTTGTGGCTGTCTGTGCACTTCAGACTAATATCTATGGCTTGAGTGAATTTCAGCTTTAATTCATGCCAGTTTTCTGGTAGTGAATAGTGATAGTGAATTTACCAGGCCACCTACTTCAGGTTAAAGCCACGCTCACACTTTCTAAAAAGTGGTAGAAGCAGCTTAAAAAAGTAAAAGGCCCAATTTTTTTCAGAATACAGAGACGTGCAATATTTTTACTGTTTAGTAATAGTTTTGTAACCTCAAAAACTGTTAGAGAGCATTGGTAAATTTCTTCCTAAATTATTAAAAAGGTTACCCAAGAAGAAAAAAAAAAACAAAAAAAACCAGCGAAGGTATGTTCTTGCTAATACAGTACCATCTCCAGATTGTGTGTGGTATTATAATTTACCCTTTTTCACCTTCAACTGGGGAAACCACACCAAAGCAGAGGACAGGAGAGGTGCCATTTCTGGAAGAAAGCAACCATGTTTTTCTAAGCATGGATAACCACTTTAAATTCCAGCTTCCACTCTTATTGTGTAGTTGTTGTTTTTTAGTAGCTTATATCACTGGCATCTCTTATAAATAAAATATGTGAAGGATAACACATCGACTGTAGAGCAAGAACAAATATTTACATTACTGCATTATTTTTTCATTTCAAATCAATTTAGTTGCCAATTGTAAAAGAACAGAACCTCCACAAAAATGTCAGATTACTATATGGACATAGACAGTAACATTACCCACAGGGATGAATTCCTATCAGGACAACATAAACAATAATATGTAACATATTTCCAGAATAGAATCATCTTTCATTATTACTGTTAACGGTTATCCCTGCTAAATCCTACACTTCTGTTTTTATGTGATTATAGATTATGTTCTTTTTAAAGCCTTTTTGAGATTTACTTCTCTGTTTTGTTATAATAATATGTTTGCATGTGATTGTTAAAGCCGCTAACATCAGCCGGTCGGCTATGGAATATGTTTTTTCTCTTTAGATGTATTTTTCTATCATGCTGAGTGACTCCTGGTATGTCAAAGATAGAGATGCTTTAAAGTTATCTGTCTTTATTTTACCATTATTTGTCATAACATGTTGTGTTGTTACTTTGAGTAGAGATAGGTTATACTAAGATGATTGATAGATACATAGATGAGCAGAAATTATATACCAAAATGCAAGGTTTTAAACAGCTTGATTTACAATATTTCATGGTTATTTAAGATATAAACATCAATTTCTTAACATGTAACTTAGTTTAGAAAATACATTTCACCACGTTTTACAGGCTATTTATACAGTATACAGTTATGCAATCCCCCTCCAATGCCTCTCAGGCCTAATTAAATGTAATTCTTTTCATCTTGAATTAGAAGACTGCATACCTCTTCTAATTGACAACAATATTACTAATTACCCTTTATGCTGTAAATTAGCATATATTGATTAGTAAATCTTACCCCTTTGGTAATAGATCAGTACGGGAGAATTTAGTTTTGGCAGAGATGATATATAGTGGTGTCCACCCTTACCTTTCATTTGGTTAAAGATTCCAATTTCTCACTATTTCTAATGAAACTTAAAGGGCTTTATGTATGTAATAGTTACTGGGTATGATACTTTAAGGATAGTTACCAAACGTGCAACTCCCATTTTCTTCAAAAAATTGTGGGGTGTTTAGGCCACCCTTTTTAGAAAGTTGGTTGACATAGCACAAAGGCAGCATGTCCAGACCCGCCACATTTACTATTATTTATGAGAAAACTGCCATATATTTTAGCTGAGATCTATTTCAGCTCCTAATTGGCATAGAGTTCAGTCTGTGGCACCTAGACAATAAGAGGTGAGCCTAATTTATTAAGGGGTATGGGTTACTCCATGACAGATTATGTCCTTGACCATCATGTTATTAAGTGGATTAAAAAAAAAATAGTAGTTTGTATAGCTCATTACTAGCCAGTCCTGACCAATCATACTAAATATAATGAGTGTGATATTGTCACCAGGTGACATCAATTAGAAACCCATCTTGACATACTGTTATTCTCTTCCCTTTTATTGGAAAAAAATGAACAGGTGCTTTTGAAGCGCTAGACTGCACGTAATGCTCACCACTAACCGAGCTGTAATTTGTAACAATACCCATTAGAAGTCCACCTAAGACATCACTGAAAATGTGTGTTCAGACTGAAGACTAAAAGACCGCACAGATCTCTAATTGAGAGAAAGTAACCAGGTGTCCTCAGTAGTGCTTGGAAGTTCCGTAACAGTTTTGCTGCATGTTTTAGACTTACTGTACCAAAAGTGTTAACTGAAATAACAGTATGTGTCAAACATTATCTTTCAGTAGCTTCTAAATGCCCCAAAATTATTGACTTTCAGTCACCTAATTGTTCTGTCAATATACATTGGCATAAAACCTACCTGAGAAGAGAAGATAATATTGTTCTGAAAAGTATAGCAATACCTTGGGGCTAATAAAAATTGCAGTGAATTATTAAAAATAATTTTGGACTGTCAGCTTTAGGCTATGTTCACACAACGTCAAAAATATTGAAAAGGCGTCCGATTTTCATATAAAAAAAAACGTCAGTTTTTGCCGAGATTTAACTGACTGCATTGGCAATGCATTGGAGTCAATGGGAAGACGGACGTCCAATGCACACAATGCATTGAAAAACAGACCTTTTTGCCGGACGTCAAAATAATGAACATGAACGTCTTTTCGGACGTCTTTTGCAAACAGCGGACGTTTTTTATTTGTAGTTCACAGACAGTTTTCCTTTTGTCACCATTCTGTCTCCGTTTTTGCTATTAAATTCAATGGACTTTTCAATTAAGCCCCATCCAACGGCCGATTAGTAACCAAACTAGAATAATGTGCAAACACCCGTCAGTGCACTAAGGGGAGGTCAGGCAACTTAATAACGTCCGTTATTTTAGACTCAAAATGACGGACGTCATTTTAAACGGAGCTGAAAAAATGTGTATATATAGCTGTTGTAAATTTCAATAAAACTCGACAAATATTTTGAATTAATGTTGAAAAATTACATAACATAAGGTAACATAAGGTATTGACAGTATACCGTTGCAGCAAAAGAGTAAATGACACAAAGAAGATTCTCTTCATCAAGCATATGCAACCATACATTTTTTTGCAGTGTTAATCATAGAATAAGTAAGTCTGGAGCTACTTATTAAAACATGTAATGTATAGTTACTGAGGGTAAAAAAAAAATCTATTTGTTAATCTGTTCCATGGTACCATAGCAGATAGCTAGAAGATGGCATATGAAGAAGGCAGTAAAAAAAAGAAAAAAAAGAAAAAGTAAATGAGCTTAAACTAGACTTGGAGGCGAAAGGATAACAAGTAAAAGAAACAGGAAGGAAATACACTTAAAGGTTTTATCCACAATTAGAATTTTTTTAATCGGTCCACAGTCATAAAATCGCATAAAAACACTCACCTGTGCAATCCAGAGCTGATGATCCATTGGGGGTGGCCCTGGTCTCTTTTCAGGTACAGCCCAATGTATGACTGCTGCAGCCAATCAGTGCCCTTAGTTCTAGTTTGTGGAACTGCTTTGACATATGACCAGTAAAAACATTGATTGGCTGCAGTGGTCACATGTCTTCAGACAGTAAACAGAGACCAGGGTGAATATCAAGGCATTGGCACTGATCATTGTGGGATTCCACAGGTTAATCAATGTTTTTATTTTACTTTATAACATTTGCAAATGTGAATAACACCTTTAAAAAAACCCTTAAAAACATCCAAATTAAGCAGTCTAGAGGTTTGTACAGCTTGCTTTATAAAATATCTGTTACTGCATTTACAAAATATCAAATATAAAAAACAAACAAACAATTATCGAATAATTCTTTGATTTCTTTCACACAATACAATAAATCTATTACCTTGTGTGCGCTCAACAGGGCATAAATACAAGAACATCATTTTGTTTTTTATAATTTAATAATATGTTTATCATTTTTTTCCTAGTTTATTTATTTTGTCTGGCTTGTATCATATCAATACATTCTGCAATGGTAAAATATTGTCTGCATTCCTATCATCCTTCTGGTAAAGAGAATGTATTTTATTTAGGTAAAAATACAGTAGGTGATGTTAACCCCTTATGCCTTATGCACACCATCAGTATTTTTTTCTGGTCCTGAAACAACCAGTGAGAAATTACGGATTGGACATCCGTATTCCATCCGTATTTCCGTAATTCCATTTTTTTACTACTCATTGCTTTTCAATGCACTTCATCCGTATTTTTTTGCTTAAATACAGATGCCAACATGTTAAAATCCATAAACAATCCGTAACCAATTGATTTAAATGAGAGGATCCGCAAAAAAATATGGGTCCGCACTAGGACATGTCCTTTTTTTTCAGGATAGATTTTCATCCATTTCTGCTACTGATAGTGTGAATAGACCAATAGACATCAATGTGCACTAACTCGGATCCGTAAATTACGGCACGTGTGCTGCAGACCAGAGAAAAGGACCCATGGGGACATCAGAGGGTGAGTATACAGCTCACCCTCCCCACCCCCTCCCCAGCACTGCACCCATCCCAGCAAGGAAGGGGGGTCACTTAACCCCTTCCTTGCTGGGATGGGTGCAGTCTGACATCAGTCTGGCCCCCAAGGGGTTAAGGGGGATGCAATACATCCTCCCTTAACCCCTTGGGGGCCAGACTGTAAGCAGCGATCTGTAAAGATGCTGCATACTGTAAGGTGCACAACACCGCTCACAATGATGGGTGTTGTGCTCCTGTTTGTGTGTTTTTTGTGTGTTTCTCCCTTTTTGTTTTTCAGATATCGGTATCCTGTGGATAACGTCGGAGTCAATGGACTACGACGATGACCAGCGGTTGTTTGGATTTTTTTTTAAAACAAAATTGGCAAGGAGGGGTGTGGGGGTGTTTTTTTTTTAATTAAAAAAATTTTCACTTGTGTCTTGTCTTTATTTCTTTACTTTATAGACTTAGTAGTGGAAGCCGTCTAATAGACGGAATCCATTACTAAGTCAGGGCCTAGTGTTAGCCGGTATAAAATGGCTAACACTAACCCCCTATTATTACCTCAGTACCCAATGCCACCAGGGGTACTGGGAAGAGACAGGTGCCAGTGGTCCCGGAGCATCAAAATTGGCGCTCCTGGACTGGGGCGGCAGCAGGCTGGTAATATTTGGGCTGGGGAGGGCCTAAACCAATGGCTCTTCCCACCCTGGTGTTACCAGGCTGCTGTTGCTTGGTTTTTAACCCGGCTGGTTATGAAAATAGGGGGAATCCTACGCGTTTTTTTTAATTATTTATTTATTTAAAAAAGAAAAAACTAGTAGGGTTCCCCCTATTTTCATAACCAGCCGGGTTAAAAACCAAGCAACAGCAGTCTGGTAACACCAGGGTGGGAAGAGCCATTGGTTTAGGCCCTCCCCAGCCTAAATATTACAAGCCTGCTGCCACCCCAGTCCAGGAGCGCCAATTTTGATGCTCCGGGACCACTGGCACCTGTCTCTTCCCAGTACCCCTGGTGGCATTGGGTACTGGGGTAATAATGGGGGAGGGGTTAGTGTTAGCCATTTTATACCGGCTAACACTAGGCCCTGACTTAATAATGGATTCCGTCTATTAGACGGCTTCCACTACTAAGTCTATAAATTAAAGAAATAAAGACAAGACACAAGTGAAATTTTTTTTTTATTCAAATAAAAACACCCCCACACCCCTCATTGACCATTTTACTTAAAAAAAAAAATCCAAACAACCGCTGGTCATCGTCGTAGTCCATTGAATCCGACGTAATCCACAGGATACCGATATCTGAAAAACAAAAAGGGAGAAACACACAAAAAAAAACACACAAACATGAGCACAACACCCATCATTGTGAGCGGTGTTGTGCACCTTACAGTATGCAGCATCTTTACAGAAAGCTGCTTACAGTCTGGCCCCCAATGAGGTTAAGGGGAGATGCATTGCATCCCCCTTAACCCCTTGGGGGCCAGACTGATGTCAGACTGCACCCATACCAGCAAGGAAGGGGTTAAGTGACCCCCCTTCCTTGCTGGGATGGGTGCAGTGCTGGGGAGGGGGTGGGGAGGGTGAGCTGTATACTCACCCTCTGATGTCCCCATGGGTCCTTTTCTCTGGTCTGCAGCACAATGAAGTCACTGTGCTGCGGACCCGCTAATTATATGTGCGCTCAGCCGATCAGCTGAGCGCACATATGATTCAAAATGTTTCTTCTAATAATGCTATTGTGATAGCATAATTAGAAGAAACATTTGATGTTTTAATTAAAGTAAAGTATTAATTATTACAGTGATCTCTTTTACCGGGAATATGAATTAACGCTTTAAAAGAGCTTCCTGTAATAATTAATATTTAATTAATAAATTAATTATTAAATTAATAAAATACATTTTTGTTGTAATAAAATTAGTTTTGTTGTTCAATAATTTAATTTAAACGAATCCGTAATTGTGCAATTAAATATATTGAAAAAAATAAATATATATATAAATATACATTTATTTATATATATATTTATTTTAATGGTGTGTTCACATCTACAGGATCTGCAGATTTCATTTAAATAACTGAACAAAGCATCAAATCTGCTGCAGATCTGCTGCAGATCCTGTAGGTGTGAACGCACCCTAACAGTATATTTAATTGCAAAATGATGGATTCGTTTGAATTAAGTTATTGAACAACGAAAGTGACTTTATTACAACGAAAATGTATTTTATTAATTAAATATATTAACCATTAGAGGCATCGGCATTATTGCAGAGGATCGCTAACCCCGTAATGCCGATTCCTGTAATACTGTTTCCCTGCTTTCCCAGATGCATTCCAGAGGTGTTTGCATCACTTTCTAAAGATGTCTTGTTATTGATATTTTAACCAGATTCGTTATGAACTTTCTCAAAGTTCGGTTCGGTGACGAACCAAACTTTTTGCAAAGTTCGCTCATCCCTACTTAGGGCTTTATCCAACTTCAGCAGTCACCGCTAATCAAATGCCGAATGATCAGGTTTGGTTGGACTCGAGCATGCTCGAGGTTCGCTCATCTCTAATGACCAACCAAAATTTTCAAAATCTGACCTGTCTAACTTTATACAGGCTATGTTCACACAAGGTTTATTTCAGCTCAGCTTAAAATGACAGACGTCATTTTAAGTTTAAAGTTGTATAGCTGTGGGTACATTATTCTAGTTACTAATTGCCCTTTAAGTGCTGATTAATTGAAAAGTCCAATTGACAAATGGTGACAAAAGAAAAACTGCGTGCGAACAACTAATAAAAAACGTCTGCTGTTTGCAAAAGACGTCCGAAAATAATGATCATGTTCATTATTTTGACGTCTGCGGTAAAAACTTCCATTATTCGATACATTGTGTGCAGTGGACGTCCGTCTTTCTTTTGACTTTAATGCATTGCCATAGTAGAGTGCCATGGAGAGAGAGGAGCGGCTGCACATCCCACCTATGGCTGACACCAATGTTGGTATATAATTTGATCAAACCATATTGCACCGTGTACCACGTGCAGCTGGCACTCCCCTTCATAAGACCCACATGACCAAAATTGGCAGGATATACCTGTGCTCACATGTCAGTACCTTATGTCTTTCCCATTCTGTCTGCAGCAGTGGTGGTGAATGCAATACCATATTCATACTTGTGTTGTTAGGGGGCAGTCTTCCCCGCCGGTGGTGCCGGCTGGGTTTTGGTGGGGCATTTTGGGTTTGGTCTTGTGACATTGAGGTTGCAGGGCCATTCCATGGCCTCCCTTCCCTACATGTGCATGCTTTGTGGGGTTGGCGGTCGCTGACCGACAAAGTGTGGAGTTAGCATAGGGACCCGTGTGAACCAGGGGACCTGCACGTGGTACACGGGGCAATATGTTTTGATCAAATTATATACCAACATACTGCCGTTGGTTTGTAAAATAGGCCTAGCTGCATTAATATCGGCCATAGGTGGGATGTGCAGCCGCTCCCTTCTCTCCATGTTGTATTATAACATGTATATATATGTTCCTACTGCACATACCCCACATATATTCTGATGTGTGTGGGACCGCAGCAGTAAGAGCTGTCCCGCCTACATCAGTGTGTCCGGGGGCCAAAGGTAATGAAAGGCAGCTGAGATCTCACAGCTGCATCTCATTAACCCCTAAATGCAGTGATTGTGGCATTTAAGGTACTCAGTGACAGAACAAGCTTCTGTCACTGAGTCATCAGGACCCCAGCAGCCAAGCCGCATGGCATGTACCAACGGGCGGTGTAAGCCTCTTACCTCTGTCTTGTCGGATCGGCCATCTATGGATAGAGTCTACTCTCAGGCAGGCTCTATACATAGATCGCCGATAACACTGATCTATGCTATGACATAGCATAGATCAGTACATGCAATCTATTGATTACATGTTTTACAATGATGAAAAGAGTAAAAAAAAAAAAGTGTAATAAAAAAAAGTTTTTAAAGTATTGAAAAACTCTTATAACCCCCCTCCCAATAAAAGTTTAAAATACCCCCTTGGCCATTATAAAAATAAAAATGTTAAAAAATAAATAAATAAACATATTACATATCGTAGCGTGCAGAATTGTCTGATCTATTAAAATATAACATTATTGTTCCCGCATGGTGAACGGCGCAAAAAAAAAAAAAAAACACACCAAGATTGCTGATTTTAATAAATTATATATCAGAAAAAAATTAACAAAAGGTGATCAAATTTTTTTCTTTTATCTATTTTGGACGTTTTGTGAACATAGCCATAGAGCCGCAATGCATTAACAAATGCTAGCAATAATGAGATTGTTTTTATGCGACATATTGTATTTTATATAAGGCAAAATTTGGTTACTATTATGAAAAATTGGAAAGTGTATCCTTTATTTTTCCTGTTTTTTTTTATATCAAATATACGATATTCAGCATGTGGTAAAAATAACAATTATTGTATTCTCTGGGTCACTAGGGTTATGTCAATACCAAACATGTATAGGTTTTATGTTTTTTTTAGGTGGTTTTATGTAACGGTTTATTATATACTGTATGGGGCCCTGGGACTGCCATGACGCTGATCAAAGGCCTGGACCTCGGCGCGGGACTTCCAATCAGTTAAGTATACTACTGCACCTGACCGTAACCAGTTACATGCCGCTGTCATGACTTGACATAGGCAAATAACGGGTTAAAGCTAATCGGAGCGGTAAATTACCACTCCGGGTAATTGCAGCAGGAGGTCAGCTGTCATGCTGATAGCTGATCTCTTGCAGTACTGGTGCTCCTGCAGCAGTAGCATTTATTCTGTCCCTGCCGTAAAGAGCAGTGACAGAATAAAGTCCAGTAGTGACCTCTGTAAAGAGCCGAAACGACCGTCACTAAGGGGTTAAACATTGTAATGTGTTAAATTGCACTAATATAAATTGTAGCAATACTGTAATTTGTGCCTTGTCTTGGTAACCTTGTGTTCCTGGTTGTGAGCCATCTTTAGGCATCTATTTAGGTGGGTCATACATGCTCAGTAATCATTTGCCCTAATCAGGATCCAACAAATCATTGCCCAGGGGAACATAAAACTTTTATTGTACTTCTAAGAGTGAGTTTACACTGCGTTTTTGCAATCCGTTTAATGGATCCGTTTTTTTTAAACAGTCAAAAAAGTAGTGTCAACAGGTTTTTTTTTATATAATGGAAGTCAATGGAAAAACGGATCAAAAACGGATGCACACAAATGCATCCGTTTTTTGCAATCCGTTTTTTTTGCAAAAAACGGATCAGTCAAACGGATGCTGAAAGCGCAGTGTTAACCTAGCCTAAGGTGTTGGTGCTATTTTAGAAGTACAATAGAAGTTAAGTTTTATGTTTTATGGGCAGTGATTTATTAGGCCTGGTATGCTGCCATGGCTGCCGTAAGCAGCCTAAAGCAATCGAGTGTCAAGAGAATTGATTAATGCAACACATAGTGCTTTTAAAAGTCCCATACAGTATAAGCGAGTGTGGAACCAAAAAAATAACAGATTATGGTGCAAAAAATAAGGCCTCAAATAGCCCCATAGACCAAAAATAAAAATGTTATAAGGATCAGAAAAGGGCAAGAAGCACATTTAATAACTTTTAAAAGTTATAATTTTTTAAATGTAGTAAAATAAAAGTCAAAGTTGACTGACTTGAGTAACATAGATAACATATCTGTTTTACAACACACAAAAAGCAGCGTAAAGACAAATAACCCCTTCAAATAAAAAAAAATGTTTGTTTTTTTTTTAATTTCCACACTGAAATATTTTATGGTAAAAAATAGGTGTATTATCTTATTTGGGTCGGTACATGACAAAATTAAAAGCAACATGGCCTTCTAAACACAATGAGGAAAAGCAAAAATACAAGAATCAAAATTTACTTAGTCATTAAGGGGTTAGACGGGTTATTCAGGATAACAAAAACAAATAAACAAAAATATATTTGCTTTCTTCCAAAAACAGCATGATACTTGTTCTCCGCTTGCACATGATATTACTGCTCCATTAACTCCAAAGAAGCTGAGCTGCAATAGCACACACACTTAGGGTCCATTTACACAGAAAGATTTATCTGACAGATCTTTGAAGCCAAAGCCAGAAACAGACTATAGACAGGGAACAGATCAAAAAGGAAATACTGATTTTTATCCTCTTTTTAAATCCATTCCTGGCTTTGGCTTCAAAAATCTGTCAGATAAATCTCTCTGTGTAAACGCACCCTTAGCACAATAGCGGTCCTATTACTGGAAGAAAACAGCTAGGTTTTTATGTTTTTCCAATTCTTGATAACTCTTTTAAAGTGTCACTGTTGTATTTTTTTTTTTTTTTTTGTTGCAGAAATCAATAGTCCAGGCGAAGTTTTAAGAAACTTTGTAATTGGGTTTATTAGCCAAAAATGCCATTATCTGCATTTAAAAAGCCTTTTTCCCAGGTCCCCTCCCCTCCTCCTCTTTTCCATCCACTGCAAAAAATCAGGAAATTGTGACTTGTTGCATCAGACGTACCCAGTCTGTTCTAGGGAGAGGGGAAGGGGGAGGAGAAAGGAGGGAGTTAGGACAGCAGAAAGCAGATAAGGGGGGTTTACAGGCACAGAGCTGGGTGAACACTATAATCAGAGGTCAGAGAGGTCAGTGCTGACTGTCAGAGGAGATAGAGGGTGATGGATTTGTAGATTAACTCTTTGTTGTCCTGTTTTGGTGTTTTATTGAGCTCTCTCCATACGAGAACAATGAAGACATGGGGGAGAGTTTCAAACTGCTTTTTTATGATAAAAATACCTTTTTCGGCTAATAAACCCAATGGCAAAGTTTCTTAAAATCGCCTGGACTACTGATGTATGTAAAAAAAAAATTTCACGACAGTGACACTTTAACCCTTTAAGGACATGGCCCATTTTCGTTTTTACGTTTTCGGTTTTTCCTCCTTGTGTTTAAAAGGTCATAGCACTTGCATTTTTCCACCTAGAAACCCCCATGACCCCTTATTTTTTGCGTCACTAATTGTACTTTGCAATTACAGGCTGAATTTTTGCATAAAGTACACTGCGAAACCAGAAAAAAATTCGAAGTGTGGTGAAATTGAAAAAAAAAACGCATTTCTTTTATTTGGGGGAAATGTGTTTTTACGCCATTCACCCTGGGGTAAAACTGACTTGTTATGCATGTTCCTCAAGTCGTTACGATTAAAACGATATATAACATGTATAACTTATATTGTATCGGATGGCCTGTAAAAAATTCAAACCGTTGTCAACAAATATACGTCACTTAAAATCGCTCCATTCCCAGGCTTATAGCGCTTTTATCCTTTGGTCTATGGGGCTGTGCGAGGTGTCATTTTTTGCGCCATGATTTGATCTTTCTATCGGTACCTTGATTGCCCATATACGTCTTTTTGATCGCTTTTTATTACATTTTTTCTGGATTTGATGCGACCAAAAATGCGCAATTTTGCACTTTGGGATTTTTTTGCGCTGACGCCGTTTACCGTACGAGATCAGGAATGTGATTAATTAATAGTTCGGGCGATTACGCACGCGGCGATAGCAAACATGTTTATTTATTTATTTATTTGTTTACTTTTATTTAAAACCTGGGAAAAGGGGGGTGATTCAGACTTTTATTAGGGGAGGGGGCTTTTTACTATTAACAACACTTTTTTTTTTTTTTTTACACATATACTAGAAGCCCCCCTGGGGGACTTCTAGTATATACACTTGGATCTCTCATTGAGATCTCTGCAGCATAGATATGCTGCAGAGATCCATGAGATCGGCACTCGTTTGCTTTCGGCTGCTGCAGCCGGAAGTAAACGAGTGCCGAGCCGAGGACGGCGCCATCTTGGACGCGTCCCCGGCCGGCATCAGTAACGGGGATCGCTCCTCCGGGACAAGGTCCCGGAGGAGCGATCTCCCCCACTAGACACCAGGGAAACGTTGCCTCCGGTAATCGGAGGCAGCTGTCAACTTTGACAGCTGCCTCCGATTAGCTAATTAGCGGGCACGGCGATCAGACCGTGCCCGCTAATAGCGGCGGTCCCGGGCTACACGCGGCACCGCTTTGATGTGCAAGTGAGGACATAGGACGTACCGGTACGTCCTATGTCCTTAAGAGGTTAAGTAAAAATGGTAATGCTAAGGTCTGCATTGGATCCAGACTTTGGCTATGTTCACACAACGTCTTTTCATCTCCGTTTAAAATGACGTCCGTCATTTTGAGTCTCAAATAATGGACGTTATTTAGCAGCCTGACCTCCCCTTAGTGCACTGACGGGTGTCTGCACAATATTCTAGTTTTAGTTACTAATTGGACTTTGGGTGTGGCTTAATTGAAAAGTCCATTGAATTTAATAGTAAAAACGGAGAAAGAACAGTGACAAAAGGAAAACTGTGTGTGAACTACAAATAAAAAACGTCCGCTGTTTGCAAAAGACGCCCGAAAATAATGATCATGTTCATTATTTTGACGCCCGCGGCAAAAACGTCCGTTATTTAATGCGCTGTGTGCATTGGACGTCCGTCTTCCCATTGACTTCAATGCATTGCATTGCAGTCAGTTAAAACGGACATTATTTTAAATATGAAAATCAGACTCCTTTTTAATATTTTTGATGTTCTGTGAACATAGTCTTTCATTGTAAGTCGAAACTTCGATTATAGACTGCTGTTTTATTATAGTTTGCAGTCACACACACTTTATGCTTTTCCCCCCCACTTTATTCCGCGGAATGTTTGGATAGAGCAGTAAACTACTTTTCATTTCTTTTTTTTTCTTTTTTTTTGCAAAAATAAGAAGTAGCACAATGCATTTTCTTTATCAACCCAAATGTCTGATATGATTTACTAGAAAAGAATTGAAATGGAATGTAGTGAATGATTTTATTTTTTTATTTTTATTTTACAATAATAGCTTTTATCTTGCACGCCAGAAAAGCTGAATATTTGCTTTCATGTTTTAATATATTTCAAAGGTAGATTAAACAGCACTGGCCTTATCTTTCAACACTGTATACAGCAATTCAATATATTTTATGCTTGTGATACTGTGGGTTTGTATACTGTCTTCAAATGCTTTGTAGCTCAGCCAGATGTGTTTTATAAATAGAGTGTTATGTCTTTTCCCACAATTTAAAAAAAAAAAAAATTCTACAGAGAAAGGCTATGTTCATGCAATGTTTTCTCAGCTCTGTTTAAAATGACGTCCGTTTGAGGCTAGCATAACGGATGTCATTTAGCTGTCTGGCCTCCCTTTAGTGCAATGACTGGTGTTGGTACATTATTTTAGTTTGGGGTTACTAATTGGCCTTTGGATGCGGCTTAATTGAAAAGTCCATTGAATGTAATAGTAAAAACGGAGAAGGAATGGTGGAAAAAGGAAAACTGTGTGTGAACAACTAATAAAAATGTCCGCTGTTTGCAAAAGACGTTTGAAAATAATGATCATGTTCATAATTTTGATGTCCGCGGAAAAAAAGTCCGTTTTTCAAAGCACTGTGCGGATTGGATGTCCATCGTTCCCATTGACTTCAATGCATTGCTACTGCAGTCAGTTAAATTGTGGCAAAAACGGCCGTTATTTTAAATATGAAAATTGAACGCCTTTTCTATATTTTTGACGTTGTGTGAACATAGCCAAATAAACATTTGAAGGGGGTGTCTAATCATAACATACAACAACAGCAATAATAATAATAATAATAACAACAGTGACACAACAACAACAATAATAATAACGACATAAACATATTTGAAACCACCAATGAAAACTATTCTCCATGAGACAGAGTTGCTATGTAAATATGCAATTACATTGATCGGTTTACTGCTACACAGACTTCTGCTTGAATAATGGTTTTTAAATTTTTATATTTTGTGACAATTTAGAAGGGAATTAGTTCCTGGAATTCCAATCTTCTAGGTTAGACGGTCTCTTTGGAAAACTAATACACCAATGATTACAGTAGCAAGCAAAGGCTTTACATTAAAAAGAGCCTCAACTATGTTTTTTTTTTTTTTTTCATGAAGGCAAAGTAATTCCCAGGAATAGGGCAAAGAGCGTTACTTGCAAATGGGTCATGCCTTCCAGTCGGATTTGAGGTCAGAGGTTATTCCTATTACCAGAAATAAAATTATAGCCAGTATTGATCCCACTGGGGTGATATCCATGCTCTACGCATCTATCCTGGATATTGTGATGACTACATTTCCGTCTCTTGGTAAGCATGGTGGGAACAGACTATAGGTCCCATGGAGCAGGATCACTGGCAGTACATTATGAATAAATATATATATATATATATATATATATATATATATATATATATATATATATGTAAGATGCATTGTCCATATTCCTAATAAAGATCGTAATTACAAGAACCCTGTATCAGCGAGAGAGCACTACATACCAGTTTTACCCATAAGCCTATCCACCGGGCCCCGGACTCTATTTCTTATAAACCTTTTCTCCTCACTCCCCCGTTTACCTCTATCTATATGACCGATGAGAAGAAGGCTATGAGAAGCCCACAAGATCCACAGAACCCCCAACATTGTTTACAGGGTCAAAAACTGCTCTAATTATTTTACTCCTCTGCACTAAATTTTCTTAAAGATCTCTACTTAAAGTCACTTTCTTTTACCTACTCCATCCCTCTTTTTTTATGTGCTATTTCCTATCTTTTCTTTACCATTAGGTTGTGAGTTATACCCCCGGTGCTGTAATCATCAGATCAAAGTCAAAACAAAGAACTATAACCATCCTACTGTTATATACCCTGAGGAAGATCCCCAGCTGGGGAAATTACTAATTTCTCATTCATACTGGGGACCGTCCTAGCTTGATTATGTCACGCCCTGTCCCCTTCCTGGAGTCCCCCACCCCACCCCCTATAGCTCCCAAATGTTGTCCCATTGGCCACATAAACCATATCTTTCTAAAGAGTTTGATATTGTTATTTTTCCTAGCCTGTAGATATTCCATTATTATCAATCTATTTATTTCTTGTTTCCAATCACTTATCTCTGGGGGCCTACGTTGAATCCGACAACTCAGGATACAGTTTCTTGCCATAAACAAGGTTTTAGCAAATATTGTTTTTATATGAGGGGGATAATTCAGATGAGTAAAATCTCAAAGTATACAACTAAGCGGTTCAAGGTGTAATTTAATCTTTGTAACTTTTATCCAACTCTACCGCTATACCTTGTCAATATCTAAAAAGCTTTGGGCACCTTCATATCATATGTTAAAGATCTTCACTCTCTGGCTATGTTCACACAACCTTTCTCAGCTCTGTTTAAAATGACGTCAGTCATTTTGAGTCTAAAATAACGGACGTTATTTAGCAGCCTTGCCTCCCCTTAGTGCAATGACTGTTGTTTGTACATTATTCTAGTTTGGGGTACTAATTGCCCTTTGGGTGCGGCTTAATTGAAAAGTCCATTGAATTTAATAGTAAAACAGAGAAAGAACGGTGACAAAAGAAAAACTGTGTGTGAACAACTAATAAAAAACATCCGCTGTTTGCAAAAGACGTCCGAAAATAATGATCATGTTCATTATTTTGACGTCTGCAGTAAAAACGTCTGTTATTGAATACATTGTGTGCATTGGATGTCTGTCTTCCCATTGACTTCAATGCATTGCCATTGCAGTCATTTAAATCGCGGCAAAAACAAACTTTTTTTTACATAGCGAAATCTGACGCCTTTTCTCTATTTTTGACATTGTGTGAACATAGCCTCTCTGTGACATCTAATGCACAGTTCTGAGCTCTTAATTTTCATCTTAAATAATCTCATAGGGATATGTCTCATCTATACTTGACAGTGTTTATAGAACTCTAAAATTTCGGCATGGCATTGGATCTCCCCAATGCAGAACTTATACAAAATATTTGGTTCTGTAGTCATTTGGGAAACTTCACTGGTATGTCTCCTAGGATATGTCAATGATCTGAGACCCAGTGACCTGCATAAACTGCCGTAGCATCAATGCCGTATAGGACTTGGAAGCTAATCGCGTTAAATTGTTTTGATGCTATACCACCCATTAGTGCAGAGTTTGTTGCTATGGTTGGCTAGCAAATATGGAAAGAGGAGTATATCTAAAATGTAATACCCTGCAGAAGTTTGAGAGACTGTGGCAATGTGGATTGGCCACTCCAGTGTGGTCTCCAAAGAATTACTTAGTGATGAGACAGTTTCTAGTCCTCAGGGATCCGGAGACTGAAGCAGGAGAACCCTGAAGATCACAGGCAGATAAGCATTGTTTGTTTATTATTTTTTTTAACACCGATTTCAGCCGCCAGAGAAGTCTGGCTGTGGCTTACTCCTGCCCTTAGGGAACACAAGCAATGCCTTAAAGGGGAATTTCTAATACATAAACTTTTGTTAGGTAATAGAAAATGCAAAAGAAGGCAGTTTTGCTAATATTTATCGTTAAAAAAATTGCTTTTTTTAAAAAATGTGGTCCCGTTCTTTCCCACCGCCATTTAACTGTCTAGATGCCATGAAGAATAACAGTCGCAGGATCTAGTCAGTTAGGCTGGGCTCACAATACGTTTTTGCAATCTGTTTTTTTCATCTGTTTTTGCAACAAAAAAAAAAAAACTGATGTAAAAATCCATGAGTGTGCATCAGTTTTAATCCGTTTTGATGAGTTTTCCCATTGACTTCCATTATTAAAAAAACGACCCAAGACATCAGTTTTTTTAACATACACAAAAGTGTAGCTGACCTTACTTTTGTGTATGTTAAAAAAAACTGATGCGTTTTGATCCGTTTTTTTTTTTTTTATAATGGAAGTCAATGGAAAAACGAATCAAAATGGATGCACACAAATACATCCATTTTTCCAACTGTTTTTCATCAGATTTTTTACAAAAACGGATGAGAAAAATAAATGGCAAAAATGTGGTAAGAACCCAGCCTTATTCGACAGGTCCTGTGCCTGATAGTGTTCCTATCGGCACCCCCATGATAAAAGAGCAGGGTTATGATTGGTTTTCAAGGCAGCCCAAAGCCTTCTGAAGGCTTCTGAGGCTGCAGTGACAGATCAGACTGTATTATTAAAGCACTGATTTGCATATGGTTTTATGTTTACACATACTAGCAAACCAAGACCATTAGTGTCCACTTGAGCATTAGTGCTTCTTTTTAAAATTCTCAAGTATTCCCATACTTATTAGCTGCTGTATGTCCTGCAGGAAATGTTGTTTTCTTTTTAGTTTTGACACAGTGCTCTCTGCTGACATCTCTGGCCGAGACAAGAACTGTCCAGAGCAGAAGAGGTTTTTTTATGGGGATTTGCTACTGCTCTGGACAGCTCCTTTGTCGGACAGAGATGTCAGCAGAGAGCACTGTGTAAGACTGAAAAGAAAACATTTCCTGCAGGACATACAGCAGCTGATAATTATAGGAACCATTTGTTCAACCTCATTTTAAAACTTAAAGACGGTAAAAGATTTTTATTTTGCTGTGTTTATTATTACCTTACCATGGCTTCAACTGGTATCCCATGGGGAAAAAAATATCAGGGTTAAAGGTAGCTACTGAACTCTGGCATTAAACATTCACTGTAGGAAATTTACTGTCTGGGGAATTATCCCCAAATTATGTTTCCAGGCACTGTATCATAGGAACTTTACATAATTTGTGCATTATCCTACTTTTATTATATGAAATACTAGTTGTGTAGGGTTTAATAACACTAGAGATCTCCGGCATGCTGTAATAATTTACATTTTGAATTGATAGCATATTGTAGACAGTAGAATTTCATTGTTTTTCATTTTTCATATTTTACTTTACCATTTTGCTGAGATTGTGATTCCAGCAGAGTATGATGGTCATACATATTCATATATTCTAAATTTCACTCGTAGAGCTTAAAATGTCTAACATTTTTCATATTACACCTAAGTGGATGTTTTATCCTCATGTCCTTTGGGTAGATTGTTTTTACAACATTTAGTTGCATTATAGAATATGATCAACAATGTGTCAAGCTTATGTGTTGTTTTATCATAGAAATGCATAATGTAACTTCTAGAATCTAGAAAATATGAGAAATCTAGGGCATATGGGAAAGCCACATTGCTACTACCTGTCCATTAAGACATATCATACCACGGGAATAGATCCATTCTAAAATTCAAATGACTCTTAAGAGTCTCATTGCACATTTATCATAAAAACTTTGTTTGCATAACAGGTGTAGATGTAGTCCTTATTATGTGCTAAATCATATAGTGTCACTCTTAACTATATGTTAACACATCATTTGTTCAGCCTCATTTTAAAACCTAAAGACAGCTAAAGTTTTTTTTTTTTTTTTTTAGGCTTTGGTCTATAGTCTGTTTAAGGCTAAAATGGGTACACTTTGGTAAGACTGACATGTTATCTTTATTCCCCAAGTCAGTACAATTACATTGATACCCAATTTATATACAGTAGTTACAACTGCCATGTTTGACCCCTTATCTTTTTATTTGTCTGTGGAGCTTTGTGGGTCTAATTTTTTGCACAGTAATCAGTTTTATTGGTAAAATTTTGGGGTAGATGTGATGTGAGCAAAAACAATTCTCACATTTTGTTTTTTGTGTTTTTTGAGATCAATAACTGTCATGAGGTGGGCCACGTGCTTGGCTCCCAGCACTGCGGTAGCGAGTGGCCGGCCTGTCAGATGCGCCAACAGTATCCCTGATAACTGGCCTGGCCAGTTGCTAGGAGCGGGCCTGCACCACTTCCCAGCAGGGTGCTCAGCTGGTTGTAATGCTGACTGGCAGGTGCAGGTGATGTTAGGAGGTTGGTGTCCGAGGTCCCAATCAGTTCTGGGGCTGGGACTTCACCTCTTATATAAACTTTTATTTTTCCCTCCCTCCTTGCCTGCGATAGAGCCTCATACCCTGAGTGTATCTTGAACTAGCATTGTTCCTGATTTGTTATTTTGGTATCTTTCTGGCTTGGACATTTTGACTACTTTTTTGGATTACGTTTTTGTGCTCCACAGACCGCTCGTTGCTGACCCTAACCTCAGACCACGAGTATTTGTGTTTTGTCTGTCTTGTCCGTTTTTAGTGTTACACCTGCACAGGCTAGGAAACGTCAACCAGTTGTTCGCTGCTGCCTAGGGCAGTTGAGCCAATTGGGCAGGGACGGCGGGGCAGGGGATAATGCCAGGGCATCACCTGTCTTGTGTTTTCCAGTTCCCTAGACCTGACAATAACATTATATTTTAATAGTTCAGACATATTCACTTGTTTCATCTGTTTAAGACACAAGACCAAAAAGAACATTATAAAGCCTTGGCAATTCTCATTTAAAAAAAAATAACAAGATTAACGGTGATTGGCTGTACAGATTGGCCTACCAAAAAGGAAACCAATAGAACATAAAACATACCAGCGAGGATATAATAATATGTAAAGAAACATTTGTTAATTATTTCATGAATGTTAAGCATAAGCCATCAAATTTTTTTATAATCGTCTTATAGCAACCTGTCATCTTAAGTAAAGCGAACAAACAGATATGCCAAGACCCATCAAGACATCTTGCTTCTAAGTGCAATGAACTTAATGCCTTGTGAAAATAATTGTACATAAGGGAAATCAATTGATTAAGTGAAAGCTGAGCTTCATCTTACCAACAAATAAAACCTAATGAAAGAACAAATGAGCATATCACCCTAATATCTGTGGGATTTCACCACCCTTCTTCAGTGCATTGTGCTAGTACAAGTCACTTAAAGACATAGCAGCAGATTTATTGAAACTGGCATTTCATACAGCAGTCCTCAATTTTAACCCCTTCAAGACAGAGCCCTTTGATGCACAAAAGTCCGGGTCAAATTAATGCAATGTTCCTCCCTGCCTTCTAAGAGTCATAGCGCTTTTATTTTTCCACCCAGGGTTGGTTGGGGTGTCATTTTTTGCGCCATGATCTCTAGTTTTTAATAATATCATATTGGTGTAACAGAAAAATTTTGATTGCTTTTTAAGAATTTTTTTGTGATATATAATTTAATAAAATCAGCAATCCTGGTGCGTTTTTTTTTTCCGTTTACGCCTTTCACCGTGCGGTAACAATGATGTTACATTTTAATAGATCAGAAAATTCCGCACACTACGATATGTAATATGTTTATTTATTTATTTTTAAACTTTTATTGGGGGGGGGGGGGGGTTATTACACTTTTTTTTTTTTTTTTACATTTTTATTTACTGTAAAAAATGCAATCATTAGATTGCATATACTGATCTATGCTATGCCATAGCATAGCATAAATCAGTGTTATCGGCAATCTATGTATAGAGCCTTCCTGAGAGCAGTCTCTACACATAGGTCGCCGAACCGACAGGACGAAGGTAAGGAGCTTACCTCAGCCTGTCAGTACATGCCTCGAACTTAGTGACAGATGCTTGATCTGTCACTGAGCACCTTAAACGCCACGGTCGCTGTAGATCGCGGCGTTTAAGGGGTTAATGAGAGTCGGCTGCGGGATCGCAGCTGACTCTCATTACCTCCGGCCCCGGACACAGATGAGAGCGGGATCGCTATCACTGCAGTGCTCCCGTTCTCATCAATAACCCCGTCAGTAACAGGAACATATATATACATTCCTACTGCACGGTGCAGTAGGAACGTATATATACAGTACATGTTACTGACGTGAAGGGGTAACATGTACCATATATATATATATATATATATATATATATATATATATATTTTATAAAAGATGCATAGGCATTACAGAGACTATTGGTCAACTTTTACGCTGGGCTTACAAATGTCCCCACAGCTCCGGAGCTCAGGGGATTTATGTAGAGGCGCATTTCCTCTACATAAAGCCCGTCCGTGCAAAAATTTTAAAACCTACGCCAGCTCGGAGCTGGCATAGATTTTAGTATCATTTTTTTACGGAAAAAATGATAAATGTGGTGCCCGCAGAGGCCGAGCCCCCTCTGTGTGCAGCCGCACCCCCCCATAATGCCCCCTCTCCGCCCCACTGGCGAAGGTGGTGCAGATGGGGCAGACAAAAAAATATTTGTAAAAATACCGTTTGCAAATATTTTTATGCCGATTTGCCCCATCTGTGCCTTAAAAAGTCATTTACGCCTTTTCATACATGTCCCCCTATATGTTTTTCTCCCCTCTTTAGAAAAAAGGCGAATAAAGAGAAAAGTTTCAAATGATAATGCAAATATGACATGTACAATAACCTGAAATTTTTGTACACCACAAAAGTTTCAGAATCCTATGTAAAATTTTACAATTACAGCTATCTCTCTATGCCCAGTCCTAGAGGAAAGGCTGTCAATCATTATATAGGACCACCTACTGGACTCCTAAGCATAAAGAGCAGGAAGTTTATTGAATAAAATATAGTAGATCAATCTGCTCCTCCTACTATATGTACTGATAAGACAACTTGTTCAATGCAACAGATTTAAAATGAGGACCTACAGCATTTTATCTATAAATCTTAATAAACTTCTCGGCACTCATCAATCAATTTTGCTTGTAAAATGTATTGCATCTTCAAAGATGAGAAACAAATGGTACAGGTTGCATTGCGGCTCATGCCTTTATCAACTGTCTTACATAGTCTGTACTAGCTATTCATTTATAGCAGAAACAACAAGACGTATCCACGTTTACAGTCACATGGTTACCGTAGTAAGTGAAATAGAGGTACATTTATACACAATGTTTCCTAATATACAGGTAAATGTGTCTGTATGTGTCTGTATCAATCAATCAATGGATCCATCTACATACATGTAACAATGCTATAACTATAAATAGTTGTAGTATTGTTACATGTTTATATGGATACATTGATTGACTGATACCACATACAGACACATTAACGTGTATATTAGGAAACATTGTGTATGAATGCACCTCTATACTCACATATATACATTTTATACTCCAAATGACGGATGTCATTTTAAACGGAGCTGAAAAAACATGGTGTGAATATATATATATATATATATATATATATATATATATATATATATATGAACATAGAGTCATTTTTCCCATCTAACCTTGCATGTATTGTCTACAACCCCCACCCTAAAAGAAAGTTAACTTCTGCTTCCATTTGCAATTGTAACAATTCAATTAGTCTAAGACCACTTAAAATTGGATAGATTTGATCCATTAAACTTTATAGCTCCTACCTTAGAAACATCACTAATGCTAAATTGCAGTCGAAAAGCAAGACTTGATATAATTAAGTGTATCATTCTCAGCATGTATGGCAGAAAATACCTTGGGAAGTACATAATACAATACACATAATGAACAGCATCAACTGGGAGGCAATTTCATTTTTGAAATGTTCTTTGAAATAGTCAATAAAGCATTTGGCCACAGAATATATTCACAATGACTGAATCAAGAACAGCTCTCCAAAGGAACAATTATTAGAATTCCGAAAGTCAAAGGGTACACACAGATTTATCCTACTGTATAGGTCCCTATCAGAGAAGAGACTTGCTGGGGAAAAAACAAACAAACAGACACTAAGATTTCCTTGAATTAAAGGGGTACTCTGGGCAAAGGTTAAACTGTACCTGTCGTTGTACCTTTCAAAATCTAAATCAATAGGGGATTTGACATAAAGCAAGTTTGCAATTTATGTTAATGATTTTTTGGTTAGAAACAAAGCTATATTTAAAGCCAATGTACCAGTGGTACATTATTTTCTCTTTTTACCATGAATAGACCAGCATCGGCATGGGGATGTTGGTGCCACGTTCCTATTTTTGAACCGCTCCCTTTTTCCCGTACATGGCACCAGTGTATTCCCGGGCACCAGGGCACATTTCAAAATAAGGACTGCGGCACTGGCATCCCCGTGCTGGAGCAGGTCTATTCATGGTAAAAAGAGAAAAGCAATGTTCGCTAGTACGTTCACTTTAAAATCTAGGTCCAGTAGGCAGCTTTTTAGTCTTAGGCCCGGTCATCTGCGCTCACAGAGAAGACAGTCATGTGATTGATGGACACATTGAAATGAGATAAATATAGCTTTGTTTCAAAGCATAAAAACTAAAAATAAATAAATGTGAATTGCAAACTTGATTTAGGTCACATCTACTGTTGATTATAACAACAGGTACACATTAAAAAAAAGGTGTGTGTGTGTGGGGGGGGGGGCAGCAGGGGGCCTGCTTCCACCCTAGTGTCGCCACAGCTGCAGCATCATGGCTCACAGTCACCTGCCAGTCTTCTGTATCTCCTGATTCTGTGATATCACAGCCCCCACTCAAAAATGCCCACTCAGATAATCAGTGACTGAGGCAGGACTGGCTGGTGGTGTGTGTGTGTGTGTGGGGGGGGGGAGGGTATACCTGTGGTGTTGTGACTCACATGAATCCTGGAGATTTAGGATACCTAAACATTTCACTCCTGGTAACGTAAGCATGATCATTTGCATTTCATCCAAGACCCAACATTCTTATATAGGATATATTATCCTAGCACATGTCATGGGCATCCAATCAGTGCATATACTACATCACCACTCATTGCATAGTCACTAAGCTGGGAGGCAAGAGCTCTGCACATACACAATGAACACTGGGCAAAAGCCGTGCATTGCTCATTGTGTATTGATAGCACTAGATTACTGCCAATCCGCTCCCATTTTTTTCAGTGGGAGCTGAGTTACAGTAACCCAGCACCACCATTCTGGTCCCATTTACTTTATAGTGCTGGTGCTATGCTCTCCTCAACAGATGATGGATAGGGGCTCCAAGTGTTGGCCCCCCACTTATTAAATAAGGATGGCCTCTTATGAGGAAAGGCCATAAATCATTTAGCCAGGGAAACCCTTCTAATTGAAAGTTAGGCTGTATTAGCTAAAAATACTCTATATAACAACCTTCCACTGTGGCTACAAGTCTCAAATGGGTGATGGGTCTCCTCGTAAAATACTGTAATACCTGTCCCCCTCCTGTATTTTGGACTTTTACTCATGTGTCTCATTATTTCTATTCTTTATCTCTGAACAAAAGCTTTTTTTTTTTTTTAAATATAAATATATATATTAAATTATTTCAGTCATCACTTATGGTACTGTATCATGCATTTTCCATTAATAGAGGAATATCCATTGCATTGAATGCTTTTGGGTATCAGAGTTAATAAACTCACACTAAGGTCCAGTGGAGTAAAACTGGGGAAATTCTGCGGCAGAATTCTTCACTGTGGAATCCCGCCAGCCTCCATGTCATACTGGCAGTCTATGGGAGGCTTGCGCGCCTCTCCGCTCGGAAAAATTGACATGTCCGTTAGACTGTCCAAAGACTTCCAGTATGACGCGGAGGCTGGCGGGATTCTCTGCCGAGGAATTCCACCAGTTTTACTCCGTGGGAACGCAGCCTTATGGTATCCTCTGATTTATCTCAGTGATATGCCAGTGATATATATATATATATATATATATATATATATATATATATATATATATATATATATATAATATTTATTTATTTCAATAACTAAAATTATGGTACTTGGAAATAATTTTGAGCTACTACAAATAAGCAGCTGTATAATGTGCAACGCAAAAGCATAAAGGTCTTTCCTGAACTGTTACGGTTTCTAGTTGTGACACAGCAGAAACCAAAATGAATTGTTTCTCTAAGGATTATTGAAGTCTGTTTATCAACACTGGGATTTAGCTGTAATTACAGAGTACATTAAAAATACCTCATACCCAAGAGGCCAAAACGCCATTTAAGGTTCACTAAGCTGCAGTGCATTTCTTTTTCTGCTCTGACAAGGACTGCAGCTATTGTCATGCAAAATCTCTCATTAGACAAACACACGCTTTGTAAATGTGTTTAATATTCTCAAAAGATGATTTAGTGAGAAATGCTCCAGTAATGAAGTGCATTATTAAAAAAAAAAAAAAAAACCTTGAAAAGATCTGTTCTCGGTTAATTGATTCCCCTCCTTCTTATGCATAATATCACTGATAAAACTTTAATAACAATATAATAATTTAATTAATAATATTTGAAAACATCACACTGCAATCCAATAATGGCTTCAGACTGATTGCATTCCAGTCAAATATACCTGTCTAAACATATGAGGATGAAGACTAGCACGGAACCACAGTACAATAGAAAATACAAGCACATTCGGAAGCTAAAAATGAGTCCAGTGGTGTCAGACCAACCATGAACTAAATTACACTGTCTATAGTGAATAGATCCAAAGTATCCAAACATAGCCACAAGCAAATTCAGTTACAAATATAGTATGCACCAAACAAGTACACTTGAACAATTCATAGTAAAAAAAATCCCAACATGTTTTCCATGGGTACCACTACGTTCATCAGTGGACAAAAACGGGGTAAAACAGCAAAAAATAATAATAATAATCATCATCATCATCATAAGGCGCACACAGTGCGAGCTCCCTACAGTGAGGCCCTCGTGGTAAGTCAGATGATGGACTGGCTCGGTTTCAGTCACTTGCTGATACCTCATGCCAAAATAATATGAGGATGTCGTCAGAATACAAACACATAGGGAGGGATTTATTAAAGATAATCTTAAAAAATAAACGTCATCAGATCAGCTCTCTATTGCTACAGCCTGACATAGAGAGGTCTTGGCAGTCACAGAGCCTCAGTGCAGGCCACTGGCTGCCATGACACCATTATACCCCCAATTTACTGTGTTCACAGTGTGTAAATGTTGCCATTTAAACAGTTAATAACCTACACAAAATGGTTGCTCTATATGGAATTTTAGCAGCAGCAGCTATGAATTCAGCAGCAGAGAGCCTCTGGGTATGGGCCGGACAGGACTCCCAAACTTGCAGCATAACCCTAATGGCCCCATAATGTACTTGTATGTCATGGTGGCCTAGATAATTAAGGCTAGGTCCCCATTGCGTTTTTGCAGTCCGTTTAATGGATCTGTTTTAGGCTATGTTTACACAACATATCTTTCGTATTAATCACCCTGTTGTTGCAAACTGCAACAACGGACATGAGTAATACAAAAGATACATTGCATTGGAAATAAATGGAATCCCAGCTAGAGTGTAAACACTCCCCGGAAGAAGCTACAGTATTTTAGCGGAATGTGCATCGGGTTGTGGACCCGAGACCCTCCATTGCTGGTTCACAGGTTTGTGGCAGGGGATGTGTGATAGGCGTACTGGTGTCATACTGTCAGCCCCCCCCCCCCCGTCCTTGTGATGCTGCATACTTTATGTGTATTTTTTCCCCCTCATGTTACTGCCTATTGGTTGTATTAACCATTTGAGCCCTGTTACATGGTTTAAGCACTTGCACTTTAACTGTATATATACTTATTGATTTTTATTCCATGTGTAGGGTGGAACATTGTATGATGGCAACATCAATATGCTAGATATATTCATTTTTTGTTGCATTTGTGTGGTCATAAGTGTCCTTTTTGTAACAATTTTTTTTTTCATGTGACATCACACAGACCCCAGTATTGGTGTCTGTTTTTTTTTTTTTTTTTAAACAATAAATAAAGAATATTCATATTTTCCCTATAAATGCTTCCCTTTTGTTTGTATATATTGAATTGCGCTTTGGGATTTTTTATTGTGTTGGGGATTTTTTTCTTTGTTACTTTAGTGTATACACATAGTATACACTCTGTCCGGGATTCCTAGCGGCCACACAAAAAACTGACACGTCAGTTTTGTGCAGCCACTATTCATTGAATAGCAGCTGCACAGAACCGACAGTTCACACAATGGAAACTGCATCTCCGGCCGCACACAGGTGCGCCCGCATCCCAATTCAACATAAATGAAGTTCATCCAACCGGTATTGCAGTACCGTCCAGGATGATCAATAGAAAAAATGATCCAAATGGATGCACACAAATGCATCAATTTTGCATGTTTTTATATGCGTTTTTTCTATTAAACAGATATATTAAATGGACTAAAAAAACTCCATATGTCGTTACCCTAAGCTTTTTATTCTTTTTGTTTGTTTTATTTCTGGTTTATATTACAATATTGTGTTCTCATGTAGTCTAGTATGTTATCATTTTTCCTACTATTAATATTCTGGCAATAGAATAAAAAGCAGTCATAGAAATCCTCATTCTCCTACCATAATTTATTGGAAATGTAGTACAACACATATTAAAGTCACCTTATTGTGGCCTTTAAATTGGAAAACCTAATAAAGAATAATTAAAAAAAATATATTTTTTCTAGTAAATATCTTGTATCCTAGCTTTTCAATCCTTACATGGATCCATATTTGCTTACACTTATTCTAACAACAGGTATATAAGCCATATGCCAATAAGGAAATTTTTTATGCTTTTAAAAGTTCAACTTAAAGGAAAAGTATATTACAGGTTTAATCTCCGTGTACAGTTCAGGGCAAATATTGTAATCACCACTGTATTTACTAGAAAAGGAAATTGGTGCTGCAATATTTTATTTGGTATATTTATATTGATAAACCTTAAATATATAAAAGACCCTAATGGTGGGCTGAAATACAGTATTGCCGTTAGATCAATGAAGAGCAACGAGGATATGGCTTGCATCCACATATTTGGTTTGTGCTGGTCACTTGGTGAAATGTATGTGTCCCTACTACTGTAGGTGTTACATTTTATTTTAATGCCATAAAAAAGGTTCCCGAAGCAAGCCCTCAATCATTGCAACTAGTCATGCCTAAATTTCAATATTTCAAAGATGATTTGGGCTATGTTCACACAATGTCTTTTGAGGTCCATTTAAAATGATGTCCGTTATTTTTGGTCTAAAATAACGGACATCAATTAGCTGTCTGGCCTCCCCTTAGTGCAATGACGGCTGTTAGTACATTATTTTACTTTGGGATTACTAATTGGCCTTTGGGTGTGGCTTAATTGAAAAGTCCATTGAATTTATTAGTAAAAAGAGAAAGATTGGTGACAAAAGAAAAACTGTGTGTGAAAAACTAATAAAAAATGTCTGCTGTTCGCAAAAGACGTCTGAAAATAATGAACATGAACATTATTTTGACGTCTGCGGTAATAAAGTGCATTAATCATTACATTGTGCGCATCTGACATCCGTCTTTCCATTGACTTCAATGCATTGTCATTGCAGTCAGTTAAATCGCGGCAAAAATTGAAGTTATTTTAAATTGCAAAAGCGGCTGCCTTTTCTCTATTTTTAACATTGTGTGAACATAGCCTTAGAGGGTTTAAATAATAATGTCACAAAGTCTGGACTCGATGCAGTGTGCAATCCATTTGCAGCCGAAAGTTCAGGTATTTCCATTCTGACCCAGTTTGGGTTGTGCATATTACTGACCTGGCATTGTTGAACTCTCGGAGGCAAATAGATTGAACACGGCAATAGACAAAATGACAGGTACACTTTAATAACGATCACATTATCCTATGTAAAATTCTTAAAGGAACATTCCAAGTTAAAATAACTTTTCCCCTACCTTAGAATAGGGAATATTTGTCAAACATTCATTGTCTATGGAGCTGCCAAAGATAGCCAAATACAACATGAAGGTTTCTCTGGCAGCTCCTCAGACAATGGATGGAGCAGCAGGTGCAATTTGCCACTTCATTCATAACAAACACTATGGGCCCAGCTCTGGTGATGGTGGGAGGGCTCAGATCTGACACATCCCTTATGTTATTTGATAAGTTATTATAACTCATAGTGGGATCCTGAGTCTAGGGCTGATACGTAGAGATGAACAAATGTCCCGAAATTTGTTTTCGGTTCATTACAAATAATCTGACTGTTGATTTTAGTCCTAATTTGGATTTGGAAATGTCCTAATTGCCCTGTGATTGCCGATGCAAAGTATGTACAGGACAGGGATTTCACAAAAAGTTTTTAATAAATCCAATTTCTGGGGGAAAATTTCAGACCAAATCTAATTTGTGCAGCATTCGGTCATCCCGGTTGGTATTCTCTACACAGTTGCTGCCAACCCAACAGACAGCATGTCAGAATTACAAAATCATCAGTTATTTTGTTGGCTTTTCATACAGAGTAGTTGGATCCCTAGTCATTTTTTTTTTAAACCGAAGATAGATTTGAATTTTAATACTCCATTAGATGAATCCTCCAGTAGAGTCAATCTAGTCTCTGTATGGTAATTGCAAGGCTGTTAATGTGATTTTATTTACACATTTCACAATGGTTATGACTGGCATGGCTAAATCTACTATATAATACTAGTGTCCACCTTTTTATTATCAGGTGTATACGGCATATAGCTGTTTATGTTGTTATTACTCTCTGAACTTTTTAAACTTTATCTTTATTAATATATATAATGTATTGTAAAGGTTGTGTATCTCATTCTCCCTGTCAATATTAGTTTTTTCATTGTGCTGATGGGCTACTAATTTGTTTTCTTGTTCTTTCATTTGGTCCAATCTCCAGGGACCTGACAACGATTTGCACATCAATGCATAATGTCAGATTATTTGCTTCTTTCGTGTCCCTTGTGAAATCAACACAAGTCACCTTTGCAATGAGCAGAGACAAAACCTGATTGACCTGTGATTCGGTGTTTTATATTATATATTGACATGCAAGCTCCAGAAGCTTCAATTTACTTGTTAAGTATTTAAACTGCAAAAACATCACCATGAGTTATATACACATACTGAAAACTAAACAAAACTACATTTTTTAGTAGAAATGATAGAAACTGCTAATGTAAAATAGTGCAAGTCAGCCATTCTGAAGCCACAACAGTTTTGGGCTATGTTCCCACTACAGGATGTTATGGCAAAATGATGGTGTCTATTGATAATGACGGCAGCAAATAATGTTCATGATCATTATTCTCGGCAATCACTTAATCGACAACAGCCTTTCCCTGCTTAAATGATGTCACGCTCCTGTAGTGGGAACATAGCTTTATATTGTAAAGGCCCTATTCCACGGAACGATTATCGACCATATTTGGCCGTTACTGCCAATAATCGTCCCATGTAATAGAAGGCAACGATCAGCCGACATTGTTTTGTCTGCTGATTGTTGCAGTCGTTAGTTTTTCAACAGGTTGAAAAACAAACAACTTATACAGCAACCATATGTTGCAATCGCTCCATGGAATAGGAGCGACGGCAGCAGACCACTGCTGTATGCTATGGGCTGCCTGGACGGTCTAGCGATCACTCGGGCAGGCCCCCCGCACCTCCCCGCAGCCCCCTTGGACTTACTTGCTCGCTGCTGCTGCATGGAATAGCTGATGGCACTCGTTTGCTCCTCATAGTCGCCCCATGGAATAGGGGCTTAAGGGCCCATTCACACTACGGATTCGGTGTGGAGATTCTACCAGGAACCTCTGTCCATGGAATCAATCCTGCTATGTATTTAAATGGGAGGGCTCATGTATCTTCGCTCTCTGCGGCGAGGCATGGAGAGCAGAGGCGCGCAAGCCCTCCCATTCCAAGGCATAGCAGGAGGGATTCGGCACAGAGTCTGCAGACGGAGGTTCCCAGCGGAATCCGTAGTGTGAATGGCCCTTATACAGAAAAACGATATGCTCAGTGCAGAATGCTCATATTGCAACCCAAGGACCACCATTTTGGGTCGATTTTTTATTTGCCTACTATCAATAAACTTTATTTGTTTGATGTGTGTATTATATCCTTTTTATAAATTGAAAGTTTTTCTATGTATTTTATTATCAATAGGAGTAAGCTTCAGTGTCACCAATCGATTAGTTATCCTTCTTTGGCAAGCACAAAAGACTGCATACCAGGAACTCTCCACAATTTTTAGATACCCTAACCCAGACATTTGACTATGGTCCCTGTCAAAGTCGCTCAGAGCCATAGGCTATGTTTACACTACGTATCTTTCCAGCCGTAGTGCGAACCGCGAATATACGCACGTAGTTTTGAGGTTGATGCGTTCGCTTGAAAGTATACGATATATGCCCGCACAATGCACCCTACGTATGAGCTTACGGCCGGATCGTATACGGCGCCGTGAAAAATGAACAAGACCATTGTTTGAGGACGGAAATGTTCCAACTCACGGCCGTGGATTTCCATGCGGTCCCGTACGAAGTACTTATTTCAGCCAAATTGAACTAGATTTTTAGATCCAAAAGATTCTGTGTGTTTTATTGGGCTGGGTGAAGATTTCCAAGTAAATGACCTGCTTCAGATCGCTTTGAAACAAGCTAGGAAGCATAACTGTACTACGGGCGAATGTTCGCGGTTTCGTCCGCATGTTCGCAATCTGGCCGCATGTCTATTTTTCCCACGGCCGTACTTTCAGCCGCACATGTACGGCTGCGTACGAACTACGGCCGGACTCATACGTAGTGTGAACATAGCCTAATGGTGCATTTACACAGGCAGATTTGTCTGACAGATTTTTTAAGCCAAATCCAGGAACAGACCATAAACATTGAACGGGTAATAAAAGAAAGACTGAGATTTCTCCTCTTTTCAAATCCATTCCTGGCTTTGGTTTCCAAAATCTGTCAGATAAATCTGCCTGTGTAAGTGCACCATTATGCTTGCCAACTCTAACCTTATCTAACTATAATTTAACCTTAAGAAAAGTTTAATTCTGGCCTTTAATATATTGCACCACTTGACAGGTGCTAGGTGCAATATTTGGCTGGACTGCAATTTGCCTTCTAATGGTGCGTTTACACAGAGATATTTATCTGACAGATTTTTGATTTTTTTTATTATCAATAAAAAAATCAAGGATTTGAAAAGAGGGGAATCTCAGGCTTTCCTTTATGACCTGATCTCAGTTTATAGTCAGTTCCTGGCTTTGGATTCAAAGATCTGTCAGATAAATCTCTCTGTGTAAACGCCCCCTAAATCTTGTAGATACACCTGCACAAACTTGTTGCTTGTTATTTAAATCTTGATAAAACAGATCAAGGACATAGCATGCTTACTTCCCTTTCAAATCAGAAGATGCTGATCAGCTCAGAGCTAGTGGAAACTAGAAGAACCCAGATTTACCCGTCTACTGTTCAGAGAAGCCTTCTTCATGAAAGAATTATGGCCAAACAGTCATCCACTTTCAATTCGAAAATAACTTGTCTATGTATGAAAACATAAGGACTAGGATGTAGAAAAATAGCAACAGATGTTCTGAATGTGAAAATTTTTAAAATACCTGTCTGTAACAGAAGGCGGCTTGTGCATCGAATGGATAGAAAGCAGTATAATAATGTGTGTTTGCAGGAAATAGTGAAGCATGGTGAAGGTTTTTTACAAGTTTTAAGCAAATAGAGTTGGAGTTTTGGTCAGGATTAATGGCGTTCACAATATGAAGAAATAGTATCAGAAACATATTCATTTTACAATATCATTGTAAATTTTTGTAATTTGTATCTTTGTAAGTGTAAAGCAAGACAATGAGCCCAAACATACAGTCAAAGTCATCAAAAACTATCTTCAGGTCAAAAGGTCACTGTCATTATAACTTTTAGATGCAATTTACATTCATTATTTTTTTAGTTATCATGGGAAACATGGCACTTCCTACAGAAAGCAGTCAGAAAACAGGAAGTCCTGTCTACCCCAGGCCATCTGAGCACTCACAGAGAGAAGGCAGTCAAGTGACTGACAGACACATTGAGCCGTGACTCTCTGTACTAGCCGGAATTCCTGTGTTTAGTCTGTTTTTTGGACCTGGATTTCTGGTAAGTTCAGCTTTGTTTTACAGCAGGATAACAACACAAAAATAATGAATGTATATTGCAAACTTGCTTTATATCACATCTACTGTTGATTTAGATTTTGAAAGTTATAATGACAGTGACATTTTAAGGAAGAACAAGAATTCCTGAAAGTAATAATCAGAGCCCTGACATCATCCAGTCTGTCTGGGATTTGAGACTTCAGAAAGTCTACATGCAAAAAAAAAGTCTGTGATTAATTCTCCAAGATTTTTGAAACAACCTTCCTGTCCAGTTGGGCAGTGACACCAAATATTGATATCTAAATTCTATTGTTTTCATTTACTTTTGCATTTTGACAGTTGATAAAAATAAACCCTTCTAATTTTGACAGTACTGTATTTTATACAATATTAGTCAACATTGGTATAACATGAGTATAACGTAATCCTATGTGGAGCTTGCCTATTCTTCTTGCTTGCTTTAAGTACATAGGAGGGGCAATTACTCAAGTGAACTGGGTTTTGTTTGTTTTACATGGATTCTCATTTAATTGCTTTGCATTTTTCATGTCTTTGGCAAAATTAATTTGAAGAACAGAAATGATAAGCATGGGGTTTAATTATTTATCCGCCAACAGGATGAGCAGCTTAATTGAATGTCTTAGTAAACGTAACATATGCATCTATTGCACATCATTTACTTCAAGATGAACATGTTTTATTCACAAATTTACTGTAATAATGGCACCACAGGGGAAGCTACAGGAGCACAATCCATCCCAAAATTGTATACTAATCCGGGACTGTCGAAAATTGGTTTCTTTTATCAGTGACTCCAGATTCCTTCCAGCCCTTCAGCATAGTATACCAAATATCATATTTCCAGAGAAGCATTCATGGGATATAGAAAACTATTGTTTAGATCAAGGTAAAAGTTTCTAGCTAGATACACCAATTAATTTATAACATATTTTTGATCATAGGACAGATTTCAGATAATAAAAAGTAAAAATGAACATGGTAGTATATAACTCTTAGGCTATGGTCACACAACATAATTTTTGTATTAATCACGGCCATTATTGCCGATTTGATACAATTAATACAAAAGTTACGTTGCACTGCAGTCAGAGGGAATCCTGGCTGGAGTGTATATACATAGTATACACTACCGCCGGGATTCCAACCGGCCACACGGAAAACTGACATGTCAGTTTTGTGCAGCTGCTATTCATAGAATAGCGGCCGCACAGACATGTCAGTTCACACAGCGGAGAGTGTGGCTCTGGCCACATTCTCCATTGTGTGCAATGGTGAATTGGGATGCGGGAACACATGGATGCACCCACATCCCAATTCAGCACAAATGAAGTTCATGTGGCCGGTACTGCAGTATCGGCCAGGATGAACTTCACTGACACCGGCTGTTGTGTGACATGGCCAGGTCAGAGAATGGCCGGGGTCATACGCTGTGTGAACCCGCCCTTAAAGTGGTTATTCAGGATTAGAAAAAACACAGCTACTTAAAAAAAACAGCACTACACCTGTCCTCAAGTTCACTTTAATGGTTCTGAGCTGCAAAAACACAACCAAACTAAGGACAGGAGAGGTGCTGTTTCTCGAAGATGTTTTTCTAAGCTTGAATAATCTCTTTAAAGTTATCTGTACACAGATACATACAATCTATACAGTTATAAAGAACAGTGGTGATATAGACTAAAATAATACATCAGAATATAATAAAAAGATTATTTTATTATTAATATTTTAAAAATAAAGTCTCTATGGTTTCTAAGGTTTAAAGGTTGGACTTATTCTTAGACTTTTATATCCTAAAATAAACTAAAAACACAGGCATATTCAAAGCCCATGCTATTCGATAATAAATGGAAGCAAATCCAGCATAGCCTAATAGCAGTCTAAAATATGTGCCATTCAAAGAACTCAATAGGGGCCTTTTTTTAACAAGCACAGCAACAGTGAAAAGGAAATTGAATTGAAAAAAAGAAGAAAATGCTCACAGGCCAAGTTTAGTGTGCTGCTTGTAGTGCTATACATCAAAATATTTATAAAAAAAAAAAAGCAAAAAAAGGCATTCAGAATGACCATGATAAATTCTAATGCTGCAGTCAGTAGTGATTAGATAAACACCTGATGTTAAGTAACAAACATAAATATAGCAGCTACCAACAATAAGTATGGAGGCACAATATCATGGTACCACATTGAGCCAGAGCGGAGCAGCCCCCAGGGCACCGGGTAGGTGCAATCCAGAAAAGTGTTTATGAGGGAGGATGCATACTCTCTGCTGTGTACATCGCTGTCCACTGTATTGCCTGGTACAAGTGATCTTGCATCAGTCTCAGCAAAAAGAGGTGAATAGTAATGGTTTATGTATTTCCTCTCATTAAATGCAGTGTATATTTGCCTGATTGGTTTGAGAATGCCTGGCTTATTAGCAAACATTAAAGTGATACTCCCTTAAAACCACTGGTACCATCCGTTTGATAAGAGTAAGTCCTACACGGTTATGTCTTTTAAAATGTGTCTGGTGCCTTGGTTAGGGTAACAAATTTCCTCCTATTCTGCAGCAGCCGAGTCAATGTGGCATGGTTTAGAGGGTCTGTGCCCTAGACATCGGATGCCTCTCCTTTTTTCCTCCTCTGCCTTTTCATCATTAATGCCCCTGGGCAGGATTTCTCCTATTTATCACTTGTCTAAACAGTGCACATGTGTCTTAACAGTCAGAAGCAGCACATGTGGAGAAATCTCATCAAAAATGGACGGTACCAGTGGGGGGGGGGAGTTGGAGGATAAAGTATATAAATTATTATTATTTATATAAATTAGGGGCTAAGCAAACAGTATAGAATTGTATGCATTGCAGCTCACCGTACAGGGACAGGGAGACCAGCCTTTGACAGGAGTCCCTGCTCCTGTGCCTGTATTACATGGCACATTATGCTGGCGGTGTTGCTTGCAATGGGAAAATAATAGAGCGCTACCAACCATGCTGACAGTAAGTGAAGGAATACTCATAGGAAGAAGACCAGTATAAGCAGTGATTAAATTAACAAAAAGTTACACTTTTTCTCCAGAAAAAAATAATCATCTCAGCTCCTTCTGCTCTATAACATACTGCCTGCAGATCAGACTGCATTTTCAACATAGTAGGATTTCTTTAAGGCTATGGGTAACTGTACAGTTAAAAGAAGAAGAAATCATTATCTACAAGAGTACGGATTACGTTTATACTTAAATGAGACATGGTAGCTGCATCATAGTAAGAAAGTAGGATTAAGGAGGCAAATAGGAGGGTGGGAAAGGGAAGTTCAGAGATGCAGAGAACACGTCTTTTGTTATGGGCTGAGATCAGGAATCACAAGAGGAGCAAAAATTGCTGCTGAAGATATTTATAGAATGTTTTGATGGATGTCAGTTTTATATGTAAAAATGAGGCAAGACCGCCAGACTGAGACAGTAATAGTTGTCTGTACTTTGATATAGATAAAGGGAGATGAACAATTTAAAGAGACCACTGATTTAGTGAGAAAGGGTTCTCCCCAGTTCTGTAAATATCTTCATGGGTTAATAAATAAGAGAGGACAGACAAAAGACAAGAAAATTAGGAAAGTTTACAAGATGTGGATAGTTAATGAGGATGGTAAAGTCCCCAATAACAACATGGCGATATGTGCCATGAGGTAGGGACCAATCAGCAACACCACCAAACACCAAACGTGTCTCAAGTGAATCTGTCACCCCTGGCCTCCTACTAACCTGAATAGATATCAATAAGGGTCCATTTACACAGAAAGATTATCTGACAGATTATCTGCCAAAGATTTGAAGCCAAAGCCAGAAACAGACTATAAACAGAGATCAGGTCATAAAGGAAAGCCTGAGATTTCTCCTCTTTTCAAATACATTTCTGGCTTTGGCTTCAAATCCTAGGCTAATAATCTGTCAGATAATCTTTCTTTGTAAATGGACCCTAAAAGATACTAATGAAGGCTTTCAGAACATACCTTTAAGGCTTATTCCCATGCCCTGTATAACACGGAACCTACGAACAGGAAAGCCCTGTAATGGACTCTTTCCTCCCCGGGCATCTTGTATCAATATACAGTATATAACGCTTTTAAATCTTTGCGGCACTGTAATAAGTCGCATGGCTGTTCCATTAGAGTACCATGAAAATTCAAACACTTTCCCTGGCCATGCCATCATACTGATACAAGGTGCCGGAAAGAGTTCACCACAGGGCTTCCCACTCTGTAGGTTCTGTGTTATAGGGAATTTGGGAATAAACCCTCAGAATATGTTTACACATGTTGGAGATTTATAGTGTTAATGCAATGAAGGACGGCCGTGAATAGTGTCAAATAGGAGGGGCCCATAGATTCCTGGGTTCTACCACTGGGTTCTATGCCACACTGTGCTGTATGCCCATCCTTTTGCAAAATCAGTGACCAACAGACAAAGGTCCCTGGCAAATTCCCAGGTTTTTGCAACTGGGCAGGATTTCGCCATGCTAGAACTTACTTCAACAGCAGAACCCACAATATGAATATTTTTAAAGAGATGGGCACAGCAGGTGGCAGTAACATTGTGGGCCTGGGACTCTCCTTGGTATCACCAAACAAACTAAATTATATATAACAATTTTAGTGCATTTCTCCAGAATGGAGAGGAGGATTTAAATAATAAAATCACCAATGTGTTATGGGTTTTAGCAGCTTTCAAACTGTATCAAAAGGTCAGAATGTGGTATGGTGCTGATAGATTGCCGGCCAAGCATGAGGCTCTGGGGGCAGACCTGCCGGCCCCCAGTGTGATGATCTTCCCTCCCCTCTGTGACCTTTTTAAAGAGGGGATGGGGGTTTCATCACACTAGGGGCTGGCAGGCCCACCCCCAGTTCTTCATGCAGGGCAGAAACAGTGCTCTCTGTTGCCAACTCTGTCTAGGTCAGAAATAGTCCAGAGCAGTAGCAAATCTTCACAGAAAACCTCTCCTGCTCAGGACAGTTCCTGCCTCAGCCAGAGATGTCAGCAGAGAGCACTGTGTCTGAATGTAAATAAAACAACATTTTCTGCATGACATCAAGTAGCTAATAAGTATGGGAAGACTTGAGATTTAAAAAAAAAAGAAGTAAATTACAAATCTACTGTATATAACTTTCTGACACCAGTTGATTTGAAAGATTTTTTTCCCCCCACTGGACAATCCCTTTAGGATTTTATGTCCAATAAGATTATTAGGACTATACCATTACTGCTTTTTCACAGGTTTTCACAGTGAATGGTTATCACACAGTGATATTTACTGAGCTGAATAATTTGTAGTATTTTGCATAGCAGAGCTTTACAGCATGTTTTCAATGTGCGGATAGCATTATCAGCATCATATGTAATATAATTGTGCATTTTGTTACATGACACCATTAGTGCTTGATCTAATGTGATAGGATGCTGCGTGTGATGATATAATCACATTTCTGCTTCATTAAAAGGCTAAACTTGCAGCTCTGGTCTATAGATTATAGCAAAGACAATTCTTTGAGTCCAGATAATGTTAAATTTGCTACCTGACATCATGAGTAAGAATGATTCATAAAGATGCAAACTGTGTGGGATGTAAGCTGAATAACCGTCAATTTCGAAGCCATTCTTGAAGTATTCCACTCACCTCTGATTAGTCAGTATAAGCAGAATATGAAAGAAAAAATGGCTTTGCAGTCTTAGTTATTTCAGTTTGAACCTGCTTGACTCCAGGCAATAAAAGTGTCATGTAAAACACAATGTACAAATTTTCTCTGTCATATCCATAGTTATGTAAAGGTATTTTCTCATCTCCAGACATAATCTGCTAGATGGGGGGGGGGGGGGATTAAGAGGTTAACTGTGGAGGTCTCACCATTTGGACTACCAGTGATCACAAGAACAGAGAATTGTTCTCCAGAGTGAATGGAGGACATCACGTGTGCTGGCCAGTGTTCCATTCATTTTTATGGGGTGTCTGAACATTGGCAGGCAATGCAGGAGTGGCCAAGTATGCACAGTGCACTCCATATATTTAGGGTATAATTTTCCTCTGTTCTTGTAATTGGTGGGGGAGCCACAGTTGGACCTCACCGATCAGCATTTTATTCTCTATTCTGTGGAATAATTAGAGATGGTAATTAACTGTGTGGTTATGTTCCCACTATATTGTTTCCTCTCCATTTTTTTTTAAAAGGATGTGCACCATTTCCCTGTTTGGGCCGCCCTTCAATGCAATGACGGCTGTTGGTACATTACTCTAGTTTAGGTGGATTAATTGCCCTTTGGGTGTGTCTTTAATTGAAAGTCAATTTAAATTAATAGGAAAAAACTGTGAAAGGATGGTGAAAAACAAAAAACTGTGTGTGAACAACTATAAAATAATGTCCGCTGTTTCTAAAAGATGTCTGAAAATAATTGTCATAATCATTATTTTGACATCCACGCAGACAACGTCGTTTATTTTATACACTATGTGCATTGGACGTTTGTCATTCCATAGACTTCAATGCACTGCACTGAAGTCAATTAAATTGCGACAAAAACGGACGTATTTTTAAATAGAAAAAGTGGACGTCTTTTCTCTTTTTAGGGTGCCTTCACACCTACCGACTCGCAGCGTTAATAACGCTGCAAGTCGGCTAGGTCCTGGCAGATCACTGTCATTACATACACGCAGTGGTCTGAATGACCGCTGAGTGTATGTAAATCTGCCGGACGCAAATACGTACATTTTTACATTTATGTTCACTACAATGACCTGCAACCCTTTGTGGTTGCATCATAGTTCCTCTGATTTTGCCGGTGCAATTTCTGAATAATATATATATATATATATATATATATATATATAGTCTCTGAATGTAAGTCAATATAGAAAACTATGTTACTTTTATATCATCACTGAATATTCCAATAGTCACTTAAAAATTACCTTTTATTATATCATTTAAAACACCAAACACTTTATTGCACAGCCATCACCTTTGCACTTTGTGCCACTTTGTGGCTGTGTACTCTCTGAGCCATCATCTGAGCTATGCACCAGCACACAACAGACGTCCCAGAGCTCCAGAGTTAAAGAAGCAGCAAGGCCCCTGATGAGAGGCTGCGGAAACGCGTTGGGAAGGACCATGAGAATACTGAAGTGAACCCCATGAACAAGGGAAGTAACATATCTTCAGCAAATAAATATTTTCTTGTTTGAAAGTTTATAAATGGAAAATTGGGACATTAAGTAGTGACTATAACCGTGATACTTAAGCACAATAAAAAAGACTGTGACCATTATACGAGTGCAATATGAAATGATATGTGCAATATGGGAACACGGCTGGAAAATACACACGGATAATAACCACTACTAATGGCTATATGCACTGTATAATATGCAATAGGAGGAAGAGCTGGGTGCAAAAAACGCATGGACAGACAAAAAACGCATCAAAATCGCAACCAGGTCTGAACAGTACCCAAACAGATCTTTTCTTTTTTTTTTTTTTTTTTGTGTTGACATAACATATACAGTGTAACATATAAGAAGAGGACAATTTGGGTACCAGAAACATGCTACAAGGTCTGAAGAGTGCCCAAATAGACTCTCCTGTGTAAAAAATTGGTGGCACAAAGTGCAAAGGTGATGGCTGTGCAATAAAGTGTTTGGTGTTTTAAATGATATAATAAAAGGTAATTTTTAAGTGACTATTGGAATATTCAGAGATTATATATATATATATATATATATATATATATATATATTGTACAACAAAATGTACTCATTAGGGTTATTTGCTCTTGTCCAAAGTCTTTGTCCTTGGTATGGAATATAACGAGGCAGTAAATCTCAGATGAATTCATTACATTAACCAATACCATAGACAAAGACGGATGCCTGTTAACTCACCCAACGTATAGTGCCCTTACAAATCTTTGGTTATTTCGGGATGTATATTTGATTGCTCTCATTTATCCTAAAGTCTTGATCTCGCTGTAGCTGTCAATGTACTGTTCTACACGTCTGGATGACAAAATGCACAAAGGTCCAGTTGTCACTCCCCCCATGGTACATGGAATGACGTACTTGTATCAATAAATAGACGTAAGACTAGCACTCACAGAATCTGCTCCGTGTTAAAGGTTTCTTTCAACAGCATCAAATAAATCAATCTCTCTGATGTCTTTTGGCTCTAACCTGATCCTTTTTCAAACAGGTATGAGATGCAGTTTGAAAAAAGCGTCAGGTTGAGCCAAAACACATCATGAAGACAGATTTATTTGTTGCTGTTGAAATAAATCTCAAAGACGGAGCAGATTTTGTGGGCACTTTTCTTACTTATATTTACATGGTTAGCTGACTGTCACGCCAGAAAGTGGAGATCAGAAGCATTCAAGATTGTACAAAGGGAATATTTAATATATGAAAGGATGTTACAAGTACTGTGTCAGCCCAGCAGCAGCATATTTTCCTGTCCTCCTTATAAAAAAAATGGATCACTACACAAAGTGAGCGCTGCAATACTACTACTCTATGAATAAATGTCATAAAAAACAGTACTGATGCTATCACACATAGGACACTATGTAATTATATATCCACACATATGTATAAATAGTTACCTGCTAGACCTGAGTACAGCACATAGTCATTACTTGTCTGTGCAGATCTATGAGCATGACAACAATTGTATGGTATAGCCCTAATATGTGACTCCATCATCTCTGTAGCTCAGAGGTGTCCTAAAGCAAGGTAAAACTTTAACCCTTTCTTGTAGTTATATCTAGATTCGTGTACTCTGGCTATAAATGTAAGCAATGGTACATCCTACTTGTTGTACAGACCCTGAAGCTGTGCCTGCAGCTATAGTTTTCAGCTAGACTCCCACTGTTCCGTTAACAGAAGCAGAAGTCTAGATGTTTCATCCAAGTTGTTCTATAATAATAGTTTGGGTTGGCAGCATGACCCCTAAAGATGGCTGCCCTGTGAGATTTCCTGTTACTACATGCTGTTTTTATTTCCTTGAAGTTTCTGAGCATTTTAACATCTACCGTAAGAGGAACCACGACATGAATGTGAACAGAGGTTCATTTATATACACTAATGGTGCCATGGATTGTCCGGCAGAAAAACAAGACTTTATATGATGACACAAATGAAAGTTCAAATAGACATGTGGACTACTGCTGGTTTTGTCCTCTCAACTCTTTGTGCAAGAAATATAGAAGATTAACAGCAGAATAAGACCACCCGGTCCATCTAGTCTGAATAGTTCTTCTCACCCATGGATCTGATCCCTTCCTGGTTTTCTATCAGAAATGTCCCCCTGCTGTTGCCATGCAACAGTGCACATACTTTCCCAGAATCCCTCTTGCTTGCATAAACTGTAAAGTCGAGGCATCATCAAGAGTTTTTTGGGCTAATAATGAATAGCTGCAAAAAAAATGTTATACTGTGCACAATATTTATCAAGCAGAATTCTATTTTTTTCTGCTTTTCACTACTTCCACTTCTTTTCCGTTCTTTTTGCTAGAAGGGGGGCATGTTTTTATCTATCTATCTATCTATCTATCTATCTATCTATCTATCTATTATCTATCTCCTATCTATCTAATATTCATCTATCTTGCAAACAGTCCATTTTTAAAAAATGTTTATACATTTTATTTTACATAATGCATCATTTTAGATATATACCTTTGTGGAAAGACCAGTTTAACTTAAAAGGTCCTTTTGCTAAAGTTCAGTAGAAGGGTAATGAATAGAAAAAGATGTGCAAGGTATATTCACTGTCCGATTTTCATGATAGCACCACTGGTTTAGAGAAGCATGTGACATTCGCTCTACTGACCCTGCAGATGATGACAGATGTTGCTTCACTTTCTAGAACATGACACTGAGTGGCGATGAAAAATCAGGAAACAGGTGACGGGTGTCATGTGTTATATGGTAAATGGAGCTGAGTACTTCTGGGCACAGTCCGGCAGTCCTGTGATACATGAGAAGTCCAGGTGCTGCCAGCTATCCATAGCCAGTGTAGACCTGAGAATAAACCTGCAGTCTATGGTGGTAAAATATTTACTATATTTTCCTTTCGATCATTTACACCTTTATTTGGTATTGGAATTTCCCTATAACACAAAATTACTTTCTAAGAACCCTACCAGTAATGAATGATCACCAATAACATGACTAAACAACATGGACTCTCTTAAATGTCTCTATTGTACAGTGTACGGGGTCTGCTGTGACAGTACAGATAAACTTTCAGAATAAATTTTGTAAATGTGCTCCATTATGAAATAAAATTTCCCATTGGGTAAAGGAATTTTGTCACATATAGTCCATCTGCAGAATGGGCGACATCAACCTTTCCATTTTAATATTCATAGATACCTAAATAAAACTTTATCAGAACGCTGAAAAAAATGATTCACCAATGTTGTGCTGGCCTCCACCGTTGCCATATCTAACACTGCTTATGTGGGGGTACATCAAAGATTTATTAATCACTTTGTCTCAACATCACAATGCATTCTCCATCTTTTGTACCCAGTCTTCATCCCATGTATTACCAGTAGTATTACTGTCATGGTACATTAAGTTCATAATTTGCAAATATCTAGGATTAGATTGATTACCATGTGAAATTAGGCAGTGAAGGTTAGTTGTCCTAAGGTAATGCCTTATTTACCAAAGTAATTATATACTGAAAGGCCTTCTCATGAGCCAAAGATGTGTTTAAGCTCCGATCTTGGAGTGCACATGAATAAAAATGTTTTATGGGAGACAATTGGAAATATTGCTTGAATGTTGGAAGAAGGGCAAACAGCTTGGATATACAGTTGAACCCAGAAGTTTATATACACTATAGAAAGGAACACATATGAATTTTTCACTCAGTATCTGACATGAAATCAGAATAAACATTTACTGTGTTAGGTCAACTAGGATTACCAAAATTATTCATATTAGCCAAATATCAGAATAATGAAACAGAGAATTTTGTAAAGGAATTTGTATTACTTTCTGCAAAGTGAAAAGTTAACATACAATTCTACTTTGAGCAATGACCTAATCTACTCCGTACTTCCCACAGCTGCAAACCAGGATAATTTTACAGGGCCATATATAGATGTAAGTGGCCCCATAGCAGATAATAAAAAAGGGGGGATTCCAATATGAGACACTCTCTCTCTCACTTTATTCCATCGGTGGACAGTGTCACCTAGACAGGGCTCCATGGCAAGTGGGATCCTTCTTCCCACTGGGCAGTGGAGGCACAACTGTTGCAAAGCCCTGCTTAGGTGTCACTTTACCTTGATAAAGTGAAGCAATTCAAGAGCAGTAAGAATACACAGACAAGTTTTTTTTTTTTTTTTGTTTGTTTTTTTATAGGTATATATCAAATGTGCAGCATTTAAGCTTGCGGATTGTGTGGAGATCCGCACATAGAGTAAGAGGGGTGACGTATCTCTCTTTAGTGACTCTTTAATAAGGCACTTTTGGATATGTTTTATTATTATTATTATTATTATTTATTTATTATGCAATAAGTCAGACTATATTATAATTGAGCTAATATTACCTGGGCCATATCATCCCCTGAAAATTACATTTCTCCTTGGACTCTCAATGGGGTCACTATGACAGCAACCAAAACTCTATGATGTATCAGCATTTACTGTACTACACAAGTTTTCCGCAGGGGTGGGTGGGGATCAGGTAAGAAGTGGAAGTCCACAGCTCCAAGTAAAATGTAAAGTCTTTATTGAAAAATCCTCTTAAAATCCAAACATAACAATAAAAAACACGCCGACGCGTTTCAGGACACTGGTCCCTTAATCATGGCAAATTCACACTGAATATTACAAGTTTTATAAGAGGATATTACCAGTATGTTACAAGGGATACGCCCCCCCAAAAGGGATGGGAGAAACATCACATGATGCTAACAGGTTTGTGCTAATAGTTGAAATGAACACATTTATACAAATTAACATACACAATATAAATATATACAAAAGTAAGTTACAGATGCAAAAAAAGAAAGAAAAAGTGACCTAATAAATAAAGGAGAGATCATTTCTGTAATTAAGGCCCTGGAGAATGCGTGTACATAACCGCAAGATCCAAAACACCTCTCGCTTTCTCAGTGTGTGAACAAGGTACCCACCTCACACGCCCCCATGCACCTCAGCAAAATGCTTGGACAGACCAGACATAGACTTGCTGGATCTGCACAAAAATTTTTTTGTTTTGGTGATCAGTTTTTTGTTCAGATTGTCGGCTGCCCTATGGGAGCTAAATTCTCCCCTTCTTTAGCCAATCTGTACATGTCCTACTGGGAGGAGGTCGTCATATACAATACCAAGAATCCCTTTCTACAGTATATCTCCTGGTACGGGAGGTATATAGACGACCTCCTGCTAGTGTGGACAGGTACAGTTGGTGAGGCTCCTGATTTTGTTACTTTCCTTAATACCAAGTTTGAATTTAAATTTCACTTTTCAGTTTGATTCAGAAAAAAAATTCCTTTTTGGATGTTCAGTTGTTTTTTCAGGGAGGTAAGATACACAGTACCTTATATTGCAAACCCAGTGCGGGCAATGGCCTTTTGCATGCATCTAGCCACTATCCACCCCATGTTGTTGAGAACTTACCCATTGGGGAATTTATAAGGACCATTCAGAGTTGCTACGATCGCTCCCTATATGATTCAGCCTGTAAGGATCTTATGTACCGTCTCAAGTCCAGGGGTTATCCCATGTCTACTATAAACAGAGCTAAAGCCATAGCTGAGAAAAATACCAGATCATTTCACTTACAGGATAGAGCTACACGCAGAAAACATCTTTCTAGCCCTTCCCATAACATGCCCTCTTTGGTATTTTCTACACCATTTAGCCCACAATATAAAACAATTTGTAATATTGTTTGTAAATATATACCTTTGTTATATCAGGATGCTACATGCGAAATCATTCTATCCACAGGGATTAAATGTGTAGCTCGTAGAGGGGTTACTTTGGGCAATGTACGTTCGCCGAGTGTACTTCCAGAGAACAAGCCAGTCAGTCAAACATGGTTACATATTCTAGGCTGCCATAAGTGTGCTTTACCTCGTTGTCCTTTATGTTGTTTTATTACTAATCAGTCTGTTTTTTGTTCTATTGCAACCGGCATTTCTTACCCTATTAAATCCTTTCTCAATTGCAATTCTACCTTTGTTATTTATCTGGCGGAATGTAGACAATGCCGTTTGCAATATGTGGGTTCCACAAAACGCAAGCTCAAAACCAGATTTGCTGAACATCTTTCTGATGCGGTTTCTGTACGTACCCCCACATCCAGCAAGTCTATGTCTGGTCTGTCCAAGCATTTTGCTGAGGTGCATGGGGGCGTGTGCAGTAGTCTGTCCATGTGTGCTATTGAACAAGTCCGTCCACCCCTGAGAGGTGGGGACCTTGTTCACACACTGAGAAAGCGAGAGGCGTTTTGGATCTTGCGGTTATGTACACGCATTCTCCAGGGCCTTAATTACAGAAATGATCTCTCCTTTATTTATTAGGTCACTTTTTCTTTCTTTTTTTGCATCTGTAACTTACTTTTGTATATATTTATATTGTGTATGTTAATTTGTATAAATGTGTTCATTTCAACTATTAGCACACACCTGTTAGCATCATGTGATGTTTCTCCCCTCCCTTTTGGGGGGCGTATCCCTTGTAACATACTGGTCATATCCTCTTATAAAAGCTTGTAATATTCAGTGTGAATTTGCCATGATTAAGGGACCAGTGTCCTGAAACGCGTCGGCGTGTTTTTTATTGTTATGTTTGGATTTTAAGAGGATTTTTCAATTTTTTAAGACTTTACATTTTACTTGGAGCTGTGGACTTCCACTTCTTACCTATTGCCACCGGAAAATGGCCCGGATCTTTGTTTCCTTCCACCTGCTCCAGACGTAATTGAGGACCAGCACTACTGATTACTGCACACATGGTGAGCTGATTTGCCTTTCTGGGTGGGGATCACTTTATCCTGCTATAAAAAGGAAATGTATTGATGCAGCAGAGCTAGGATGAAACAGATCAAAAAGAAGTCAGGTCCTTAGAGGACTATAGGGCCCACAAGCGATCCTTCCAATAGCATAGCGCAGGTATTCCAGCTGGGTGGTTAGTAAGCCATATGTGGTCGGCTCCCAATAGATGTAACTCACCAAGCCAAGTCCTTACTATAACAAATTTATTTAAATTAAATAAATTTGTTATAGTAAGGACTTGGCTTGGTGAGTTACATCTATTGGGAGCCGACCACATATGGCTTACTAACCACCCAGCTGGAATACCTGCGCTATGCTATTGGAAGGATCGCTTGTGGGCCCTATAGTCCTCTAAGGACCTGACTTCTTTTTGGTGTATCGACTCTACACGCTGTGTAGATGATCCTCTGCTAAGCTGCGGTATTGATAATACGCTTTGTTATAGTGTTGTGCCTACTATTGCACAACCTCCCAAGGTGAGCACAATGGTGTTTTTGTGCACATTTACTATCTAGTAACTCAGATATTGCACTAGGAAGCGCCTTTTCCCCCCTTTTCTTTTTCTTATTATAGGATGAAACAGATGACACTGCAGGAGTAGTAGTGGTGGATGTGCATTATATGGGCGAAAGAATAATCTGGGAGTGCTTCATTAGTAATAACTAGTTAGGGTAAGACTTTGCTAGAAATATGTTATTAAAGGAGAAGTCCGTCAATCTTTAAAATTTGTCAGTCAGCGGGGGCAGGGGGAATTATAATAAACAATCACTACTTAAACCCCCCATTCCCCTGAATCATCACTTCACAGGCTTCGGGGCCCCCCACCAGAATTCATTTCCCCACAAGTTCCAATGTCATCACAACTCAGGGAAAATATGTGGCCCAGCTGATGGATCAGTCAATCAGGGTCATGTTGTTCCAGCCAAAGGTAATCCTGGAGCCTGGCAGGAGTCCCAGCGTGGCAAATCAGTGCTGCAAAGGCAAGGGGAGAGGTAAGTAGTGATTTTTTTTATAATGTTCCCTACTTCCCCTGCCGAATGACCATTTTGACCATTTTAAGTGCAGTCTGGACAATTAAAATATACTTAAACGATTAAATATTACCAGCAAGATATTGCAGACATACCTCACATTCACAATACCTGAGACGTAGTTAATATATATATATATATATATATATATATATATATATATATTACAATGTAATACACAAAGGTCCACTAATACCAAGAGCATGGGTCACATATTATTTCCTCCTACAAAATTGTCTCTCAAATAAATCCTGAAATACTAATAAATGAACTGTATAAACCAATAACTTTCTATAAAACAAAATGACTTTGACCTTCCAGACCAGATGCTAAGTGAATCCGTAGAAGGTAATGAAATATACATTGCAGGGGAGATATTAGCCATGCAGTGCATCCTGGGATGGGGACTGCGTGCTATAAACATGTCTTTCGGCTAATACTATATTTATTTTCAATTGCGTTTTAGACCTCTTTCTCAATAAACACTAGATAGAAATGTACTATCGTCCTATAGATTAGCTGACCTAAGCGACAAGCTAAATTGTTACATGATACTAATGGTATTTACGTGCCCTACTAAAGATAGCGGAGCAATAAATTAGAACAGTGTGGTATAGCTTCATCTGATAAAAAGATATAGGTGCTTTAAGTTCGAATGACCTGGTAATGGAAATCTCACTTGTTTTATGCATCTTGCACAGTTTACAGTTAATGCTGCATTTATTATTCCGGCTTCAGCTGTGCTCTCATTAACCTAAATAATACTTTTACGATAATCCATCACTTTTTACCACAGGTTCAATACGTTGAGGAAATGAAATTAAAATGATAGAGTGAAGAGATATCTGCCGCAGCACAATAAGAACGGTGGCCCAGCTTTGTGCTATTTGCTTTACTGGAACTAAACAGTGAATCAGCAATGTTCTGGAAAATATGCTATGATAGTTCTTTTCAAAGAACCAATCGTTTTGGTGAGAAAGTTAATGAAAGGGATTAATATAAAATTTCCTTGTAGTCGGGATATAAACCCAGTATATACTAAAAGGAAAATTAAACTATAATACCTATTGGTTATAGAAAGTCATTTTCGGTGTTGTACTTCTCAACCGAACAGAAATAATAAGGAAGGATAGAATAAAACTTCACAGCTGTAATTTGCTCCATTGAAGTCAATGGGAAATTGGCCGACACTGCACATACCTGTAATTGATTATTCAGTGAAAGGCGCCTGTCTCTTTGAATAGATGGTGCCTAATAATGATCATTATTAGCGGCCAGCTATGTTATAGGACGACCGCCTTCCCTTATATTTTACTGAAGTGGGAACATAGTAACAGGCTTTACTAAGATTTGCAATAGGAATTCTCTAGAAGGCTTTGTTCATCCATAGTATTTCCATCAGTCTTTTGGTGATTGTCGTTAAATAAAATTGGCCTTCATTTTGACGGTGTGTGAACATAGCCTCTATCTGTACAAAAATTTCCATGATTTGGCATAGATTTTTAAACTGCAGATTTCCTTTAAGAATGCTTCAGATTTTTCACTTCAGTCCCAGAACATTTCAGTCCCATAGCCGTACCTTCAAAACCACCATTTTTGCTATAATAAATCAGGTGCAGGAAGAAGCCATTCCATCTCCCTGTTTTGCCTTGCCATACCACTTACCTGCCTATTAGCCAAGTAGGATGTAATTTTGCAAAAAATCTGCCACTTTTTGAAGACATAACTGACCTCAAGTTATAAAAGTGAGAGAGATCAAAACTAAGCTTCCGTTTCTTGACAGCTTGTAAAGATATGAGACCTGAGCTGTGATTAGTTACTATGGGCAAATAACATAAATCTAAGCTAGTGTTCATAAAACACCGCTTTTATTTTACACAGCACAAGGTATTTGCACCTAATGTCAAGATGTTGGCTTTTATTCAAAAATTCTGAGTATACACACACTGTGACCCTACACTGATAGTATTCAAAATATCCTTGACAAGGGGAATGGTAACACCCACTTGCCAATGATGCCTGGGCTACACAAAGACTTTCTGTAGCACTACTGATTGACTGCTACAGTCCATAAGATTTCTGCAGATCGGAGTATAGCTTTGTGCTGTAGATGTAGCTCCAAAGTTAAAATGAATTAAGTAGCAAAGTGTCTCCATGTAGGTCGAGCCTTAGTTCTACATTTCCAGGACAAATGACAAGGGAACAGAGTTCTAAGTAAAGATGCTCCAGAATTGTTATTTCAGGAATAATACAAGGTTCAATTGTAACAAACACATCAAAAAAGGGTGACAGATCCAGTGTCTCACAGGTAATGTCTTATCCGTTTTTCTTTTCTTCACCAGCTTGCCCAAAACACTATAACAAAGTCTCATGGTGACTGCGCAGTTTGCTGTCAAAAAGTCTTAGGTCCCTTGCTTTTGCAGCTATTAATATTTCCCATTCAAGTGGGTACAGGAGATTGTAGAGGGTAAAAGTCACACAACCCTTATCACTATATAGTGTAGAAGTGACCTAGAAGCTGTCATTCTGCTGGACTACATAAGAGATAGAAGGATGCTACTTCTGTCACTGCCACCTCCAGGTCTAGGTGCTGAGTACCCCTTGGTGCTGTTACTTCCAGGTGTTTTTTCTAGGTTGCCCCTGATGGTCCACTGCTGTCCTGGGAGAATTTTACACTCTGATCCACCAATATCAACTGCTGGTCTGCGAGAAAACTTCATTTTACGTCACTGATCCACTAACATCCACTGCTTTCCTGGGAGAAAGCATCATTTTACACCAGTCATCTACCAAAGTGGTCAATGCCATCAGCTGTTGACAGCTTCAACACTGTAGAATGTGTCAGATATGGTGAAAGTTTAATGCCCTTCCTGAGGATTGACATTTTTCACATTCTGAAATTTTCAATTTTATTCACTGTAATAGCAACTGCTTCTTCATGAAGCTATACTCTGTAATACTGCCATTAATATAGCTGCAATTGTCCAGCTATTCTAATGCAGTTTGTATAGGTTCGGTTTGACCAAACCCGAATTTCGCGGTAGTTTGTAGATCCAGATGAACTGAAATTTATGAAAGTCCGCTCATCTCTAATGTCAAGGTATCATAAAGAAGAGTCATTTTATTGTGACTTCTGTTGTGAATGTTACAATTCTTGATATAAAGTTAAATTCATTATGCTGCTATGTTTTAGATGATAACAGTTCTTAAGATTAATCATGGAATATTTATCTAATGCCAAAACATAATGAGAAAACTGCAGCCAGTACAAAAGATAAAAAACTGTAAAATAGGTAAAATCATGTAAAAAAAATTATAGAGTTGGAGGGTATGAATTCACATGCAGGAATTTTAATGTAGTAAAAATAAAAAAAGTGCTATCAACAAAACGTGTACAGATAAGTATTACATTTAATACTAAGCTGATTGATTACTTGATTTGGTTGACAAATAACTGCTGATTAGTACATTCATTAAAAAGAGAAACTATGAATATTTGTAGAGACTAAATTGATCCTGAATTCATGAAGTTCATTAATACTGCAAAAAAAAAAAAAAAAATCAATGGCATATATTTATTACCAACCAAAAGCAGATTGTAGCACTAGCAATCATTTTATAAATAGCTTCTGCTTAAAATAGAAAAACTTTTATGTAGAAGTGTAAATTAGTATTAATAACATTGATATAATATGATCACATATAAAGGACTAATTTCTTAATACAAGTTTTAGTAACTAGCATGTCAGGCATGGTCTTACATAACTACATAGGCCCGTATTTCCTCCCGGGACCTCCCCGGAATACTCACCCCGGGACCAAGAGATGTGCCGGTGGGACATGGGTCTGGCATGTGGCGGGACGTGCGGCGGTGTGCGGCGGGATCTGCGGAGGACATGGGCGCTATAGACCAGTATGCCTGTGGCGCCGGCTTCGGAGGTTCACAAGGGGATTAGATAAGTCCTTGGGGTTGGCAAGTGGCAATGGGGCCTTACTATCGGGGGGCGCCTTACTTTCGGGGGTGTCCCCCAGTTTAGAGTAGTGTATGCCTTATTTTCGAGACATGCCTTACTTTAGGCTAGAGGGTAGGGTAGTTGAGGTGTCTTATTTTTGGAGGGTGTTTTATTTTTATAGTAATCAGCAAAATGTTAACATTAGTGAAAAATCGGCCAAACCCAACATTTTTGTTATGACTTGACAACCGTCTAATATACAGTATATGGAGGCCTCCAGTCTCTCTCTCCAAAGATGCTGTCAGCAGAGAGAAGGCAAGCTAAAGCCCCAGCTGTGAACCCTAAAAAAAAATACTTCTCTCCCCCCCAGAAGCAGCACTACTTATTTCCACGGACATTGTCTGATATTGCGGTTGAGCATCTTTCAAAGTTCTTCAGTTGTGCTTTTCTTTCATGTTGGGAAAATAAAAGCAGCTGTTGTAATCCTGCTTTCTTAGCTAAAAAGATCGGAAATTATTCAGTGATATGGAGAAGATATCTAAACTGATTTCTACAAGCCCTTTTCTTATCTTTGAAACATTCTGCAACAAATTTGCCATTTGTGTACACACCCTAATATTGGTCCTTATTTTATGGCACCCCATTTTGTCAGGAAACTATCTATCTAGTAAGACTGTTTCCATTCTGCAAACCGATTATTGTGGGGCTCTATGACATACACTGAGGCCTCATTTACACTTCTGTAGTTCTGTTCATAATTGTGGACAGCACTACGTACCCATTAGTTTGAATGGCCATGTTCACACAACTGTACGTGTTACAGGGCTGTGATCTGTGCCTGGTATGGACTCACAACTGCATCACAGATAACTAATCTTCAATAAACAGATCAGTGATTTGTGGACCACACTACAGCTGTGTGAATGTAGCCCAAGGCCATGTTCACACTATGTAAGTAACGTATCAATCACGGCTGTTGTTGTCGATTTGCAACACGGCCATGATTAATATACGCTCCGGCTAGGTTCGCTAGCTGCCATGCAAAAAACGAACATGTCGTTGAATAGCGGCCGCAGAGAACCTGTCATTTCACACAATGGAGCTCTGGGTGCTCTGGGTACACACTTCATTGTGTGCAGCAAGGAATTCAAATGCAGACGCACACGCATCCAACCCGGCCGGGTCACAGAGTGGCCGGTGTTAAACTACATGTGAACATGGCCTAAGGCTGTAAAGTATAGTGACATTGAATAAAAATGTACTGCTTGGTTGAAAAATATATACTATGCATTGTATGTTTTTGATGTATCGTGCTATATGGCATAGGTTAGAGACTATGCTATTCCATCAAATAGAGAAATGGAAATATGAAACCTGTGAAAAGGCATTTGTTTCTGTGCTTTTTCTCTGGTGTCATTTGATGGCAAACAATGGTATGTCAGTGTATACCACAGAGTACCTTTCCTTTTAAAATGGCAAATAGCCATTATTTCAAAACAGCAGCCGTTGTTTTAAAATAATGGCAATTATTTGCCATTAAATGGTGGCCATCCACCCAATTTCAACAGGGATTTGAACCAAAGAATAAACTACGTGCAGCTCCCTAGACAGTTGAGTTACCCCTAGACCACAGGTCCAATACGTTTGGGTTCAGAGATTCAACTATATCTTAGTGTTTTTTTCAGACATAAACTGCATACAGAGGACTGATCTGTAATCATAGACACTGGCTGACAGCTGAGCGAGCAGGAGGCCAGGCAACATTGATTATTCATGAAGAAGACTGAGGAGGAAGAAGTGGTGACATGCGCCAGAGTGTGGCACAAACAACTCCTCTTTCACACTTCATTACAGTAGGAGACCTGAGATTGTGCTTAATCCACTGCATGGACAAATTACCAAAAGGTACATTACTATGCTCCCTAGGCAAATGCTAGCTAAAGCACACTGTCAACACCTTAGGTAAAAAGACTGGATTCCTTCAGCTCTCATAAAATCAATAAACTTTATTTCAGCAATTCATAAAAACAGCCGACGCGTTTCGAGCCAACTTGGCTCTTAGTCATGGCATCTAGGTAGTGACATAACAGACGGAGTGTTAGTGTATATACATACAAAGTGGTTAAAACATCGAATTAGTATACATATATGCATAATGTACGAGATATAATCATATAAACACACAGATACTCGAGAGTAACAGACTATAATAATGGTGGACAAACTATGGTGTTCCCATCTATAAATACGTCTGTAAGTCTGTGATAATAATAATAAGGACACTAGTTGCAACGTACCCCCTTCCTGAGGTAATATATATACCATAAAGAAAAAATATATATGTAATAATCTAAGCCAAAAACCCTACATAGGGCATAGGTACAATGATGGTTATATCAAGGGTAGGGTATAAACATATAAAAGCCAACAAACAAAGCAAAACACTCCAGTGTATTACCTTAAGTATATGCAATCAATGGGGAAAATCTCGTACATTATGCATATATGTATACTAATTCGATGTTGTCTATAATCCCCGTATAACAACATTTTTGTAACACGTATTTTAACCACTTTGTATGTATATACACTAACACTCCGTCTGTTATGTCACTACCTAGATGCCATGACTAAGAGCCAAGTTGGCTTGAAAAGCGTTGGCTGTTTTTATGAATTGCTGAAATAAAGTTTATTGATTTTATGAGAGCTTAAGGAATCCAGTCTTTTTTGTATACACCCCGGAATCCAGGGGCTATACCTTTGTGCTCTGAAATCCACATCGGATGCAAGGAAGTATGATCTATCTCACTGGGCGCTGACCACCTTTACTACGTTTGAACACCTTAGGTAGGCTGGGTACTGACAGTTAATAGGTCTGGTGCAGGTAAGATTTAGAATATATTGGCATACCAGTTAACATATAAAGGGGTTGTCCGTGGAGCAGAAGATTGCTGAGCAATGCTTTCTAACCCCTTCCCGTCAGTAATACGTATATATACGTTCCTTTTGCGCATACCCCGTGCAGTAGGAATGTATATATACATTCCTGACTAAGGGGGGTTACTGATGTGTGCGGGACAACGGAGGTAATGAGAGGCAGCTGCGATCCCACGGCTGCATCTCATTAAATCCTTAAATGCCACAATCTATTGCAGTTGCGGCATTTAAGATACTCAGTGACAGAACAAGCTTCTGTCACTGAGTGATCAGGACCCCCGCAGCCCCGATCGCTTCTGCCGACGGGCGAGGGTAAGTCACTTACCTCCGTCCTTTCGGATCGGCGATCTATGAATAAATTCTGCTCTCAGGCAGGCTTTATGCAAAAATCGCCGATAACACTGATCTATGCTATGCTATGGCAAGGCATAGATCAGTACATGCAATCTATTGATCGCATGTTTTACAGTGAAAAAAAGTGTAAAAAAAAAGTGTAATAATTTTTTTTAAGTATTAGGAAACCCCTTATAAACCCCCCTCCCAATAAAAGTTTAAAATACCCCCTTGGCCATTATAAAAATAAAAATATAAAAACATATTACATGTTACATATTGTAGCGTGCGGAATTGTCCTATCTATTAAAATATAACATTCTTGTTACTAGACGTGAACGGCGTAAGCAAAAAAAAACAAAAAACACACCAGGATTTGCAGATTTTAATAAATATTATATCAGAAAAAAAATTAATAAAAGGCAATCAAAATTTTTGTTACACCAATATGATATTATTAAAAAAAGAGATCATGGCGCAAAAAAAATTACACCTCAACCAGCCCTGTAGGTCGAAAAGTAAAAGCACTATGGCTCTTAGAAGATGAGGAGGAACATTGCATTAATTTGACCTGGACATCCGTGCATCAAAGGGCTCTGTCTTGAAGGGGTTAAAAAATACAGTGATTAAATCCAGTAATCTCTCAACTAAGAAAATGAAGATAAATGACAAACAGCCACATCACGCAATGTCAAATTTTCGATCAGTAGATTCATACTGTTTAAAGTAATTATTTTAAACCATAATAAAATAAATCCTTTCACGCAAAAAGTCTAAAAGTTTAAAAAAAAAAAATCATATTTTTGTTTAGTGGTTTATAAATAATAATAGGTTGTGTTGTCTGCAATAGAAGTACAATAAATCAGTGTTTGAAAGGCGACGTAAAATATTTTTTATTTAACTACAAATCACGCTGAACAGGTAAATGAACGGGTTTAACATTATTAGAATGTAATTTACTTCTGTTACATTAACAGGTCTTTTCCCAGCAACAGTCTTGGCACTGAAAACTCAGCAAAGGGTCACAGTGACTCTGGTGATATAGTATCTGAAGTTTCACCCTGAAGGCAATTATACCAATATGCTTGGATTAATGTAATCTCTTAACTCACGATTAAAAGATATACTGTACATTTCCCACTCTACCTCCAGTCCTATATTAACATCTGCTAGAATTTTGAAGTTATATCTCATCAACCAGTTCCAATTTTTTAGCTTAAAATTAGCAATGCTTCTTCTTTTTTACTTTTCCTTTTCCAAGAACTTTCCTGCAGTTGTCAGAGCTGAGTGACTGCTTCCCTAAGGCATCGCTGTGAAACTCAACCATGTCAGATCTTGGTTTTACCACCTGCTGAATGAGTCAGTTTGTTACAAATTTATCTTTTGACTACCTTTTGTGATCCAACCTCTGGGATCTAATTAGCGCCTCTATGTCTTTTCTATATTTCTCTGCTAAAAAGCAAACTGTAGATTATGTATTAACTTGAGTAAATGATAACCATTCATAAGTTACAACTTTTTATTTTGTTTATTAAGGATCTTCTGAAAGAAAAACTGCTTCGAAATGTTGGTTTTAAAAGTTATAAAGGCAAAGATTTATCAAACTGGTGTTAAGTAGAATTGTCTTACTTGCCCCTAGCAACCAATCAAATTCTACTTTTCATTCCACACTAATTCTTTGAAAGGTGGAATCTGATTGGTTGCCAGGGGAAACTAAGACAATTCTACTTTACACTAGTTTCATAAATCTTCCCCATAGTGTTCTGGTTTTAGGATCAAAATAAATACAGTACAGACCAAAAGTTTGGACACACCTTCTCATTCAAAGAGTTTTCTGTGACACTAAAGGCATCAAAACTGAGTTAACACATGTGGAATTATATACTAAACAAAAAAGTGTGACACAACTGAAAATCTGTCTTATATTCAAGGTTCTTCAAAGTAGCTTTTGCTTTGATTACTGCTTTGCACACTCTTGGCATTCTCTTGTTATAGTCACCAGAAATGGTTGTCACTTCCCAGGTGTGCCCGATCAGGTTTAATAAGTGGGATTTCTTGCCTTATAAATGGGGTTGGGACCATCAGTTGTGTTGTGCAGAAGTCAGGTGGATACACAGCTGATAGTCCAACTGAATAGACTGTTAGAATTTGTATAATGGCAAGAAAAAGGCAGCTAAGTAAAGAAAAATGAGTGGCCATCATTACCTGAAGAAATGTAGGTCAATCTGTCCGAAAAATTGGGAAAACTTTGAAAGTGTCCCCAAGTGCAGTTGCAAAAACCATCAATCGCTACAAAGAAACTGGCTTACATGAGGACCGTCCCAGGAAAAGAAGACCAAGAGTCACCTCTGCTGCGGAGGAGAAGTTCATCCGAGTCACCAGCCTCAGAAATCGCAGGTTACCAGCAGCCCAGATAAGAGACCAGGTCAATGGCACACAGAGTTCTAGCAGCAGATACATCTCTACAACAACTAGTAAGAGGAGACTTTGTACAGCAGCCTTCATGGTAAAGTAGCTGCTAGGAAACCAATGCTAAGGACAGGCAACAAGCAGAAGAGACTTGTTTGGGCTAAAGAACACAAGGAATTGACATTAGACTAGTGGAAATCTGCGCTTTGGTCTGATGAGTTCAAATTTGAAATCTTTGGTTCCAACCACCGTGTCTTTGTGCGATGCAGAAAAGGTGAACGGATGGACTCTACATGCCTGGTTCCAACAGTGAAGCATTGAGGAGGAGGTGTGATGGTGTGGGGGTGCTTTGCTGGGGACATTGTTAAGGATTTATTCAAAATTGAAGCCATGCTGAACCTGACACACACGCATCATGTAACATCACACGCATCATGTAACATCAACAGGAATAATTATTTTATTATAGTTAATGGACCAATCTATTCACCATGTGTATGTTCCATGTAAAGGATGATAGCACCTTTTGTAGGTGTTTCGAGACAAGTATGCCTGTCTGTAGGCGATATTGTTATATTCTTAAAAAAAAAGTAAAAAAAAAATCCACAGGAATTAGGGTGAAGAATGTCAGCACTGTTTCTATACTGGCAGTAACAGATCTGATTCGGAGCCATTGCTAACAGTAGTAAGACCATCTAAGGTCCACTTCTCGATAAAATACTGTTCACCCGATACCTGGACATTGTTACCTGAACTTTTGTGGTCACATGATAAGTGTGTGGTATGACTGACACCATGTTTCCACTACAGTGGTACCTTGGTTTAAGAGTAACTTGGTTTAAGAGCGTTTTGGTTTAAGAGCTCACAGTTTTTCAGAATTGTGACTTGGTTTAAGAGCATTGCTTTGGTTTAAGAGCTCCCTGTACTGGGTGGGAGCGCAAGTAGGGGAGGGGCATGGTCTGCTTAGCGTGGTCTACAGCACTGTACTCTGACCCAGGAAGTCTCCCTCACCTTTCAAATCATAGCAGATCCGCTTCAGGCTGGGGCTTGCATCAGAGGACAGGATGGTGGAGGTAATCTCTTCATAGCTGTAACCCCTCTTTCCCTGGACAGAAAGTGCTGCATATATGTGCCCACATATGTCCTGCTCATTCCTTCATGCTCCCTGCAGTCCCTGACAGCCCTTGTGTATCTCATTCTCTCTATTACTGTACAGTAACTTATAATATCACATATTCTGCTGTTTCTGAATGTTTGTTTCATCTGTTTTACATGTTCAGAATTCAGAATAATTATTATTTTTGGGGTGTGGAACCAATTGTCTGCATTTCTATAATTTCTTATGGGAAAATTTGCTTTGGTTTAAGAGTGGATTTGGATTACAAGCATGGTCCCGGAACGAATTATGCTCGTGATCCAAGGCACCACTGTATTTTGTTTTGCTTTAGGAAGAGTTACTGTGGACTAATCTGTGGGCTATACCATGTTTTTCGAGACAGGATCTAACCAGAACCAGTATGAACATTGTATGTGAGCAGACATTTAAATTTATATATAGTAGCAAACTGTATGATTCCTTATTCTAAAGATAAACAAACAAACAAAAAAGTAGCCTGGAGCTGCCAACAGCAGTGGGTGTCAATTTCAACATATAAATGACAATACAATGTCGCAACCAACAGCAACCGCAGTATCTAATCAGACAAGGAAACAGGGTTCCTTCTTTCACTCTGCCAGCGCCCCGTGAAGCAATCATTGCAAATTAGTCTTCTCGGCAGCAAGTCAGCTATGTGTATATGCCTATTATTAATCTAGGATTGTATATATCATGTATTAATGCAAAAAGTTTGGTTCAGTCCCTTAAGAGTGTAACATGTATGGCTAAAGGTAAATGTATAGTATCTGGTGAAGAGCTTGTTTAAAACATAGTAAACTAGTGGATTGTTAGAGGGAAATGTAAAAAAGGACCATAGATTATCCCTCTTTTGGTAACAGATGTCTGTAGTTGTTTATACATTTACAAAGCATACTAAACTATAGGATTTCTCCAAGTGGGGCAGTTATTATAACCCTCAGACAACCTGCGTCAGGGTCGTACCCATTATGTGTCCTTCATAATGCCAATATGCAAAAAAAGAGCCAGTGGAGCCTCATTTAAGAATCTCAAAACAGAGGACTAGCCAGATATCCATTGGGGAAAGGGCTCGGCCAAGGGGTGACTCCTGTAGGTAAACCACCATATTAAGTGGCCCTATAAGTCAATGTAATGACAAGGGAAAAACTAAGGCCAGGTATCCATCCACAGGCAGATGTTTTGGGGTGTTGCCCCTCATCAGTGTGGAGCAGGATTCTGGCTAGGTGGGAGCAATGCCCAGTAGAGCCATACAGATGACCGATCTTAGGAAGAACAAAGATAACACCGTTGGCTTCTGATTAAAGCACTCAATGCAGTGAAGTTCTAGGTGCATTGCTCTCTGGGAACTACAAATATGCAAAAAGGAGCCAGTGGAGCCTCATTAAAGAGTCTCGAAACACAGGACTAGCCAGATATCCCTCCAGGAAGGACCCAGCCAAGGGGTGGCTCTTGTAGGGAAACCACCAAAATCCCCATATTAAGTGGCCCTATAAGTCAATGTAATGACGAGGGAAAAACATAATGCCAGATACTTTGAATGGGGCAGAGGGGTCTAACGCTAGCCATTACTACATCTGCATCTCCTATAACTATGTCACTAATTTTAACAGAACAAAATGGACAAAAGTTTCAGGCTCTTATTGTAAGCTAGTATTTTCAGAAAGGCTGGTAAATAATGACATTTGAAGAACAAGTGCTTACATTCAGAATACATTTTTCCTCTCATCTGAATCGACCAATATTACAGAAAATAATTTAATATGAAGAACAAATTGATAGTTTTTCCTTCAAAAACAACACTCTGTATAATACACCACAAAGATAATTACCAGGATAATGCAATGATCCCCTTGGCCTCGTTTAGGTAAGAATCAGCAAGTCTTTCTCACGTTCTACATCTACTTTTCTACTAATTTCTTTTTGTTCTTTTTTTTAACATTCAACCAACTTAGCAGAATGTTTTGTCTTCCTGAGAACCCTTGCAAAGATGTGATTGACATTTACAATCCAGAAAATCAATTCTATATATTTCTGTAACCTGCTGTATTTTTTGACTGGGATATCAGCATATAAGATATTATATTATTTATAGTGCTTTATTTATCACAGGTAAGGTTTTACATGCCAGGATTTTATCACAACTGGAAATTTGTCTATGGGTAGGTTGGCAGTAGGTAGATTTGTCAGGGCGCAGTTTTTTCCCCCCACTGAATATTTTATTTTTGTTGAACGCTGCTTAAACCTATTCCTAACCCATGATGTATATTCTAAGCATTGGTCGGGTGAGGGAGAATAACATATACTGAGCCCTTTAATAGCCAGTGAGTACTAGCTTTCTGCAAATGCCATCAATCTGTAAACAACTAATATTCGAGATCACTCCCATGATAGTCATTTAACGCTTTAGATGCCATGATCAATAGCAATTAAGGTGCCTGGCTCTAAATCGTGTCTGAACCAAACCTAAAATAATAGCAAAGTCTAAAACAGATTTTTAGTTGTATCTCATGGCAGGAAAATTTTTTAAAAAAGTGATCAAAATGTGGTACAAATCTATCTATCTGTAGGGAGAAAAATTCACAGATTTTATTTGGGGGAAAAATACACTATGGGTCTTAGAAGATAAAGCGTAAAGAAACCAAAAAAGAAGCCACAATTTAAAACTAAGGGGGTTAGGAGGGGTTAAAACCTCCCTCTTGTATTCTCTCATCTCTTGTAAACCACTTGTATTTAATGAAAAAACAATACACTAAAATAATTGTCTAATTTTGGCAACAACTATTTAGCAATAACCTAGACTAAGGGTGGTATTACAAGGGCCGATGGGGGCCCGATAATACCTGATACATTGGCGCTCGTTTACTGGGCCTATTACACGGCCCAATAATCGTTTAACAAGGGATGCCGGGACATAGTTACCGATGTCCTTGCAGCCGCTCAGCCAATCATTGCCCGTGGCGGTCCCGGCCTGTGATTGGCCGAGCAGCCTGTCAGCTGAGACAAACCGCTGTGAAGAACCTGGGGAGAAGCACAGAGGAAAAGAAGCCCTGCAGCCTGGATAGGTAATGTATTCCTCTTTTCATATCATCAGCGTCGGCCGCGCACCGCTATTACATGTAGCGGTGCACGGTCGGCGCCCGACCATTTTAGGTCAGAACCTTTATCAACGATCAGCGGATGACAACGATCATCAGCTGATTGTTGTCTTTATTACACGGAACAATAATCGGCCAGATAGGGCCGATTCGGCCGATTATCGTTCCGTGTAATAGTACCCTTAGGGAAGTCACAGAAGATGGTCACCTTTTCAGAGGTTCTGCTACAAACAGATACTTGAGAAAAAGACTACGTGAATGCTACAGAAACATAGCTCAACCAGCACCCTATAATCTTGCTGATTCTTGTGACATCCTATCGCACTTCCCTGCGAGATAGTTAGAAACATAACTGATTCCTGTTGTATCTATTTTAGGCTATGTTCCAATTTTGAGAGTATAGCGGGAAAAGGCTGTCCTCTTGTAATATAGAGGGCAGCTAATATTGATCATGATCATCATTATTAGCTTCCGTCTTTCCCTGATATGTTCCCGAAGTGGAAACATAGCCTCAATGTTATTTTGTCTTCAGGGAAAATCTAAACTCTGTTCCTATCAGAACTGTACTTGCTGTTACACATTGGGATATCAGCAAATATGTATACTGCGGTATATCTTAGGTGGTTTCATTCACTTTAATGAACGAAACATAGCTTACTAGTAAATATATTTGGTTTATTTTACAAGTGTATATTTTTTCTCGGGACTCAATAAACCTTAATTTTTTTTGCCAGTATCACAATGTACACGAGCAACGTAGTAAAGCTTCATAATGTGAACATAGCGGTATTTTTTATTTATTTTTTTAGTTTAAAACTTGCTTCAACTACTGATGAGACTTAGACATCACTTTGTTCTTGCTGGTAACGCCACAGTAGAAAAAGATTTTAAAGCCTTGTATAAAGCAGTACTCTTTCCCATGTGCTCCATGCACTTTAATGTAGATTCCATTATCGTCATGAACAGAAAAGAACAGCTGCAATATACATTCATATATTGTAGCACTGCATACCTTTTGTATCAGATGAATACTTAATGTCTGAATCTGGATCATCTGTAAAAAAAAAAAAAAAAAGAAATGAAAAGAAAAATGTCATATTCATAACTAAGTCTCATAATGTCATTACATTTAATGTTTTCAGACTACTTATATGGTAAATAACAGAATATATTATTGAAATGAACAATTTATTGTTTAAATAAAGCTATTCAATTCAAAGAACATTCCAACTGCCAGAAATCATCCTCAAATTCTCAATGTGCGGCCAAATGGTACCTCTATACATCACCATATTATAGAACTATTCTCCCCTAGAGTCAACGATTCTAAGCAATAATACATTTGTAATACAGCTTGCATTTTATTTCTGTTGTATTTCATATGAATCAGGAAAAAAAGGCTCAGAGAGGTATATCATAGCATGGTATACATTTACAGTAAGGAAGATCTATTACACATTCTTAGAAATCATGTCTCCTTTAAGCCATAATTTAACCATGTGCATGAGGCTAATGTACTAAAAACGGAAAGATTTAAAGAATTACATTTGTTTAGCCTTCAGATGATATGCTTAAAAGGAATCTGTCACTAGGTTTATACTACCTTAAATGAGGGCAGCATAAATTAGTGACAGAAATGCTTAACAGATCGGTGTATTACTTACATCATTCTGTTCAGCCGTTCTCCTAATATGCAGGAGAATAGCATCTTGACATACTCCTCCCCCCACCTTACAGCTGCTGAGTGACAGTTGACTGACTATACACAGCACAGATAGATAACTGCCAATCAACAGCTGGTAGGCAGATTTTTCTGCTTGAATATTGAGGACCACTGGGCTCATGCACATAATGGAGAGGACTACTTATTGTCCATGTTATTTAGGAGGATATCTTCACTTCAGCGACACAGAACAATGTAAGTGGTGCATCATTCTGTTCAGCTTCTCTGTCACTAGTTTATGCTACAGTGAGATAGGACAGCATAAATCTGCTGACAGAGTCTCCTGAAGGAGAAGTATGACCAACTAATTTAAAGTGAAACTATCAGCAAGTTAGAAGCCTAAACTGCTGATATGTCCCTATAGCGCACAGTTCTCAGGTTATTACTTTATTTACTATGCTAATGAGGCATGCACCAATCTGCCCTTGCCAGCCCATCTAGCATATGAGTATTGGGGAGGTGCTCTGGGCCCCCTGCCAATATTAGTTAGGAGGGGCGGGCTGGCCGGGATGGATCGGTGCACTGAAATGCCTCATTAGCATATTAAATAAACTGTTAATATCCGGAAAACAGTGCAGAGGATGACAAACAGAGGGGCAATCCCTCCACCAGGAGAAAAAAAAAATATTCACCCATCCCCCTTTCCTTCACTCAACCCCTCTCTTGATGGACATGTGTCTTTTTTCAACCTTACTATGTGAAAACTCTTTGATCTACTGTATGTTTGTGTAAATTAGATAAAAACTGTATGGTCATCAACTTATAAAATACCTCTAGATTTTGAAGGGTTAAATCAGGCATCCTTTTAGCCATGATTAGCTATGTTTAGAATAGAAAGGATAAAAATAAAAAACCTTATTATGCATAACGTATGAAAAGCGTTTTCACGGCATCCTTAGCACTCTTATTTTCCCTTCATGTTTTTGTTGTGATCTAAGTGACCAGCAGACCCACTTAAGAATCGGCCAGCATAGCTAATGCCATCAGAGAGAGGGCAGGGAACACAGAGAGCAGCTCAAACGCTTCTCTCAGGAATCCTTTATCCCAAAGAGGCACAGTTATAAGAAAAAAGATGCAAAGTTTGCTTTGATGAATAGTGCGCCAAGCTGAGAATATATGGAAGAAAAATATGTACAGTGTACTAAGCCATTACTGTCACCAATCAAAGCCGGTAAAGTGATTAGGATCAAAGATTTTCGACGGAAACACTGTGTGACAGCGTTCATAGATGGCCTGAAAGATTACAAATATGAGGTTGTGGAATCTGCAAAGTGAATATAATTACATCAATACAAAGTGCTATGTATGGACTCTTTATGCACTGTTCTATGCAAGGGCAAAGGCAATGATTTTCAGCAAATACAAAATACATTTTAGGTATAACAATTTTCACATTTAACAGGAAATATACACAGAACTGGTTCAGCGTTTCCATGGACTAATGCACACAGCAAAGCTATGATCATAGTCCGCAGCTTAGCATACAGTTCTCCCATATTACTTTTAAGTGGCATCTTTTGTGAGCTGCTATCTCCATTGTACTGTGGATAATACTGTATATCTCCATTATAAGGCATCAGATAGTACATGCATCTGTCAGGGATGGGAGGAGGGTCTCGGGGACTTGACCTAGGTATAGTTAGGATTATCGAGATGGAGGGTGTATGGATGATTTGTTCTTGGCTTTGGGGAAGATTTTCTAAAATTGTTAGTTGCCCAATGTGACCAATTATATTCTCTGTCTTATGCATCTAAGGCCCCTTTCTATATGCAATGTATAGTTGGGGAGACGGCACTCTGGTGGTAGTGGTGCTCGTGGCAGAGCAGTGTCCCAGAAATAACGATTGGAAGAATCCCAGCACTCACCAAGTTAAATTATACTTGCTTATTCAGTGCAAAACATCATAGGGAACAAGAGGACGCGTTTCAGTATATAGCCTTCATCAGCTCCATGAAGCTGATGAAGGCTATATGCGAAACACGTCCTACTGTAACCTATGATGTTTTGCACTGAATAAACAAGCATAATTCAACTTGGTGAGTGCGGGGATTCTCTCTTTCTATATGTAAGCTTCCACCTGATTCTCATAATCAATCCTTTTTTTTCTGGTACAGTACTTTTTCTTTTACCAGAGAAATCTTTCTCTATTTATATATTCATCTTATGTTTCTTACCAAATGATATGCATAGCCTAATTGAAAAACAGAAAGAAAATCACCGTAAAGTATGCTGTAGTCCTCTTAATGTCAGTGATAAATGGCATCAACTGTGCCAATCTTGATAGCAGCTCCCTATCTTTTAATTATTATTAGAATTAAAGGAGAAAACAATGAAAGTTACTTGTGATGTCAATTATTTAGGTCTCTGGAGGATTATAAATGTTTTAATGATTTCTTGTTCGTTTCTACAAGAAAGAGATTAGTAACTGTATGACGACTTGAAGCCAGGTTTAGGGAGGTTTAGGGAATCTTTAGTTTTAACTTCAATATAATTTCCTTATATTGACAAGGAACTGGGACACTTAAAATATGTCAGGGACGACAATGTTAGACAAGGGCGTAACTAGATATGGCTGGGCCCGGTTCCCGCATACATCGCCGTTCTTTTCTTGGGCAACGGTCGGGGGTTAAGCACTGGAGGCGGGAAACCCCCTCCACTATATGACGCAGCTTCGTTAAAATCAATAGGACCGCGTCATAGAGTTCGGGGGCTTTCTCCCACTTGGGGCAGACCGGCCCGCCTTCATTAATTCTCCCCCCGGGTAGTGCCCTGGAATAGACCAGAGCCGTATGCGGTAACCAGCCTGTGGTTCAAAAGAAGGACTGCTGCACCAACATCCCTGCGCCAGCACCAGTCTATTCATGTAAATATCAGAAAAGCGATATACCAGTGGTACATTCACTTTAACTTTGTATGGCCAATATTACAGTGTAACTTACTTTTTAGAAAGACAGCTGAGGAAACTCAGGAAACAACATCTATTAGCCTAGAACATTTGAGAGTCCTGCAAAAAGATTACAATAGATATTTATTAAGATGCTGACCTGTCTGCTGGAAGAAAGGTGACTGTTTAGAAGTGCTGGCGCCATATAAAGCATTCTTATGGCTGATAAATGTAGCAGATTTTAAAGTCTTTATCTTTCCTGTGTTTTATTTTCTATGCTTTGCCTCTATACAAACCACTTATCCGAGCCTACATGGAATCCTGAGTGTGGTTTTGGGCACTCGTGTATAAGAAGGACTGATAAGACTAGTCATCAATGTACAGTAGAAATATTGCACAACACTTACCAAAGTCATAAACAACTTCTTTTATTGCTTCACAGTGGGAAAGTACATGGGATGCAACACAGCCTTGTTAGTCTGTGTATTTTCCAACTGTGAAGCAATAAAAAAAGTTGTTTATGACTTGGTGAGTGCCAAGGAATATTTCTACTATCTGGAACTTGTGAGACTACTGTTAGACTAAACCCCACTAGCTTGAAGTACATTGTTCATTATATCCTTGATGTTTAAGTGGTGCCAACCATGTGAACACTCTTGCTATGTAAATGTACAGTAGCTCTTAAAGGGTCTTTTCCTGGTTTGTTATTTTTCATTTATTTAATTTATTTACAGAGTCCTGTACATATAAAAGGGTTAACATATAGATTGTGCGCGTACATAATGTAACAGGAAAACAAGAAAAAAACAACAACATTGACCCCTTAAGGACTGGGCCTAATATAGCCTTAAGGCCCAGGCCAATTGTCACTTTAGCGTTTTCGTTTTTTCCTCGCCTTCTAAGACCCATAACTCTTTTAGTTTTCCACCTACAGTACCTAACGGGGCCTTTTTTTTTTTAAGGAACAGGTGTCCTTTTTAATGGCATCCATGGCATCCATTACATCCGACATTGCACGGTGGCCAAACAGTGAAATGACGGATGTCATTTTTTCTTTTCAAAAACGGAGAGGAAGAAACGTAGTGTGAACATAGCCATACACTGCACACATATAAAAGAGGGCCTCTATGTCTTTATGCACACCTAAAAAGTTATTCCCATTTCTAAGATCATATTCTAAGTTGAGGTGTACGTGAAGATATACACTTTTGTAAATAGATTTAATTACAAGTTGGCCAACCTCTTTAAAGGCAAAGGATGGACTGACTACTCTTTATACATAGGAGTGGTGGTTGGTAATCTAGGCAATGAGCAAAATGTGTGAAATACAACTTAGAATATGCCCTTTAAGAGACAGCAGCATGAAAGGTAATATGGAGCATTAGTGAACAGTCTAAGCTGTGGATCAGGCCTTAGGGTAAAATCTATTACCTACACTTTTTGAAGCTGGGAAGGCTTTTCCCATTAAATAAAGACATTGGCAAATACTTTATAGGCGTTTTTTTTACATTCCGTTGTATCAAGACTAGGATTACAAGTTGATTTTGATGGAGATTTTCCTTTCCAACTTTACTATATTACTTTTGCAGAAAAACTAATAGTAATAGAAAACTAGGACCACACATGAAACCTTTTTCTTCTTCTTTCTCACCAAGATCAGTGAACAATAGAGAGGCTGCCCTTTCTGTATTTTGTCACATGGAGTTCTTTAATGTATGTTATCGAAATGTACTAGTCAGGACATTGCTGAAGAGTTTGCAAAACTATGGAAAAATGTAAAAAAAACAGTCCTTAGACCATGCTTATATCTTTTATACTTACATAATATTTCTGAATATGTATGACAGCCAGGTCTGTATATACCATTAGGGTGGCATCCTGCAGGGGGAGGCCCCTGCAGGGGATTACATTTATTTTTAGTGCATTCACCTGAGGAAGGGGCCATTCCAGCCTGGAAACATGTTATGTATTTTATTGTTTTGATAATTACATTTTATATTCCATATTATCTGGTCCTTGTGGTGGATGACCTGCACCTACTCACCTGTGTTTGGATCAAGTGGATAGACTAACTACTATACAAGATGCTAGGAAAGCTGTGTGACCCCATTATACTAACTACTATACAAGATGCTGGGAAAGCTGGGTGACCTCCATTATACAAGATGCTAGGAAAACTGGGTGGCCCTATTATACAAGATGCTATGAAAGCTGGGTGACCTTAATTATACTGACTACTATACAAGATGCTTGGAAAGCTCCAACTAGCAGTGATGAGTTACCATCCTTTTTGTTGAACAGCTCCCTTCTCACCTCCTCGGGCACTGCACATTCAGGTTAATCTTCCACCGGGGGCCGGGAGTGGAGCTTTTTGGGATGGGGGCTGGACTTTGCAGGACATACCCGGAGCATTAATTTGCCTCTACAGCCCCACAAAACTAAAAACTGTGTGTGTGTGAGGGGTGGGGGGGGGGGGGGGTTGCAACATCACTCCATGGGTGTCTTGTGGCCCTGCATTCCGGGGGAAACAATTGACGGGGTGGGGGCCCTTGAGATGCTGTGGATCCCGGCACTTGCTTGAGTAAGCCAGGTGCTGAAGCTGGCCCTGTGCACAGAGGAATATAGGGGGCCTAACAATATATGGGAGCACAGAGGGGCTTTACTATCATTGTGGAGGGAAGCACAGGTGGCGGCCTTACTACTCAACTGTGGGAACTGAGGGGACATAACACCTTAACTGCCAAGGGCAGCATGAACTCTAAGTACAGGCCTGATGACAGTCTTGATCATAGAAAAAGGCAAAAGGTAACAGCATCCAGGCGTTGATAATGTGCAAAAAAAATTTTATTCCCTCATGGCAATGACATAGCAGCAACGTTTCGACCAAAGAGGTATTTCTCAAGCTGGTACAATATACAAATTAACAGAGTATATATACAACATATAGCCAATCACATAAACTAGCAAATTGTTGCCAAGTATACAATTAACTTTATTTACCCTCACCACCACAATAAGTGTATGCGTGAACACATAAAACTTACATAATAAAACCATGAGCATCCCCAGGACTTGCATCCAACCGACTCCATGGTATAACTAAAGCGCGTAAACATCGGCGTCCTGCCGATGTTACTGTGCATGTGCAGGGTTTAACTAATCAGCGATCCGCTGATGACATCACAACGGTCAGCTGACCGCTGCCATGACAACCGCGATGCTCGTACGGCATGATAGTAGAAATAAAAAAAGAAAACAAAAAAAACGGAAAAACAACTGTACTTCAGTCCAATGAAAAAACTAACAAATGAATCATCATTCTTATTTGTTTCCAACATACAATCACAGTTCTTGATCACCACAAACTCGTCCATCGGCGTATAATTGCAATTGCAACAAATCGCATCGTGTGTATTGTCCCAACGCTTACCAGCGTGACTCCTGGAGCATCCAGGTGTATGCGGAGGTAATTCAGATGCTGTATAGAACACTATAGTATATAGCGTCCCGAAAGTTCACAACAGCTGCACACTTAACTTAGAGATCTTGGAGCACAGTACTATCATTTCGGCATTATATGCTCAAAAATCCGCACATCTCTCCCACCGTTCCACGCCAGACTGTTGAATTACATACAGACTCCAGGGTCCTCTTCAGACTTCTCATCGCTGTTAACCGGTGATTGACTAGCGTCATGGTAACCGGTGATTGACTAGCGTCATGACGTGCGGCTTTCCTGATCCATTTCGGACCTCATCACTTTGTAAGCCACATCCATTTTATTCCAATGTGAACAAGCGTCAATTGCATAAACCCCGATAAGGCCTCCAAGTTCAATAACGATTTCATGTGTCCTCTCAAGTTCACAGGGAGGACACTGACCATACACACCATGAGATGTCTCCTTCATCCAACCTCATACGTCCTACGGATAATAACATGATAGTGGCTTTCCAATCTTGGATCATAATAATGCATCTTGGATTTTTTCTGTATTTCTATTTTTTTGTATTTTTTTGTTTTTCTTGTGACCACTCCGAACATATATATTATGACTATAAAGGACTGTATTCTACTTGCAATTATACACCGATGGACGAGTTCGTGGTGATCTAGAACTGTGATTGTATGTTGGAAACAAATAAGAATGATGATTCATTTGTCAGTTTTTTCATGAACTGAAGTACAGTTGTTTTTCCCTTTTTTTGGTTTCTTTTTCTTTTTTTATTTCTACTATTATGCCGTATGAGCGTCGCGGTTATCATGGCAGCGGTCAGCTGACCGTTGTGATGTCATCAGTGGATCGCTGATTGGTTAAACCCTGCACATGAGCAGTAACATCGTCAGGACGCCGATGCTTACGCTCTTTAGTTATACTATGGAGTCGGTTGGATGCAAGTCCTGGGGATGCTCATGGTTTTATTATGTAAGTTATATGTGTTCACGCATACACTTATTGTGGTGGTGAGGGTAAATAAAGTTAATTGTATACTTGGCAACAATTTGCTAGCTTAACATGTGATTGGCTATATGTTGTATATATACTCTGTTCATTTGTATATTGTACCAGCTTGAGAAAGACCTCTTTGGTCGAAACGTTGCTGCTATGTCATTGCCATGAGGGAATAAAACATTTTTTTGCACTTTATCAACGCCTGGATGCTGTTACCTTTTGCATTTTTCTATGGACTTTGTCCTGATGGACTACAGGACCGATAACTTTGTTTCATCCGCTTCTCATATAGAGTCTTTTTAAATAGTGTTTTGAGTCTGCTTAGAGACCGACTAGGTGTGCTATGGTATTTTTGTAATTTTTGACAGTCTTGATCAGTCACACAAAATTTACTGTCGGTTTATGTTTCTACAAATGTATAAATTGTCCAGCAATGTATATATAAATAGGCTTTTGATTTTTCAATATCACCTATTAAATCATTGTGTCCTGCACACTACTGATAAATGATTTTCTTTCTCCAGCACTAATACAAATAAGAATTGCAGTCATGTCTTTATTGATTTTAAGCTGCTATTAATAAAATATGGACTATGTAAATATGGTGAAGTGTTAATTGTGTTAATAAATGTGAATATTTTAGTACCACTTGTTTCTTCACTCATGTGTTAATGCTTTTAAATTCAATTAAACATTCTAATAGCTTTAAAAGCTTCGGAACATAAAAAGGCTTTCTGAAACTAGGTTGAAGTAAGCATTTACACCCTTCCAGATGTCCCTTATTAATGCAGATTTTCACGCTTAAACTTTTTTCTTAAACAACTTAAAGAAATAATAGACATAACAGTGTCCTTCAATAGGTATTACCTTCATGGAACAAAGTTATCTAACACTCTTACTGCCCATGGGCATGGGCATAACCACCTATGTAGCAGTTGCCTAGCTTAAAGGGGTTGTCCAGCGCTACAAAAACAGGGCAACTTTCTTCCAGAGGCAGCACCACTCTTAGTGTATGTTCAGACAGGAATCCACGCAGAAGGTTCCTGCGGATCCGTTGCTCGTCAAACTCAGGGCAACACGCATCTCCACCAGTGCCATAGGCTCCATTTTATGGTCGGACGGATTCCGCTGTCCATTCAAAGAATGAGCGGGTTCATTCTTCCTTATATCCAGTTTGAGTGGCTTTATGAAACTCAGTTCCATTGAAGTGAATGGAGATTAATTGCAAACCACACCTGAACTGGTGTCAAGAGTGGTGGTCTCACTGAAAGAAAGTGGCCATGTTTTTGTAGCGCTGGATAACCCCTTTAATTGTGAGGGGGCAGCTACAATTAAAAGTTTAATTAAATTAAAGATGGTGGTTAGTAGAAGAAGGGGCAGTAGTTGATAGAAAATGGCAGTCCTAAGACCAAACATAGGAAAATATGATACACAAGACATAATACATTCTCTGAAGAGTAGAGATGCAGCCCCCAAAAATATTGTCTCTGGGTGACATAAAAACAAACATATTCATACCCACCTGCCCTGATCTCCCACAGCTGCAAATAACTTGAGCTATTCACTGGACGAACAGTTAGTTCTAGTGATGAGCAAATACTGTTCGATCAAATAGATATTCGATCGAATAGTAAGGTATTTGATCTATCGAATATTATCGAATAGTTCGCCGAATATTCGATAAATATTCGATAAGCGTTCAAATCTCCCAGCTTCCGGTTTTTACCTCCAAGTGGTCGAATAGATGTTGTTCAATAATCGAATACTTGTTCCCATAGACTTTAATGGGATCGAATTTCCGGGAGATATTCGTACGAATATCGAATATTTCACTATTCTTTAATCACTAGTTAGTTCATGTCAGCTCAACATGTCTCAGAAACCAGTAAGCAGCGGTAGTCAGTGGGGACAGGAGTCGTTGGATCAGCACCTGCTGGGGATTGGGGCAGGCAAATATGATTTTATTGTGTGGTTTTTATGTCACCCTCAACCTATTTTCTTTTTTCTGGTACTTGGCCTAGGGCAACAAAATATCTGTCTTGTTATTTCACATCAAGGATTAAAACTTTTTGTGAAGCTCTGTTGTGAGCATGAAAAAGAAACCGCTGCACTTGTGAATTTTCAGGGAATGTCAAAAGTCAATTATGTGGTAGTAAATGGCTACTAGGTGCTGGAGGTAACAGGAGGGTTGTTAGACCTATACAGCCAAATAAACTGCAACAGTACATTATATAACGGTCATCTAAATTATAAACCATTACAAGACAGTATGTTGGAACAGCCAAGGGAGGCAAAACACACCATTATCATATTATTATTATTATTATTAACCCCTTTGTGCTGCAGCTAGTTTGGGCCTTAATGACCAGGCTAATTTTTCAAGATCTGACCTGTCTCACTTTATGCTCTTATAGCTCAGTGATGCTTTAACGTATGCTAGCGATTCTGAGATAGTTTTTTCGTCACATATGGCACTTTATGTTAGTGGCAAAATTTGGTCACTACTTTGTGTGTTTTTTGTGAAAAACATCAAAATATAATGAAAAATTTAAAAAATTTGCATTTTATGAACTTTGAAATTCTCTGCTTCTAAAAAAAGAAAGTCGTAGCACATAAATTAGTTACTAAGTCACATTACCAATATGTCTTCTTTATTCTGGCATAATTTGGTAAACATATTTTACTTTTTTAGGGTGTTACGGGGCTTAGAAATTCATCAGCAAATTATCACATTTTCGTCAAAAGTTTCCAAAACTGATTTTTTTAGGGACCAGTTCTTTTTTTAAATGGATTTAGAAGTCTGGTACCCTGAAAACCCCATTTTGGAAACTACACACCGTAAAGAATTAATCTAGGGGTATAATGAGCATTTTAACCCTACAGGGGCTGGAGGAAAGTATTCACAATTAGGCAGTAAAAAAATGGAAAATTAAAATTTTCCAATAATATATACGTTTAGATTAAAGTTTCTCATTTTCAAAAGGAAAATGAGAGAAAAAGCACCCCAAAATTTGTAACGCAGGTTCTCTTGAGTACAACGGTACCCCATATGTGGGTGTAAACCACTGTATGGGCACACAGCAGGGCTCAGAAGGAAGGGAGCGCCAATCAGCTTTTCCAATGCAGATTTTGCTGAAGAAGTTTCTGAGCCCCAGGTGCGTTTGCAGTGCCCCTGTAGTGTCAGTAGAGAGAAAACCCCCAATAAGTCACCCCATTTTCGAAAGTGCACCCCTCAAAGAATTCATCTTGGTGTGAGGTGAGAATTTTGACCCCACAGGTATTACAGGAAAGTATTCAAAAGAAGACAGTAAAAATGAAAAACTCGAATTCTTCCAATAATATGTTTGTTTGGTTTGAAATTTCTCAATTTCACGAGGAACAAGAGAAAAATAGTACCCCAAAATTTGTAACGCAGGTTCTCCTGAGTGAAAAGGTACCTCATATGTGGGCATAAACCACTGCATGGGCACACAGGAGGGCTCAGAAGGAAAGGAACGCCAATTAGCTTTTTCAATACAGATTTTGCTGAAGAAGTTTCTGAGCGCCAGGTCCGTTTGCAGTGCCCCTGTAGTGCCAGCAGGGTAAAATCTCCCAATAATTCACTCCATTTTGGAAAGTACACCCCTCAGAGAATTCATTTTGGGGTGTGGTGACCATTTTTACCCCACAGGTATTAGAGGAAAGTATTCAAAATTGGCCAGTAAAAATGAAAAACTCGAATTTTTCCAATAATATGTTGGTTTAGTTTGAAATTTCTCAATTTGACGAGGAACAGGAGAGAAAACATCCAAAATCTGTAACTCAGGTTCTCCTGAGTAAAACGGTACCCCACATGTGGGCATAAACCACTGTATGGGCACACAGCAGGGCTCAGAAGGAGCGCCAATTTGCTGGAGCAAAACAGCAGCTAGTAATGGTTATTAGAATAGCGCAGTTACTAAAATAAAATTAAAAAAATGAGATTACAGGTAATGTGGGGTGGTTACGGACAGTCTGGGGTGGTTATGGGCAACCTGGGGTAGTTACAGGTAATCTGGGGTGGTTACGGACAACATGGGGTGGTCACGGGCAACCTGCTGTGATTACGGCAACCTGGGGTGGTTACGGGCAACCTGCAGTGCTTACAGACAATCTTGGGTGGTTACGGGCAACGTGGGGTGGTTACGGGCAATGTGGGGTGGTTACGGATAAACTGAAGTGCTTATAGGTAATCTCGGGTGGGTACCTGTAATCTGGCATGGTTACCGCAATCTGGAGAGGGGGTGGGGGGACATCACTTTTTATCCCCTGTCACCAATCATTTATGGTGACAGGGATAAAAAGTGCCGGCGGCACATGGTACAAGCGATCAGCGGTATATAGTATATACCGCTGATCGCTTGTACCGGGACCCCACAGGGGGGTCCCTGAAGACTGCCCCATGCTCTCCGCTACCTCCGGTGGCGGAGAGCATGGGGCTTTCATTCATTTAAACTTTTCCATCCCTGCGAACAAACATCGTTTGTTCGCAGGGATGGCGGCCGGGGGAGGGGGGGTTAGTTATCGGGGCACTAGGGGGGTCTGATCTGGGGTCTGATATACACTTATTTCATCTCCCACCGCCGTGGATTCACGGCGGGGGGAGATGAAAGGCGGCGGCGGCACCGGTAATCCCCTTTACCGACGGCCGCCGCTATAACGTTAATAGCGGCGATTGTCGGTAAGGGGGGGGGCCGGGACGGACCCCACGCACTGCCCCAACCCCTCAGCTACCTCCGGTAGCTGGGGGGATGGGGTGGGGGCCGTCCCGGCCCCGCAGCCTTATTCTCTGCCATCGCCGTAAAAAGCTGATGGCAGCAGAATAAGGACCCTTAGTGACCGCCGTAAAAAGCCGTATCGGCGGTCACTAAGGGGTTAATAATAATAATAATTTATTTATAAAGCACCCTTAATTCCAGAGGTGACAGGGGTAACAAACAAGAACATTACAAGATCAAAACACATTACATGAAGGCAAATGGCAGACTGGTACATGGGGAAGTGGACCCTGCCCGCGAGGGCCTATAATCTATAAGGTAATGGGAATCCCACAGCTTCAGGTACCATCTCTACACTGATGACACTCAGATCTACCTCTCTGGTCCGGATGTCACCTCATTGCTATCGAGGATTCCAGAGTGTCTATCGGCCACATCTTCCTTCTTGTCTTCCGGGCTTCTTAAAACTCAACATGGACAAAACAGAATTTATCATTTTTCCACCATCTCGCTCCACCCTGCTGTCTAATCTGTCACTCACTATCAATGGCTGCTCTTTGTCCCCTTTCCCCCAAGTCCGCTGATTTGGGGTCACCTTTGATTCTGCCCTGTCTTTTAAACCACATATTCAGGCCCTGACCACCTCCTATCGCTTTCAACTCAAAAACATTTCCAGAATCTGCTCTTTTCTCACCCCTGACTCCACCAAACTGCTGGTACATCATACATACTGTAGGAACTCAGTGCAGTCAGCCCATTAGATGGATTATTTTCTTAAAGGCGTTATGCAGCGATACAAAAACATGGCCACTTTTCACCCTGTCTTGTCTCCAGATTGAATGGGGTTTCAAATGCAGTCCCATTAAAGTAAATGGAGCATAATTGCAAACCACACCTGAACTGGAGACAAGAGAGGGGGAAAAGTGGCCAAGTTTTTGTAGCTCTGGATAACCCCTTTAATTTTCAAGATAGAAACACAGGCACAGATTTACTCAAACTGTCTAATTCTTACAAAGTGTAAACTTAGATTAGACAACCTAAGGTTATGTTCACACAACATCCAAAAAAGAGAAAAGGCGTCTGTTATTTTCTATTTAAAAAGAAGTTTGTTATTGCCACAATTAACTGACTGCAATGCAATGCATTCAGGTCAATGGAATGACAGATGTCCAACACACACAGTGTATAAAATGATAAGACATTATCTGCGCGGACATGAAAATAATGATCATGTAAATTATTTTCGGACGTTTATTGCAAACAGCGGACATTATTTTTTTGTTGTTCACACACAGTTTTTCTTTTCTCACTGTCCTTTCACTGTTTTCACTATTAAATTCAATGGACTTTTCAATTAAAGACACAACCAAAGGGCAATTAGTGAACCTGAAATAGAGTAATGTATCAACAGCCGTCATTGCACTGATGGGCGGCCAGACAGCTAAATGATAGATAGTACAAGATTTATCAAAGTGGCTCAGGCTCTTTGATAAATCTTTTACATTTTTAGACTATGTAGGACCCCGGCCGTTCTGTGACCCAGCCGTGTCACAGAACGGCCAGTGTCAGTGAAGTTTATCCTGGCCGGTACTGCAGTACTGGCCAGGAGGAATTTCAATTCTACTGAATTGGGATGCGGGCACATCTGCGTGCGCCTGCATCCTAATTCACCATTGAACACAATGAAGAGTGAAGCCGGAGCCACACACTCCATTGGGTGACCTGTTAGGGATGTGCTGCCGCTATTCAAAAAATGTCAGTTTTCACTGCGACCGCTAGTGTATACAATGCAGTTGGGATCCCACTGACTGCAGTGCAACATTAGTTTTGTATAAATCAGGGCCATTGTTGCAAATCGTCAACAATGGCCGTGATTATAACAAAACTTATGTTGTGTGAACATAGCCTTAGACTGTTTAGTACCCATACCCTAAGCTGTGTCAATGTTTTCCAGGACTCCCTTGGGCTGCATCGAACTTCAGCAGCCACTGCAAATCAAATGTCGCACACTTGGGTCTGGACACACTGAGCGTGCTCAAAGTCTGCTCAACCTTATTGTAAGTGTAAACAAACTATTAGTAAGTTTAAACTGTGCCAGAATCTTACAGTAGAATTTTCCTGCATTTTTGCATGGTTTCGAACCTTACCCTATACTCCAATATACTAAAGCCACACCCCTTTGTTAAGACCAGGCAAAAATCTTTACAACTCATATTCAAAGTTCTGCATTTCTTATAAAGCAATTTCTTTGTCACTTGTTACTCCAGAATTCAGGTACATTTGCTATAGTAAATTCACCCCATATTCTCCTATGGTTCTATCAATCTGTCATTAAGCTTTTTAGTGAGAAAACCTCAATTAAATAATATTTCAGTTTCAGGGTTAGAAAACAGAGTGCACTGACCAGGTTTGAGAGTCATAAACAATCAAAGTGATAACTTATGGTTTAAATTCTTTTTTCAGTGCACTACATTTCACTTGAGATTCGCATACGCCATAATCATAAAGTTGTTTGATTCCACATAAAATAAATATAAAATAATCAGCTACATTAAGTCCAATTGTGCTAAATTTGTGTGATCCTTCTGTGCAGAGTTTTAGCGCACCACATGTCCCTTTCCAAGTGGGTGATTTTAACAAACTCATGGCAATATGCCAGCACTGTGCAAGTCCTCCCTAGCCCTGCAGACAGGTATTCATTAATTAAAGCACAGGCTGTCAGCCATGTACACTTGAACTTCTTGATAAAATTAGTTAATGAAGCATAAGAAACAATGTCAGGGTATAAAATGACTGACACAGAGTAACAAAGAAATAGGATACATGTCTGAAAATGCTTTAATGATCAAATAAATATTACACAAATACAGAATGTGCTAAAAGGATCGTAAACATCTGAAGTGTATTCATCAATCTTAGCAAACTATTGAAATTATTTTATTAAATAATTTACAGTATATGTTTCTGCTTTTATTTTTATTGTGGACTCTAGATCCAACAATCATCTCAACAATTATCCATGGCTTTGTATAAAAGTTACATAAACAAGAAAGCAGTAAGGCGACAATTTACATTTTAAAATGTGTGATGTATGTTATTGTTTTTTTTTTTTTTTTTTTTTTTAGAAAAACCTTTTTTAGGGTATAGTTATTCTTGTCTTGTCATAATTATTACTTTTATTGAATCAAGTTTTTAATTTGCTGCTCTAACCAGTGTCCGAATACCCAGTCCAGGGTACAGTAGTTTGGAAGCATCTTGCAACTTTGGTGTAGTTTCCCCCAGCTGTGCCCATATCATTCCCCATACTCTCATTTCAGGTCTGTTTTGCTGCAATTGCTTCTTTTTCCTATATTCTACTATGATGTAAAGAAGGAAATACTTCATATGATCCATATAATTTGAAATTTCCATTTACAGTATCCCACTGCAGGTATCCCCCCCCCCCCCCCCCCCCCCCCCAATGAAACATAATCTGTGTAAATACGGTTTTGTAAAATTGGACTTTTATGTCACTACTGATCATTTTTAATTCCACTAAGATACTACACCAGGGGAATGACAGGCGGTGAAGGGTTAACCTTAATCAAGTCACACACATACAAATATAGGCTGGGTTCACACGATGTATATTTGAGGCTGTATATTTCAGGCTGTATAGCAACCAAAACCAGGAGTGGATTGAAAACACAGAAAGGCTCTGTTCACACAATGTTGTAATTGAGTGGATGGCCATCATTTAATGGCAAATATTTGCTGTTATTTTAAAACAACGGCTGTGGTATTGAAATAATGGACGTTATTTACTGTTATATGGCGGCCATCCACTCAATTTCAACATTGTGTGAACAGATCCTTTCTGTGTTTTCAATCCACTCCTGGTTTTGGTTGCTATGAGGACCTGACATGAGGACCAAATACTGCCTGAAATATACATAGTGTGAACCCAGCCTAAAGGCGTAATCCTATATCCTAGTCTCTTCTTCCCAGCCCTCTTCGGCCTGCTTACAGCTACCAGAGGTGGTCAGGAAACCAAGTGCAGCTAAAGTCAGAAATGGGAATGGGAATTGGATGGGAATGGCAATTGCACAAATGACATAGCGCTGCAAGCTACGTTGCTTTTACAACTCCATGGGTTATGTAAACAACATAGCTTACAGGGCTAGGCTACATTCCATAAATATCAATGGGAGGTTCACAAATCATGTAACTTCCCCATTTCCCTTTTGGCTTCCCGACCACGACATTAGGAGATAGGAATAGCTCTTTAATGCTTCTTGCTATCACTCACTGGTTACCAGAATTCTTTTTGTTTTGGATCTTTGAACCTTTTATTGGAAGCTAAGGAGTTAATATAATTAGCTGTCTATGAATATCTAGTTTCACTCTGACTGTAGAGCTAGTGTCACGTTCAGTTAGTTGTAAAGGTCTATCCAGGTCATATGAAACCAAAAATAGTCACTGCATGGAGTTTCAACAAACACCCTGTCTACCATAGTGGTCTGTTCTAGGGGTATTATTCGTTTTTTGTGGTCTGGAGTCTCAGTTAGTACATGGGTCTGTTTTTTTTAATACATTTTTTTGTTGCTATAAAGGCTAAAAATAGCTGCAAAAGTGAGTTGTCATTAAAGGGATTATCCAAGCTGACTTGATTATAAAATGTGTTCCATGATATTGAAAGAAGGTCTCAAAAAAAACAACAATACTATCTATAAATCTCCTCTATTAATAAAGAAACTACGAGAAGGAACAATTGGGAGGAAGGTATAGGGGAAAACAGCAAGCAAAAATGGGAAAATGAGGTAGGGGGACTTGATGACTCTCAATGGGAAGGAATAGTTAGAAATATAAAAAAGGTTTCTAAGGGGGGTTGTCATAGAATGGTTCAGTTCAACATTGTGCATCAGCTATACTATACCCCTATTTTCCTTATCAGAATTAAGAAATGGAAGGACAGTAGATGCCCGCGATGTGGGGAGATGGGAACTGGTACAGGGCACGTGATGTGGTTTTGTGATAGTATAAGGAAATTTTGGGAACAAGTATGTGAACATATAGTAAAGACGGTGGGGGTTAATTTTGAGCTTGAACCTATATTGGAAATTTTAGGGGACACTTCTAAATTGAAAATGAGAAGGAGGGAAAAAATGAGTATACTTAGGCTCTTGTTTCTGGCCAGACTTGTTATTGTGAGACAACGGTTGTCGCCGGATGTTCCATCCTTCGCAAATTGGAAGAAATGTATTAAGATATATGAGGGGGTTGACTAGAGGAGGGGAGGGATCGAGGGAGAAATGGTTGTTTATGTAGTTTGTATGTGGGTAGTTTGGGGGGTTTGGGAGTGAATGGTTGGATATATGGCAATGTTAAAACTGTCTTTTTTATTGTATGAATTTTTTTTTGTTTTTGAAAAAAAAGGAAATAAAGAAGTTGAAATATATTAAAAAAAGGGATTTTCCAAGCTATTTTTATCTGTTCTCTGTCCACAGGATTGCGGGGACGTCTGACCTCTAGGTTCCCCAAGGATCTCTAGAATGGCACCCTGACTCCTTTGTTCTGAATGGAGCCTCAAGTCGGATCCTGTGGATAGGGTACAAGTAAAAGTCTTCTTCCTCCATGGCATCTTCCAGTAAAGTGAATGGGAAAGGAAAAGCATACTGGTGCACTTGGGAACCAGACGCCTTTTCATGTCTTCCAGCTTGCTCAACCCTGATTGTGCACCAGCAACCTTTTCTCTCACATTCACTTCATTGGAATCCTGAAGTGAGGGAAATCCGAACATGCTGGCCAGAGCTGATGGGGATGCAGCCGGCGGGAGATTCAATTGGGGATGGTTACAGGAGGGATGGTGAGTATAACATGTGTGTGTTTTTGTTTTTTTTGTAACGCCAGAGTTGTTATTTAATGTTTCTACAGGTAACAAGAGGTAATCTGGGCTGGACTAAATAAAAAGGAAGGTAATGTGGGTGATCGACAAAGCGATTTAACTGTATTGTACTGTATACACATACTGTATGTTCTTTATAGCAAATGTATCGAATTGGCATCTATTGCTATACAGTATAATGAAATTCTTACAACAGTATCTATTTTTATAACCATGCACTTTGCTTTTATGATGGTTATCACAAGTATGGTGCCCACTAGATAATTACACCTGTGCTGCTAGCTCTGCCCATGCTTTCTCTTTGGGTCAACATCCCTGACCATTATAAAAGATTTCCCCTGCTAACATGAATCTAGTTTCTGCTAAACATGGTTGCAATGACTTTCCCTCCACAAGTCCCAGAGATATCTCAATTCGTTACATTAAATTATTTATTGCACCAGCCTTTTGTGCATTAAAGACGTTATTTTATTGCATATTTGGCTTTTAGTCTCTGCATTATAATCAGTGCTACATTATGAGGACATTTTTCTACCAACAGGTTCTTAAGCCTTTTATGTGCTGTACATTAGTGTCAATCTATTAGAGCAACGATTATATAACCAGCACCACTGCCGTATTCTGTAGCTCCAAATATAGAACACTCAGTTGTCAAGTATTATATGACCCTGATTCTTTACATTGTGGAAGGAGAAATACATACATATAACTTTCCTCCAAAAAAACAAGAACTTTTGATAAAAGACATGTGTAGAGCATGCGACTCCATTTATACATCTTTTAGGAAATTGTTTATTGTATAGTAAGTGAACCTAATTACCATGTCAAGAATATATACAGGGAAAATATGAAATATCTTAAAGGGAAAGACAACTTATTAAACATTCAATAAACATTGTATTTTTTTTTAAATGGGGCTTAAATATCACATCATGTTTTTTTTTTTGTTTTTTTTCTTCAGGTTAGGGCAATGAATTACTCTATGCATGCAATGGCTCAGCTAAAATGTATTTCTAGTCTTCCTGTTATTCTGCTCTACTGAAAGGGGCACAATTGTAGATGTTTGTATGACAGTATTATCAGACCGTGTCCATCTGCATATATATATATATATATATATATATATATATATATATATATATATATATATACACATATATAGATGTGTGTGTGTGTACCTTGATTTAAGAGTAACTTAGTTTAAGAGCGTTTTGGTTTAAGAGCTCACAGTTTTTCAAAAATTTGACTTGGTTTAAGAGCATTGCTTTGGTTTAAGAGCTCCCTGTACTGGGTGAGAGAAGGAGTGGAGGAGGGGCATGGTCTGCATAGCGGGGTCTACAGCCCTGTACTCTGGCCCAGGAAGTCTCCCTCATTTTCCAAATCATAGCAGATCCACTTTAGGCTGGGGCTTGCATCAGGGGACAGGACTGTGGAGGTAATCTCTCCATAGCTGTAACCCCTTTCTCCCCAGACAGAGTTCTGCATGTATGTGACCACATCTGTCCTGCTCATTCCTTCATGCTCCTTGCAGTCTCTGTCAGCCCTTGTGTTTCCCATCCTCTCCATTACTGTACAGTAACTTATAATATCACATATTCTGCTGTTTCTGAATGTTTGTTTCATCTGTTTTACATGTTATTCAGAATATTAAATAATTATTTTTGGGGTGTGAAACCAATTGTCTGTATTTCTATGATTTCTTTGGTTTAAGAGATGATTTGGATTACAAGCACGGGCCCGGCACGAATTATGCTTGTAATCCAAGGCCATACTGTATATGTATATATATATATATATATATATATATATATATATATATATATATATATATAATATATATGCGTTTAGCAGGCTTCTACAAATGTCTTTATTCATAGAAGACATACAACTTGCACAATAGTCATGTATTTTCACAAAGGGGCACAAATAGAGTTCTGCAGCTGAGCATTAATTCAGTTAATCTGAATAGGGTTTTGTAATGGGTAGGTGGCTAAACCTAACCCACTGTCCCTACCTACCTGCATGACCAGCCTCAACTGGTAGCTCCTAGCTAGGTAATGGCCCCTACATTGATTATATGCACCGAACTTCACAAAAAGTTAAAATGGACAGGGTCAGAAAAAAAATCAGTAAACAACTTACAAAATCAGCATCCAAAGAAGAAACCAGAAAAAGTCAGGGGTGACAAACTGAGGACTGTGTCTATAACTTATGATCAGAGTGGGTTTCGGGAATGAGACCCGGTGCGAACTAAAGTTTTGACATGTCCGATTGACATGTTCAAAGTTTTTAGAAATGACATTAAAGCGGCACTATCAGCAGGTTCAGGCCAGTGAACCTGCTGATGTGAACCAGACGCTATTTACCTCTGGATTCCAAGGCTGACATTTATATTCCTGTGGGGTCCGGTAACAGGTTGTTCTTCGCTAATTGTTCATATGCTAATTGGCTGTTCCAGAGAATTTGGGGCGTTCCTCATGCTCCCTAAGCACCTGCTCGGCTGCCCTAGCCTGCCTCTTCCCGGCCCGCCCTCTATGCATATTTATAAATGCATAGCTAGGGCGCTTGTAACGGGCTGCTTCCTGCACATGGGCCGTAACAAGTGACCTGGCTATGCATTTATGAATATGCATAGTGGGCGGACCGGGAAGAGGCAGGCTAGGGCGGCCGAGCAGGTGCTCCGGAGCATGGGGAACGCCCCAAATGCTCCGAAACAGCTAATTATCATATGAGCAATTAGCGTAGAACAACCTGTTACCGGACCCCACAGGAATATAAATGACAGCCCTGGAATCCGGAGGTAAATAGCGTCTGGCTCATATCAGCAGGTTCACTGGACCGAACCTGCTGATAGGGCCGCTTTAACACTTTATTAAAATTACATCATGCCAATAGATATAAACATTTGTAGAGTGCAAAATACTGTATATTAAGAGCATGCAACTAAAAATAAGCGCAACAGCTGTCTGCAACCAACTTCTCCAGCCACCTGTATGCAAAAGCCATTCTGAGCAAATGTCAAACTAGGTGGATTCGGTCCCTTGGCTGTGAAGGACCACGGTGCTAACAAGCACTGACCTATTATACAGTTCACTTTCACAACCCATGACTTGACTACTGTATCATTTGGATGATTAGTCGTGCAGACATTTTTGGGCTTGATGATCTGTCATCTAACATTGCATCATTCTGTAGTAGAAATGAACAAGCAGTGCCTGGTTTCCACTCTATGCCTTCTGCTAATATATAGTGGCTTCTAAGATGAACAGCATTTCCAACCCAAACATACAGACGAAACTGCAAATGTTTCACATTCTTCCGGATGACTTCTTGACGTTCCCTGAATAGGAGAATTTTGAAAGCCAGAAGCAATTTAATTTTTGACAAGTGTACACTGTATACATCTTTACACATAAGTGTGAGAAATGAAAGCTTGATGGCTGCTTTACATGAGTGAAGGAGACAGAATCTGACACCTCTCATAACACATATGTCAGTAAGACCTCTGCCGTTCGCAAACAGTTTTTAGAATTATTTCTACTAAGATAAAGCTGACCTTATATTATTCTAGAGGAAGCTTATTTCCAAATTAGTTCTCCAAATAACGTAATAAAACCAATGAAATCTAAATATCAAACTATTCATGAATATACATAATCTGTCAGCAAATATTCATCATGTATACAGAAATACAAGAAATGCCATGAAAGCCTATATTTTCTGGCTCACTCATTTTCCAAGGTAAATAAACATTATAAATTTATATTAACTGCAGTAAATTTACACATAATAAGGCCATGTTTTCAACCTTATTTTAAGTAGATTCATTGACTAGTTGACCACAGTAGGATAGGGCTAATATATAAGGCAACAGGCCCTAAACAATTACAGACACAAAGGGGTAGATTTCTCAACCTGGTGTAAAGTAGAATTGGCTCAGTTGCCCCTAGCAACCAATCAGATTTCACCTTTTATTTTTAAAGAATCTGTGAGAAATGAAAGGTGGAATCTGATTGGTTGCTAGGAGCAACTAAGACAATTCTACTTTACACCAGTTTGATAAATTTCTTCCAAAGTGCTTGGTTTCAAGACCAAGAGAGATCTGTGTTATAGGGGGAAGAGGGGGGTTGTGTGCTCTCTAAACTTGTTTGATTCTCACCTTGCCTTTTGGTTTCCCCTAAATCCTCAACAGAGTAGCCCCAACTACACTGACAGCCCTTCATCCTCTAAGTGCAAGGATAAAAAACAAGAATAAGTGATACTCAGATAAAAGAAAGTTGCTGTAAAGTGATCTGTACAGCATTGCAAAGACATGTGACACCAGTAGATAGAGAATACAATAGCAGCTCCCCATGAAATGACCTATTTTCAGGTGACAGAGTGCACACAGTAATGCTTTAAATTCATCTCAAGTGGAAAGACTCTATTGTTGTCTATGTCCATGAGTCTTGCTGTAAGGCATGTCTCTAAAACAATGATACAGCACAGTGCATTTCCAGGCTGGTACTGGCCTCTTCACTGATACATACTTAGAGATGTTCAACGTGATATTTAAATGCAGAAGCAGTAAATGACAAAACAGCAAGAACTGACATAATCTTAAATGGACAGTACACCACAAAATACTATACAAAGAACAATACATAAAATAATATAAGACTACAAAGAAAGAAAAGGACCCTCATTTGATACTCTCAATGGTTTAATTAAGCCCATTGGGAACTGTTAAGGATGGCAGACACCACTGATGAACAAATGATGCTTAGTCATCCCAGCTGGGTAATGAATGGTGCATCCACTTCCTGGTCTCACTTTAGGCTTGGTCCACACAGCGTATGACACAGGCTGTCTTGTGAAAGGCTGTAAAAGGCTGGTGTCAGTGAGGTTCATCCCGGCTAGTACTGCAGTACCAGCCAGTTGAACTTAATTTCTTAACTAATTGCGATACGGGCTCATTTGTCTATGCCTGCATCCGATTACTGATAGCACACAATGTAAAGGGTGGCCGGAGCCGCACTCTACATTGTGTGAACTGTCAGTGTTGTGTGGCCGCTATTCAATAAATAGCAGCTGCACAAAACTGACAATTTGCAACAACGGCTGTGATTATTTGAAAATTTACGTTGTGTGAACACATCCTTAGACTGAGAGCAGAAGGGGATGCACTATTCAGCACCTAGGTGGGAAGGCTGAGCATCATTTTTTTTTTTTTTTGTTTTTTTAAATCAGATAATTTTTTATTAACATTTTCATTGCAGTGTAGTCACATACTGAAAACATATCAGGTACATAATTTAGGTCAACACAATAGTGCAAATAAGGAAAATCGTAAAACAGTTAACATACAATACTAAGTGCGTTTTGCATATGTAAGAGTCCTGAAGCATCATCTGCAAATGAACCCGCCATTTTCTATATTTTCCTCCGAACCAAACAGATAGAACTTAAACAAGTAAAAGATCCCCTTTCCCACATGCTTGTGAATATCATATCAAGTATAACACACCATACAAATTGTACGAAATCCTGTAATGGAATTGCCATACACCAACTATTGAAAAAACAAGAACAGTAGAAGAAAAAACACAAAAGGTGGATCTTAACACATAAAAACTTCTGCGGTCCTCACTGTGGTTGTGCTTATTTATCTGCGTTCCCTTCAAGGGGAGTCCCCACCTCTGTACATATATCAT